>NC_056746.1:1261597872-1261906622 GCF_019279795.1 Protopterus annectens
TCATCTGCGAACTTTGTTAACCAGAGTCCCTTAGTGTTGGTCTGTACTTCAGAGAAGTAGATGCCAAACAAGAGCGGTCCCAGGACTGAACCCTGAAGTACTCCACTTGTCACCTGTCTGGAGCTGGATTTGGAGTCTGCTACTTTTACAGTCTGGTTTCTGTCAGTAAGCCAGTTGGCAACCCATCGAGTGACATATGGATTTATGCCCTGCTTAGTAAGTTTATCTATGATTCTAGAGTGGGTGATGGCGTCGAAGGCCTTGGCGAGGTCCAGATAGGCTGTGTGGACCTCCATACCCTCGTCCACAGCTCTAGAGACTGATTTGAAGAAGTCAATCAGTTTCAGGAGACAAGATCGGCCCTTCACGAACCCAAACTGGGTGGGGTCCAGTGTTTGAAGGTTGCCAATGTCTTTGTTTATAAGTTCCATGATAATGCGTTCCATGCCCTTGCAGATCAGGCGCGTCAGACTGATGGGACGGTAGTTCCTGGGATCCAAGGTGGATCCCCCCTTGTGGAGTGGGATAACTGTAGCTGTGAGCCACTCATTGGGCACAAAGTCTGAGGTGAGGCTATGATTAAACATGGCACTTACGTAAGGTGCCAGTTCATTTTGCAGTTCATGTAGTACACAGCCCGGGATGTCATCTGGTCCCATGGATGCTGTAATTCTAGCTTTGGAGAGTGCAGTTTCTACCTGTGTGGCTGTGATTACCGGAATATGGCAATCTTTTGCTACTGAGATGGGCCCTTTAGGGGTTGAGAGGGGGGGCGGAGTTGGCACTAAATCAATCTGCTAGGATATTGGCAATATCCTTGGGAGCAGTATATTTAATGCCATTCTGTTGTAGCTCAGAGCACATCTGAGCCATTGGCATTTAGATTCTTGACATAACTATAGAATGCCTTGTGGTTGTCTTTGGAATCTTTGGCAATTTTATTTTCGTAACTAGCTTTGGAGGATTTTATGAGGTATCTCAGCTTCTTACTGAGGCTGGTAAGGGAGTTTTTTGCATCCTGGGATTTTCCTCTTTTCTGCAACAGTTTCTTCCTTCTGTTGTATAGTTTGTTTATGGCAGGGGGCCACCAGATGGGCTTCTTTTTTTTGGAGGAGAGCATCTTGGTTCTATTTGGGATGGCACGATTCATGCACGAGTGGATGTGCTCGTAGAGTGCCTTAGTGTAGGATTCAGCAGTCGAACTTTCAGCTCCCATCTGCGTGAGTGTCATGAAGTTGGTCACTTCTGACTTGAGTAGCATGAAGTTGGGTTTGGAGAAGTTTTTTACGGAGGTTTCCTTACTGGGGGGTGGGGGTGGGATGTGGATGTCAAGGGTGATTAGCTTATGGTCAGACCTGACCAATGAGGGGGTGACCACTGGTGTGGAGCATCTATCTCCCATGTTGATAATGACCAGGTCTAGAATATTGGATCCCCTGATGGGACAATGGATTAGTTGATCCAGGGCATTGGAATTTATGAATTCCAAGAGCCATTGGGAAAAGGTGTTGGTACCCTAGTAGTTTTCCCAGTTAATGGCAGGGTAGTTGAAATTACCCAGTATTAAGGTGTTTGGTTGTATCTTTTTCCAGTTTGTTTAGTTGGCTGTTGGTGAAGCACCCACCAAGAGGAGAAAACGCTGAGAGAAGAAAGGAGCCACTTTTGAGATTTTAAGTATTTTGCTTCAAATTATTTGTTAAGTTTTTCTGCATTGCCGCCTACTTTTGAGCATTTTCTGGCTTGTTAAACTTGATTTCTGTGTTGGTAACTGTATTTAGAACACAACCTAGAGCTGATTATTGAATTTCCTGCCTGCACTTATATTTAAATCGTTTTTTTTTCTTAAAACTTGCATTTTATCTGTCTCTAGCCTAGCACTCAAGTGTGGGGTCATTTACTGCACTGTTCTAACTTGCTGATACCTGTTAACCTCTGCTTTCCTTAAAAAAAACAAAAAAACAAAAAAATATTGCTTTTTTCCCCACTTTTCTGAGATTTAAAAAAATTCAGTTACAGATTTGCTGTTCTGAACTGTTTGTAAGTTTCTTGGAGGCCATTGTTTGCTTGGGCTAAAGGGAAGTCTCTGTTGTTCATCAGTGGCAGTGATAAACATCGAGCAGCCTGCCTGCCCCTGTGGGAGTGGTTACTGCCTTGAAACTGTAGTTTTATTGGCCATTTTGGGTCAATTCCTAACTCCTTGATCTCCCTCTCTTAAAACCCGACTGCCTTGTGGTTTTGGCGTCTTTTCAGACTTGTTGGCTGTTGGTGAAGCACCCACCAAAAGGAGAAAACGCTGAGAGAAGAAAGGAGCCACTTTTGAGATTTTAAGTATTTTGCTTCAAATTATTTGTTAAGTTTTTCTGCATTGCCGCCTACTTTTGAGCATTTTCTGGCTTGTTAAACTTGATTTCTGTGTTAGTAACTGTATTTAGAACACAACCTAGAGCTGATTATTGAATTTCCTGCCTGCACTTATTTTTAAATCGTTTTTTTTTCTTAAAACTTGCATTTTATCTGTCTGCATGGAATACAACTCTCCTCCCTTGAATATAAACTTACATTCGTAAGTAAAACCAAATATAGTACTTATATATTACATTTACATTAATCAAATAGTTTTCTGGCACTTATTGATTTCAGCTTTTTTTTTAATCAGAGTGCAACTTGCATTTTAGTTTTATTAAAAATCCTTATCTGTACTTAAACATACAGTTCAAGTATTGTCTTCATGTTTCCAGTGATTTGTTTTTTAGCCTCTCACTTATTTTGAGAGTTCTTTCATCTCCTTCGTTTTAGCTACCATTTTCTTTTGGAAAACAGGAAAGGGCTTCACAGGAATTTTCTACACTGAAGTCTCTGTAGTCTGCTTTTCTGTACTTGTTGACTGGTTACTTGTTCCTTCACCACCTTCTCCTGCTTCCAGCTCTTATCTTTCCATCAGTTCATCTGCTTATTGAGGGTCCTTGGACATTTTAATCCAAGTGGGTAGAAGACTCAGTAATGCAAACAATAATAATTTGAAACAAAACATAATTTTGTTAGAGTCTTATGGAAAGAAAAGTATTTCTTACTTTGTGTTCATCATGAAAAATCATTACTGATGTAGATCCTTGCGTCTCCAACTTTTACAGGTTCCACTCTGCATGTTGCTGTACCAAACTACCATGATTTTCATGTGGATGGCCTGGGGTCCTTTGGCCAAGAGAAACTGGAACTAAGGGAATGCTCAGATTTCCAACACACTGATGTGTAACTTAACCTCCTGCAGAATCCACAAGCCCCATTTCATCTCCCCCCAAGTGTGTCCCCAATTCTTAGGCAGATGAATGCATGCATGGTGACTGTACGATACTCTTGTGATATTTGAAAGGAACTTCCCTACCACGAGGCAGAGGAATGGAGCCAATACTGCAGGCATGGCATGCAACATCATGCTAATTCTGTGGGACTGTGACTGTCTGTACTGATGCCACTGAAACCTGACAGTCCAATGCAAAAGCAACATATGCTGGTGTGCATGAGGTGCCATAAAGTACAAAGGTGTATACTACAACAGTAAAGCTATCCTCCCAAGGATATGACCAGCCCTACCAGCATTCTTTAGCCACTGTACAGCTACAGAACAGCAGTATGAAGTCAGTGAGTAGGGCACCAAAACTTCACAGCTTTCTTGCCCCACAACAGGGAGTCTACAGCCCTGCAAGAAGCTGGTAAGAGTAGTTCTTCCTTTACCTGAATAGGGCAGCTAAACAGCTGCAAAGTACATGCTTGCTTCTAGAGAAACGGTGTCAGACAAAGTGATGAGTGAGCTAAGGAACACAAGAAAGCCACAGTGGAGTCACCCATTAGGGGCTGAGGTGAAGGGAAAACTGAAGTCAAGACTGAAGCTTCCTGGAGAACTTTTCTTGTGGCTCGGGAAGGGAATGATCGAATTACTGGGACCCAGGTCCATGTCCTCCTCAGAAAAGGTGACTGAAAAATGGGTAGTGGAGCCTTTAAGACTCAGTACTGCCTTCTGATAGAAAAGTTAAGTTCTGTGGAAAAAGATTTTAGTGACAACCACCAAATACACTAGCCCTTTCCTCTGATAACACTTTGATAGGAAAGTGACACATTTTCAAAAAATGATGCATTAGACAGAATCCCCACAGGGAACCAGGATCGCCTGTCTATTGAAAAAGGTATGACAAGCAGGTAGCAGTACTTGAGAGAGTTAATGAAACAAACTGACTAGAAAAATAAGTTTTGAGGTGAAAGTTTTTTTTAATGACAACTCCCAAAATCACACGTTTTGACAGAAAAGTAAAACGTTTTCTCACAATGTATTTGAAAGGCATTGCTCAGAGGGGACCATGACCACAAATGTATGATCCTAGGTAAAATTTTTAGTGATTACCACTAAACACCAGTTCTAGCCTCTGGCATAAAAATCTGATACAAATAAAAAAAATGTCCTTAAAAATGAAGTTGTGTAAGGTATTCTCCAAAGAGGCACTTTCCTGCCTAGTCTTAGAAGAGCAGTAGACAACTGGTCACTTAATGTATGCATTGAACAGTGCACTTTGATGGCAAGAAAGTTCTGAAGTTCTGGTATTCTAACCAGTTACCCTTTATAATGCAATTTTCAAGCTGTACAGTTGGATAGGGCACATGGAAGATGTCATAAAGCTTTGGAAGCTGGCTGGCCAGTCGGTTTGATCCTTGGCAAGGTATATGCCATACAGCTTTAGTCTACTGCAACAGCAATCAAATGATGACCATCAATGGAGGCTGCCATGTAAGCCCAATATCTTGGGCTTGACTTCTGATGCGTCTCCACGTCACAAAAGAAGTTGTCAAACCACCAAAAGGGGGATATGATCTGGATGAGGTCCAGGAAGGTTTTCCATTCTATGGGATCCAATAAGAATCCTAACTTTATGTGCTGCTTATGGGTAAAGTGCAAGCTTGCTATACAGACCATGACACCTAGGATGCAGAATGGTCTGGATATAGACAAGGCCTGCCCTGCTAGCCATATTAGTCAGTCATCTAGGTACGGGAAGTCTTTGGCTGCCTCAAGTCTCTGATGAGTAGCTAGTACCACCACCAAGAATTTGGTAACAAGAGTTTGTGGTGAGACCAAAGGGTAGGCATCTGAACCGACTGTCTCTCACTTGAAAATGCAGGTATCGCTTGCACTTTTAAGCAATCTTTATGTCTACTCTTGACAGGCAATTAAGCACCATTTGCACAGACCCCAGTCAAAGCTGTTTTGCTACAGAATCATTTGGGCCACTGAGATTCAGAATGGGCTTGTGGTCCTTGGCCTCTTCTGGTACTAAAAAGAACCTAGAATAATATTCTTGAGCTATACAATGTGGTGAGACCTCCTAGATGGCTCTCTTGCTTAGGAAGATCAAGACCTCCAGCATGCATCTCCTGATGGGGAAGAACAGCCTGGCAAGATTTTTAGTTGTTGTTGAGATCTGTTGAGAGAGAGGGATGTAACAACGTCATATGTCACTGACCCATCTTCCCCATATAATTTCCCATATAATCTAAACCACTTAGACATATGGATTAACAACCCCCCCCCCCCAATCTTCCTCCACAGTGCATCAGGCAGTAAAAGACTCTGGGCTGCTGCTGGTGACTCATAGCTTCTGCGTACCGCCATTTGGTGTCTATTCCTTCTGTCTTTGTATCAGTTACTGCTCATGAGCCCTGGACTCGACTTTCCTGCTCCTTACTTGGTAAGGCAGTTATAAGCTGAACTGGAACCATATCATAAAATGGCTAATCTGTGTTTCTGTAAATGCTTTCTACAGGGGCTGAAACTTCACACCCACATTCAGGTGTTGGCCTGCTCTTCCATGGTCCTGAGGATCCTGCCTATTTCCTCTCTGAACAGGATCTGTGAACAGGGAGCCTATAATTAAGCTAATTTTTAAAAAAACAGACAAAACTGTAAACCAACAAAGATAAACCGCAGGCCACAGAAACTCCGACAGACAGTGCGACCAATAAACAAGCAATATACACCAATCAATACAAAAAACAATAGATTAGTGCTTTTAAGTATAAACTTCCATCAGACAAAACACAGTGTTTGAACTCCATTTAAATAACAAAAGGTACTAGATCACATGATCATGATTGCATAGCTCCAAACAAAGCATTAAATTTAAAGTGATAAAAAACACTTTTAAGAGAGTAAAAAAATAAAGGTAAAAATGTCAAGTTGAAATGGAATTCAAACACGGTTTTATTTGATGACGTCTATACTCAACCAAAAGCGCTAATCTGCTGTTTTCTTGCATTGTTTGTGTATTGCTTGTTAACTGGTGGTACTATCTGTCGGAATCTCTGTGGCCCATGGTTTATCTTTGTTAGCCTATAAACGCTGTCTGAACACCCTTAAAGTGGTAGGCCTGTGTACCCATGCACTGCACTTTAATGCCAGTTGTAATATCTCTGGTTGAAACCTCAGATACATCATACATAACATCCATTCTGTGGTTTCTCAAACTGAAACACTTAGTAGCCTGGGGCCTAGACACTTGTTTGAGGTTCCCGCTTGGCAGGCCCTTGGCCACACAAGTCATTTGGTTGGTGAGATCCCCCTGGAAATAGCCAGTATGGACCAGGTAATTAAGTATTCTCAAAGAAAGCAAAGATTAATTAAAATACACATTTCTAGCCTACCTATATCCCTGATGTCTTTATCTGGTGGATGGCTGGCAAGGTTCTGTGGCATGAGAGTTCTCTTATCGACTGCAACAATTATAGTGTCTGGAAAGGGCATCAGTGTCAGGGTTTCCCCAAGCAAACTTGGGTGCGCCCCTTAAAATACTCACAAAAGGTGAGACCACTCAGCTGGCCTGTAGCAATTATATGCTTAAGGCAGAAGAGTCAAAGATTAGTCTACACTGGATTTCATGGGCCAGGGGAGTTTACCCCTTCCCCAAGGGGGGGGGACAGGAGTAATCTAGAAGGGAAGCCTTTCTATCCTTGTTTGTCAACAACAAACCGGAACATTAAGATCCTCAAAATCCCCCTCTCATAAAGAAATGAGAAGGGAAAGGCCCTCACCAAAGAGTAGTCATTTCTTTGAAGTCAAGATTACTGAATACAACATAGTCAAGTCCACACAACTGAAAAGTCAAGAAAGCTGAACAAAGTTATTGACACACAGATTTAGTAAAACAAATAAATAAATAAATAAATAAATTCACGACACACAACGCTACACAATTATCCACAGTCTTTCTTGTGGGGGACAAAGGTACCCATACTCTCATAAAAGAAACTCCACATAAATGAGAGCATCCATTTATAGCTCTAAACTCAAGTTCAGGTCCCCAGCAACTAAGGGGACCCAAGTTCTAAGAGACATTCCAGTATGGGACGGTCAGCACTGGCAACCTATATAATGTAAAAGATGGGTGTTTCGGGTGTCTCTCTCTCTCTCAGGCTTCTCATTGCCAGCCAATGACTGGTGCAAAAGGTAGCAGTCTCAAGTTGTGGGACAGCTCATGACTAGTGAGGAAAGCAAAGCCAGCTCCTGGACAAACTTTGCAAGAGACAGCTTTGGCTAATGTCTGGCCTCAATATATTTTACTTTCTCCTGTCTGTCCAGCAACAGTATGGGGATTCTGCAAGGAACCATTCTGCTGTTTCTTACTCTGGCCATTCTCACCAGCCAACGTCTGCTCTCAGTGTGACACAGACCTCAAGTTTCTCTCACCTGCTGTGGGTAGCTAGAATGAAATGCTGGCATCTGTGTCAACATTGCATACCATAAACATACATGAAGTTTCACCAGTCTCTGTGGGGGGATCCGACTTAACTAATGTTTCATATTGTTCTTCTCTACCACAAAGTGCCACTACTGTTGCTGCTAGCAGGAACACCACGAAAATGAATATGCTTTAGGGAATGAACCCAAGAACCTGCCAATAACATTTTAAGGAGTGAGATCTCAACTGTGTCAGCAGAAAAAAACAGCAAAGAACACAGAAGCATGGGGGCAAAGCATGCCATTCTAATCTGATACAGGACATCATGACATAACCTGCATTGAGACCACGGGTGAACATGCTACCAAGCACTGAGATGAGCAGATTCAAATAATGCATCACACTGGAGACACAAAGTTAAAGCAGAACTCCATCAAAGTCAGAATTCTCAGCCTGTGTCATTCACTAGACCTTGAACTGGTGCTGCCTTAAGCAATAGACATTAGACATTGAGAGAACAGCACCCATCACCAAGGCCAAAATGTCCACAAAACTAGACTTAGCAGAGTGTTACTCATTGTATACAATGCCAAAGAACAAGGCATCTGGGGTAACCACTGTTACTACCACCTTGCTTGGAACATTCAGACTGAAGAAGCAAACAAACTATTCTCTTGCCTCTCCCACAACTGCTAACAGCATCAGGAAGATGCTTGGCATAGTCCTTTGTACCTTCTGCCAATACAATATGCTAAACTACAATGATAAATTAACAACTCAGCAGAATAATTTCAGCACATTTACTAATGTTAATGCAGTCTGGAGTGGAAATCTGCTGCAGTGCAGGCTCCAAAAAATATGCTAACAGGCACTGACTGGGCAAGACTTCTAAAAATCCAGCCTCTGGAATTTTGTCACCCACTGCAGAGAAAATGGAGGTGTGTCATATTACCATGAAAGGAAAAGGCTGCAAAGAAATCCAGCAGTAAGGCTCAGTGGATAATAACATAATGCAGGAACAGGACAGTTGCAATTAAAATACCGAGAGTGAAGACTCTAGTAAAATATGTTTTTTGTAAATGCACTATTCAATAACGAAGCTGGCAATCCATAAATCCACTTTGGGATTCAGCTGTATAGTTTGAAAACATCAATGTTTAGCACAGAAAAGAGAACATTTAGATAGTTGAGCTTTCTTTGAAAGGTATATGCCTCTCCTTCAGACTCTGGCACTGTCAAAACAGCAGTTGTGTTTAAAATGGAGAAACAGTTCCGGGCAGAGTACTACTGATAACCTCCGGCTTAGCTCAGGTACAATACTCTCACTATTAAGCAGTGACGAATACTAACCAGCACAGGCATTTGCATGTAGGGAAATACAGGCTCAATGTTTAATCATCATCTCCAGCTTCCTAGAAACAGTTCAGTTCGAAAAAGGTCTCAAAAGTACCTTCAATAGCAGAAGCAATAAAACAGAACCACCTAGGAAGGCTAATTTTTGAAATACTGTGATTTTATGACCTGAGACGGCAGAATGATCCACAAGTCAAAATAACAACAAACACTTGTCACGGGGGGTGGGGGTGGGGGGGTACTGACTGCCGCTTCCAAAAGAATAATGCATGGCATAAAAAACATACTGCTATATCAAAAAATCCTCAAATGATCACCAAGAACTGGAGCTATGGAGATATGGCTGTTCCAGGCACCATGACTGCGCCTCTGTCACATTTTGAAATAGTACTGAAATGTGTGAAGCAGCAGTAGTGGCTGCATTGTCAACTTTATCCTGCTATAACAAAAATAAATGGACAAACCTTTGAGTTTCGGGACCCACAAGATGCCACGAAGCTTTTGGATCCCAGTGTAGTTCACGCAACCTGTGCTTCGGATGACGATGAAGGTGACTAAAGACAAGGGACAGCAATTTGGAACTTAAGCAGGTAAAAATGTCAACATTTTTATAACAAAGGACACACTCCACATGTCATGGATTAATGATAAAAACTGTCACTAGTGATTCCTTAATGGAAAGGTCATACAAAATACAAATTAATAGATTGTCTCACATTCCACAACAAATCTACCTACTTTACCCTTTTCTTTGCTGCAATATATTAATGCACCAGCAGCCTGGTGATATGAGGGCAGTAATGTATGTTCTCACATTATGAACTTTAATAAGTAGGAGAAGCAAGTTTGTTCCTCTTACATGTACATGGCAGTGCTGCAAGTACCTGGCAGGTTACTCTCAATGCTATTCAAACAAATTTAGCTCCAACAGACAAAGCTTCAAATACCTTATGTACAGAACCAACCAGTCACCTTGCCACACAAAACATTTGTCTACCCAGGTAATCAAACAGTCCAAGACATCACATTTCTAACATGATATTTCCTTGCCTACATTAAGCCAGATCTCACTTGCCTGTACAGCATGGTGAAAATGGATGGATGAATACTGCACTCCACAACACACAGGAACCAAGGAAAAACAAACTCCAGGGACTAAAGACCCTGCACACTAAATGCAAGAGCACGTATAAATGAAATCAATGGCAAAAGCTTTTCAGTGGGTTACTAATGGCAGTTGAGGTACTCTGGATGAAGGATATTTAGGTAACTCTACTGCAAAGGAGTCCGGGTGACAGCAGTAGGGAAATTATAGCTTGATGAGTCTTAGTGCAATTCTAAGAATACTGATGGAAAAACTTGAAGTATCACCTGGTAGTGTTCTAATGGTGAACGGTCCATTTGTTCCTAATTAGTATAACTTCATAGCTAGCTTGTCGGACTGCAGTTTTGGGTGTACCAAGGACCCTCTGAGCAGAATCAACAGGTGCAAATACTGAGAGCGAGTAAAGTACAGTTCTGTACACTTACCATAAATGTAGATGTTGGAGTGTATTCACTGCTGCATCATTACATTTGGGTTACCTGCTTGCAGGTAGCCCACAGTCGGCCTGATTAACAAAGTCTTGGGTCCTGCATCGGTTGCTGTCTCTTCTTCCATGACGTCAGGGGTATAAAGCATGCAGCCGATGCCATTACATCAGTTTTTCTTGCCCCAGATGTCAGATGCCCCCCTAATGGGAAGCAATAGTACAATCATATACCTCCAACAAAAAAGCAAATACACCAAAAAGGCTTTTAAGCATAGTAAAATAAAGTAGAGGTATAGCCAAAAGAAGTTAGGGGGCTGGAGGGAGGGTAACCAGGACTGCAACAGTGAATACACTAGAACATCTACATTTATGATAAGTGTACACAACTGTACTATGTTCTTCGTGTTTTACTGTTGCAGTCATTACATTTGGGTAGATTCCCAAAGCTATGGTTGGGAGGAGGAATTCAGATAGCATTAGGACCAGCTATAAGGCCCTGCAAGACTGCAGCGGCAAAGCCAGCTCTGGATTTAGAGAAAATTGGCAAATGATAATGCTTGGTGAAAGTATGTATAGAACTCCAGGTAGCAGCTTCTAGGATGTCCCTGGTAGGGATGCCTCTGAGAAAGGCTGTAGAGGTAGATGCAGCCCTAGTGGAGTGAGGTCTGATCCCCTGGGGGATAGGTTTTCCATGGTGCTTATAGCAGAAATGAATGCAATGGCCTATTCATTTAGAAATGGTTTGCTTTGAAATAGCCTTCCCCTCTGCCCCTGCAGCAAATGCTACCAGCAGTTGTTCAGATTTCCTTTGAGGCTTAGTCCTGTCCAAGTAGAATCTGAGTTGTCTGTGCACATCTAAGGAACACAGTATCAGTTCCCCTTTGTTCTGTGGATTCGGAAAGAAGGTTGGCAAATGAATGGACTGATTTAAGTGCCACACTGGATACCACCTTGGGCATGAAGGATGGATTGGTTCTGAGGGACACCCTGTCCGCGTGAAAGACGACGAAAGGCTCCACTGCCATAAAGGCCTGTAATTCAGATACCCTTCTAGCTGAAGTGATTGCTAAAAGGAAAGCTGTTTTCCAAGAAATACATTGTAAATCTGCAGTAGCAGCTGGCTCGAAAGGAGGTAGAGTGAATTTCTCCAAAACAAAGTTAAGGTCCCATGCTGGGGTTGGAGCTCTCCTGGGTTGTCTCAGATTCTTGGCCCCTTTGAGGAACTGTTTGAGCAGTGGATGAGAGAAGAGGGGGGGGGGGGTTCTGTGTTATAATGAGCTGAAATGACTGAGGCGTGGATTTTAATGGAGAAAAAAGACAGGCCCTTGTGAAGCATCTCAGTTAAGTATTGTAAAATCTGAGGTAAATTGGGTGCTGCTGTGCTTATTCCTTGAGATTGGTTCCGGGCAAACAATCTTTTCCATTTTCCAGCATAGGATTTTCTAGTCCTAGGCCTCCTTGCCTCTAAAATGATATCCATCACAGGTTTACTGAGGGAAGGTAATGGAGAGATTATGTAAGTTAGCCAGGCTGCAAGGTTCAGTGTTTGAAGCTGAGGGTGCAGAATCTGGTTCTCCTGCTGAGACAACAGGGAAGGAGTCTGAGGCAGGTGCCATGGGGATAACAGTGACACACTGCGCAGGAGGGGGTACCAGCATTGGCGTGGCCAGTCTGGAGCAATCAAAATCATCCTTGGTTTGTCCTGTTTGATTTTTAGTAGCACTTTGGAGAGCAGAAGTAGAGGGGGGAAGGCAAAGACTGATTTTTCCAGCTGATGGACAGAGCATCCACTTTCCAGGCTAGTTTGTGGGAAGTCCTTGTGCAAAATTTGTGCAATTGGCAGTTCTGGGGAGAGGCAAACGGTCTATATCCGGGTCTCCCCATTTGCTTGTCAACATGTTGAAAATCCTTGGTTCCAGTTTCCACTCGTGTGGGTCCATGAGGTTTCTGCTTAGTCTGTATGCCAGTGTATTTAATTTTCCTGGCAGGAATTGAGCTTATAGGTGTACGTAGTAGCTCAAGGCTGTGTTCCACAATGCCATGGCTAGTCTGCAGAGGGGGTAAGAATGTGTACCCCCCCTGCTTGTTTATGTATCACAAAGTACAGTTGTGTACCTACCATAAATGTAGATGTTCGAGTTTATTCACTGTTGCAGTCATTACAACTGGGTTATCCTGCTGGCAGGCTACCCGCAGTCTGCCCGAGTTCCAAAGTCTAGATCCGGCGTCGGTTGCTGTCGGCTTCTCCCTGACGTCAGTGCGCCAGGGGTATAAAAGATGCAGCTGACGCCATTTTCTTCAGTTTTTCTTGCCCCAGATGTCAGGTGCCCCTAAAATGGTAGGCTCACTAATGCCAAAAAGCATGCATACCCAAAAAACAACTTTTCCTTGATCTACAAACAAATACACCACATAGGTTGTAAAGAATAGAGAAGTACAGATAATTCCCAGCAAGGAAAAGGGGGATGGAGGGAGGGTAACCTGGACTGCAACAGTGAATACACTCAAACATCTACATTTATGGTAGGTACACAACTGTACTATGTTCATCGTGTTTCACTGTTGCAGTCATTACAATTGGGTTGAATCCCAAAGCTATGGTTGGGACGCTGGAGCTAAATAGGATTAGGAGAGGCTATCAGGCCCTGCAGAACTGCAGTGGCAAAGCCTGCCCTGGATTTAGAATAGAGAGGTAAGTGGTAGTGCTTTGTAAAAGTATGCACTGAACTCCAAGTTGCAGCCTCTAAGATGTCTTTTGGTTGGTACTCCTCTGAGGAAGGCTGCTGAAGTGGCTGCTGCTCTGGTGGAATGTGGCCTAATGCCCTTAGGCACTGATTTGCCATGCTGTGAATAGCAGAAATGAATGCAGTGGCCTATCCACTTGGAAATAGTCTGCTTTGAGATAGGCTTTCCTTGTGATCCTGCAGCATATGCTACTAGAAGCTGTTCAGTCTTTCTGAAAGCTTTGGTTCTGTCCAAATAGAAGCGTAGCTGGCTGTGAATGTCCAAAGAATGCAGAAGTCTCTCACCCTTATTCTGTGGGCTTGGGTAAAAGGTAGGCAAGTGAAATGTTTGGTTAAGGGCCACACTGGTCACTACCTTAGGCATAAAAGTAGGGTTTGTCCTCAGAGAAATCCTGTCAAGATGGAAAATGATTAAAGGTTCCACAGCCATGAGTGCCTGTAACTCTGAGACTCGTCTAGTGGAGGTTATTGCTAGGAGCAGAGCTGTTTTCCAGGATAAGAATTTTATATCAGCTGCAGAGGCTGGCTCAAAGGGAGGCAGTGTAAGTTTTTCCAAGACATAGTTGAGGTCCCATGCAGGTACTGGAGCTCTCCTTGGGGGTCTTATGTTTTTGGCCCCTCTGAGATACTGCCTTAGTAATGGATGAGAAAAAAATCGGTGGTTCTGTATTATAGTGAGCTGAAATGGCAGAGACATGAATTTTAATGGATGAAAAGGAAAGGCCTTTATCCAGCATCTCAGTTAAGTATTGCAAAATCTGAGGAATATTTGGAACATTCGTGTCAATACCTGTGCCTGGTTCCAAGCACAGAATCTCTTCCATATTTCTGCATAAGATTTTCTGGTGCTAGGCCTCCTGACCTCCAAAATAACATCAAAAACTGCTTTAGAAAGAAGTGCGTCTTGAATGGCTACATTATTCGCCATGCTGCCAGGTTTAGGGTCCTGAGTTGGCTGTGCAGTATCTGATTGTCTTGTTGAGTCAATAAGTGAGGAATTTGAGGTAGTGTCCAAGCTGGGCATTGGACAAGCTCTTTAGGATTGGGTACCAGTGCTGGCGGGGCCAGTCTGGGGCAATCAATCATTTTTGGCTTCACTTGCCTGACCTTGAGGAGTACCTTGGGGAGGAGAGGCAGAGGAGGGAAAGCATATACTGTTAGGTTTTCCCAGCTGAAAGATAGAGCATCCACTTTCCATGCTTGCTTGTGATAAGTCCTTGTGCAGAATCTTTGTAGTTGGCAATTGTGAGGGGAGGCAAATAGGTCTATGTCCGGGCACCCCCAGTTCCTTGTTATCATGCTGAAGACTTGTGGATCCAATTTCCACTCGTGGGGATCCATTAGGTTTCTGCTTAGTTCGTCTGCCAGAGAATTTTCCTTCCTGGCAGGAATTGTGCTTGCAGATGGACTTGGTAAGTTCATGTCTAGTCTGTAGAGGGGGTAGGAATGTGTGTCCCCTTGCTTGTTTATGTACCACATGACTGTGGTGTTGTCCGTCTTTATCAGTAGTTGTCCTGGATGAAGTAGATCCTTGAAGGCTGTCAGGGCATTTTTAACTGCTAGCATCTCTTTTTGATTGATATGTAGATGCATTTGACTTGCAGACCATGTGCCCTGAATACATCTTCCTGCCATATGTGCCCCCAGGCATAATCTGATGCATCTGTTGTCAATGTCTGTCTGGCTGTATGTAAGGTGAATGGCTATCCCGTGTTGTGGTGACAGGCTTTTGCCCACCATCGAAACTCCTGTTGCAGGCAGGGAATGAAGGTAATTATTGTTTCCAGGCTGTGGCAATGTTGAGTCCAAACACTTTTTAGATACCATTGAAGTTTACTCATATGCAGTCTTGCATATGGAATTAGCAGAATGCAGGATGCCATGAAGCCCAAAGCCTGCAGAATTTTTCTTGCAGATAATTGGGTTTTTGTTGTTTTCAATTATAAAGGAATTCCCAAAATTATTCTAGCATGTCCAAAGGTCAGTTGTCAATCTCCTCTCCAGTCCAGCTGGTGAATCTGGGAATCTTGAGGCAATGTTACAACTGCCTCATGTACACAGACAACCCTCTCCTCTTCCCAACAAATTCCAACACATGTGATAGATGCAACCATATAGCCAAACTGGAGGCTAAGCTCTCTCAACTCAGTACTGGCATAACCAGTCAGGAGGAGAAGGAAACCACACTCACTACAATTCCAGTCTCACAGACCTACCAGGACACCAAACCAAACACATAATCACACAAATACATACTCGGAGGCTCTAAATAAAGATCTGCCTAAGCAGCAGAGACCTCTAAAGCAGACACCCAAGAAAAACGCTACCCCAAAACAAAACACGTGCAACACATAGCTCACAAAGCCAGTGTGCCAAACAGTCACAGCCCTTAAGGCTAAACAACACACCTGATACACTTGTAATAGGTGACTATCGTCAGGCACACTGACGTCCCGCTCACCAGGCTGAACAAGGAGAAGGTCACGGTGAGCAGCCTGTTGGGCGCTAGGATTCGCCACATAACACAAGCACTCAGGTCACTCCAAGGCAAGTACAAATATGACTCAGTCATTGTCCATGCTGGTGTGAATGACCTGAGACGTACCTCCCTGGACTACATGAAAAGAGACATAGAGGAGCTCTCTGAGCATGTAGCCCAGGCCGGTATGACCCTGACCTTGAGTAGCATCTTACCCTCACCAAGAATGATGCCACAATATGAAGACAAGATGATCAATTTCAACAATTGGCTTAAGTACTGGTGTCATTCAAAGGGGATCCAATGCCTGTCAGCCTGGGATGATATGCTCGACAAGCCACGATGCTTCACTAGGGATGGCTTGCACCTGTCACCCCTGGGCTTTCGGATATTGGCAAAGGCTCTTGCTACCCCCATAGTGCCTTTTTTAGGCAAGGCTCAAAAGACAAACCCACCTCCATAGGTATCACAAGGGATAAGAAACTAAGAGTAATGCTACTCAACGCCAGAAGTATAAACCTCAAGATGCACGCACTCAAAACTCTCCTTAGCATGGAGAACATCAATATCTGTGCAGTAACAGAAACCTGGTTCAGGGCTCCCGAGAGCACCCCAGCACTACCAGGGTATACCTCATACCATGCTTTTCGGCCCCAAAACTTGGACCAAACCACAAAAGGAGGGGGAGTATCGATATTCATCAAAGATACCCACACCTCCAGGTTGGTGGCAAAGCACGAAGCATCAGAGACTATCCATGTGCAACTAACAGTGGGTAAAACTGCCTTCCAGTTTATAGCCTGCTACAGACCACCCTCCCAAACCCAGGAACCTCACTCGGCCTTCCTGAGAACATTGGAAAATATGAAGATCTCTCCAAACACCATTATATTGGGCGACTTCAACTACCCAAATATAGACTGGGAGCATTACTCTAGCTCCAACACCCTAGCCCAAAGGTTCCTAGAATTCATAAACTCAAATGCTATGGAACAACATGTTACCACTCCCACAAGAGGGGAAAACATACTGGACCTGATCATCACCAACATGGGGACTCTATGCTCCAGACCAGAAGTGTATCCCTCACTGGTAAGAACAGACCATAAACTGATCTCACTGGATATTCACATCCCGACCCCACCCCCTGCCACAGTGAAAAACCACAGTGAAAAACTTCTCTAAAGCAAATTTCACACTCCTCAAAACCGAGGTGGAATCCTTCAAAGCCTGTGGAAAATACGGCCCAGGCAGCAGAATCCTTTATAAATGCATTCTATGAACACCTTCAGGAATGCATGGATCATGCAAATCCCAAATAAAACCAAGACCCAATCCTCCAATGGCAGACGTCCTGTCTGGTGGACCCCAGCCATAAACAAACTATACAATAGAAGGAGGAAGCTACTACATGATAGAGCAAAATCCCAAAAAGGGAAGGCATCTCTGATCAGTATTAGCAAAAAACTAAGGGCACTCATAAAATCGTCTAATGCCAGCTTCGAGAGAAAAATTGCACAGGACACTAAGGATAATCACAAGGCTTTCTTTAGTTATGTTAGGAACCTGGGTGGGAATTCCCAGATATGCTCAGAATTAGTCCAAAATGACAAAAATACACCGAACCCACAGACATTGCCAACATCCTAGCTGACAGGTTCAGCGCAAACTTCTCCCCTCCTCACCAAAGGGCAAATAGCTATCCCAGCAGAGTGCTGCCCCTGACATCTCAGATGCTCAGGTAAGAGCCGCCCTCTCCAAAGCACAAAACACAGCATCAATGGGACCAGACGGTGTCCCGGGCTGCGTCCTACATGAACTCCAAGAAGAGCTCAACCAAAACATAAAACTACTGTTCAATCTCAGCCTTACTACAGGATATGTACCCAAAGAGTGGCATACAGCAACAGTGGTCCCTCTCCACAAAGGTGGTGCCTCAACGGACCCTGGAAACTATCGCCCCATAAGCCTGACTAGCTTGGTCTGCAAAGCTATGGAAAGGATCATCATGGACCTCATAAATAAAGATATTGGGGACCTACAGACACTGGATCCTACCCAGTTCGGCTTTAAGGGCAGATCCTGCCTCTTAAGCCTGGTCGACTTCTTTGAAACAGTCACCAAGGCCATTGACGAAGGGAAGGTGGTCCACACAGCCTACCTGGACCTCGCAAAAGCCTTCGATACAATACCCCACTCGGGCATTATAGATAAGCTCACCAGCTTAAATATAAACCCCTATGTCACTAGATGGGTTGCAAACTGGCTCAAGGACAGAACCCACATGGTTAGAATTGCTGGAGCCATGTCAGACTCCAAACCAGTTACAAGTGGCGTCCCACAAGGCTCAGTCCTGGGACCTCTCTTGTTCGGTATATATTTCTCGGAGGTACAGGCCAACACAGAAGGACTGTGGCTGACCAAGTTCGCAGATGACTGCAAACTGGGCGCCATAATCGACTCTCCAGCAGACACAAGCATCCTCCAAAAGGGCCTCATAGAAACAGACAACTGGTGCCAGAGCCATGGCCTCAAGCTAAACGCCAAAAAGTGTATAGTCATCCACTTTGGCAAAAACAAAGTGCCCACAAATTACCACATAGGTGGTAATCCATTAAGTACAGAAGTAATTAGGGACCTGGGGACCCAAGTTGATAGCAATCTCTCATTTGATAACCACGTGGCCAAAGTGGTTAGAAAAACATTTTATATAGCCCACCTAATCATGAAGGGATTCACATCTAGATTAGGGGAGGTCATCGTGCCTCTTTACTCATCCCTCATCAGGCCCATAATAGAGTACAATGCCCCTTTTGGGATGTACCTTACCAAACTCCTGCAGCAACTGGAAAGACCCCAAAAGTACCTCACCAAGAAGATTAAAGGGCTCAAACAGATGCCATATGCTGCCTGGTTAAAGAAACTCCAGCTCTACTCAGTGGCATACCACCTGCTCAGAGGCGACCTGTGCCTGACGTATAAAGCCATGTCCAACCCGGAATTAAGGGACATGTTGCACCTCAAAAAATCCGAATCGAGCTACACGCTCGAGAGACTTGAACCTCAGCACTAAAATAAATAGGACATGCTGGAGGGACAGATTCATAACCCAGAGGCTCCCTTCACTCTGGAATAAAATCCCAGTCCAGGTTAGGCAGAGTCCCTCATTGACTCTCTTCAAGAGGAATCTTGATGAGTGGATGGGAGATCGTAGGTTTACACCGGGTATCACTTCTGTGTCACTGTTAGACAGAGGCACAGTATACTAACCTCGAAAAAGGCCATAGCAAAATTAATTTAAAATGGGTGGCGAAAGCCAAACATACTCTGGCTAGGCTTATAAATGCCCTAGGGCAGATAGCCTAGTATGAACTTATGAACATTTTGAAATAAGTAGTCAGTTGTCTGTGTTTGTCTGGCGTGAGATAAGCCATCTGGGCAGTTGTATTTAAGCTTGCACCCAGGAATATTATCTCTTGAGAGGGTACGAGTTTTGATTTATTTTCGTTTACTGAGTACCCTAGGCCTGCTAGTAATGTTTTTACAAACGCCAGATGCTGTAGTAGAGTGTCCTTGTTCTCTGCTTGAATAAGGCAGTCGTCCAAGTAAGGATATATTTGAATTCCTCTTTGTCTGCAGAAAACAATTACTGGTGCCAGGCACTTTGTGAAGACCCTGGGTGCAGTAGATAAGCCAAAGAGCAGTACAGAGAATTGGTAATGCATTGAGCCAGCTATAAATCTGAGGTATCTTCTGCATGATTGTCACATGCAGGTATGCCTCTCTTAGGTCTACAGTCACAAGCCAAGCCTTCTTGCCCAGCATGGGCAGAAGCTGCTGCAGAGTTAACATTTTGAATTTTGGAATATCCACGAATGTGTTCAGGATAGACAGGTCCAGTATTGGTCTCCAGGTTTTGTCCTTTCTGGGCACCAAAAATAGCCTTGAGTAAAATCCTTGTCCCTGGTCTTGCTGTGGTACTTGCTGAATGGCCCTCATGTCCATGAGGGATGAAACTTGTTTTGTGCCTCTGCCCACTGATTGCGTGGCAGGTCTGTCATACCATTTGGCCTTGGCAGGGTATGAAAATGGAACCTGTAGACCTGGGATACGATATTTAAGACCCATTTGTCTTGAGTGATCATGTGCCAATTTTGAGTAAAAAGTGCTAGTTTTCCCCCCAAGGGAGCTGTCAGAAGATAAGTGCTTGGTGCTGGCAGGGGAAAGTCATTGAGACTGTTTCCTGTATGGCTGTGATTTTTCTTCTCCGCTTTTGGAGGTTGAAGCACCCCATTGTTTAGGCCTGTACGAGCCTTGGGGCTGTGATCTGCCTCTGGGGTGTCTGTATCTACCTCTTTGTGGTCTGTCTGACACTGGAAAGGACCAGTTCTTTGCAGGCCAGTTCCTGCTAAATCTGGGAGGCTGTACCTGTAAACAATCCTTGACTGTTTGCATAGATTTAACTTTGTCCTCCTTTTTCTTCAAAACCTCTTCTGCTTTAACACCAAACAAGGTATCATGTTGTAACGGAGCATCTAATAATTTTGCTTTAACATGATCGGGCAGATTCTGTTCTTTTAAACAAGCATGTCTCCTAATGACAGAACCTGTAACAGCAGCCCTGCAAGAGGCCTGTAGAGAATCAAAACCACATTGCAAAGTATGCTTTCCTACTTGTTCAGCAGCATGCAATAAATCCTGCATTTCTTTGTTTTCTGCACATTCTGAATTTGTCAACATTTTTTGTTTAAGCAGTGACATTAGATATTGCTGATATTTAAGCATATGAAATTGACAATTTAAAGCTCTTACAGCCAAGGTAGCAGAAGTATAAATATTTTTCCCCCATCTGTCCAGAGCCCTTGAATCCCTATCAAAGGGTATAGTTTTTTTTTTGCAGTGGACGCCTTGACCCCTTTGGGACCCTGAGAGATAGTTTCTGGGTCTGCAGCAGGGTTTTTATAAAGAAATGTATGAGAGTCAGGAACTCTATAGTATCTGTCTGGCTTAACAGGAGCTGGAGGCAAAGAGTCAGGAGATAGTCCGGACTCTGAAAATACATCATCTACAATGTCTAAAACAGGAGGAATAGCAAGGGGCCTGTGCTGAGTAATAAAAGGAAGTCTCTCAGCCTTTTCTTGGATTCTGAGTAATCCTGGCTCTCCCAGTGGAAATGCTCCCTCATAGTATGCAGGGTTTCCCCAAAAGAGTAATCCTCAGGAGGAGAGGCTGAAGGAACAGATTCTTCAGCATCAGAATCCTCATAGGGAGGAAGAGAATATTCCTGGTCAGAAGAGGAATCAGAGGAAATGGAAACCTGATCTGAAGATGCATATTCTATCTCTTGCCTAGGCCTCTTATCAGGTGGGGGATGGGAACCCCTGATCAAAGTAATTAGGTCTTCGGCCATCTTAAGCATCTGTTTTTTAGGCATGGAGGCCTGTCCAGGAGAATGCTGTACTTGTTTCTTTGTCTTTAGAGCTGCTTTAGTCTTTGAAGCTGAAGTTGGTTTTACATATAACTGTATAGGCCTGAAAACAACCTCCGAAGCCGGTGCCTGCTCAGCAGCTCCAGACCCACCTGAGGGAATAGTATTCGAGTGTCCAATACCTTGAGTTTCCAGTGGCCTAGTCCACGTGGGAGTCGGAAGCAGCCTGTGGCTCTGAGGTAGTGGGCGTCAGGGGCTGCGAAAGCGCCTCACTGAGAACTGGCGAACCGGCAACAGGCCTAGCAGAAGCCTCGTCGTCTGTTTTGGACCTCGGATGCCTGTCCTTTTCTTTGCGCTTTTTATAAACTCCGGTAGTCAGTTGTTCCGACGGCATTATATAGTTAAATCTTCTGCAAAAATAATGAAATGCAAAATCGTATCGATGCTTAATAGTGCGTTGGTTAAATCTAGCATAAAACCGACAACTAGCAATGTCGTGGTCAGGGCCTAGGCAAGGAATACAGTAAGAATGAAAATCCTTATGAGGTATTTGCTTCCCACAAGAAATACAATTATTAACTTTTTCTGACATCGGTCTGGAGCAAGAAAAAAGTTTCCCCAACGGGGTACTTAGCTTTAATGAAGACTTCGGATCTGAAATTCGAATTTGAAAATCTCAGGAGTCGGCCGACCAGCACTTGCGAACTGCTTTTGCTTCGGGCACCAAGCGGCATGAAAGACTGAAGAAAATGGCGTCGGCTGCATCTTTTATACCCCTGGCGCACTGACGTCAGGGAGGAGCCGACAGCAACCGATGCCGGACCTAGACTTTGGAACTCGGGCCGACTGCGGGTAGCCTGCCAGCAGGATAAACCAATTGTAATGACTGCAACAGTGAAACACCACGAACATCAGTGGTGTTGTCTGTCTTTACCATTAGTTGTCCTGGAAGAATGTGGTCCTTGAAGGCTGTCAGAGCATTCTGTACAGCTAACATTTCTTTTTGATTGATATGCAGGTGCATTTGACTTGGGTTCCATTTGCCCTGAATGCACTTCCCTGCCAGGTGAGCCTCCATGCATAGTCTTGATGCATCTGTTGTTAGGGTATGGGCGGCAGGGTGTGGTGTGACAGGTAGTCCCTTGTTTTGGTGGCAGGCCTCTGTCCACTAAAGGAATTCTAGGCGTAGGCAAGGTATGATAGGGAATCATTGCTTCTAGATCCTGAGAATGTTGACACCATAGGGTTTTTAGATACCACTGTAGTTTCCTCATATGCAGTCTTGCATATGAAATTAGAAGAATGCAGGAGGCCATGAACCCCAAGGCTTGCAGTATTTGTCTTGCAGATAGCAGGGTTTTTGTGGCCATTTGTTTGAAGTAGGTTGGCAAATGAATTTGTTTCTCTGGAGTGAGGTAAGCCATCTGGGAAGTTGTATTCAAGCTTGTTCCCAGGAATATAATTTGCTGACAGGGTACCAGGTGTGATTTCTTTTCGTTTATGGTGTACCCCAGGCAAGTTAGAACCCTTTGTACAAAGGCCAGATGATTCAAAAGTATGTCCTGGCTTTCGGCCTGAATTAGACAATCGTCCAGGTATGGGTATATTTGAATATTTCTTTGCCTGCAAAATGCAATAACTGGAGCTAGGCACTTTGTGAACACCCTGGGCGCAGTAGATAAGCCAAAGGGCAGTGCAGAGAACTGATAGTGCGTGTAGCCTGCTTTGAAGCGTAGGTATTTTCTGCAAGATTCCCTGATTGGGATGTGCAGGTATGCTTCTTTTAAATCTAGGGTTGCCAACAAGGCATCTTTGCGTAGCATAGGAAGTAATTGGTGAAGAGTCAGCATCTTGAATTTTGGAATCTCCAAAAAGGTGTTTAGAGTAGACAGGTCCACGATAGGACGCCATGAATCGTCTTTTCTGGTTACCAGGAAAAGTTTCGAGTAGAAACGTTGTCCCTTTTCCTCTTCTGGTACCAACTGAATAGCCCTCATGCTTAAGAGACAGTACTAGTTTTTTTGCCTCTGCCCACTGATATGGGGGTAGGTCCGGCCACCCGCTTGGTGTTGGCAACGTGTGGAAATCCCTGGGAAACTATATTTAAAACCCATTTGTCCTGAGTAATGAGTTCCCAGTTTTTTGCATGAAGAGCAATCTTTGCCCCCCAAAGGGGCAGTCAGTTGATAAGTGCTTGGATATTGTAAAAGTAAGTCATTGAGACAGTTTACCACGGGGGGGGGGGGGACTTGTTACTCCCAGATATGGAAGTGGAGGCCCCCCACTGCTTAGTTCTGTGTGTCCCCTGGGACTGAAACCTGGGGGGTTTGCTGTGTCTGGGTTTGGCTTGAGAAGACCTGGAAGGGGCTGGAAAGGACCAATTCTTAGAGGGCCAGGGCCTACTAAATCTAGGAGGCTGAACTTGTAGGAAATCTTTAACAGTTTGCATAGATTTAGCTTTATCTTCCATCTTTTTAAGAACTTCCTCAGCCTGGTTGCCAAACAGGCGGTCCTGATTTAAGGGAGCATCCAACAATTTACATGATCAGGCAAAGATTGTTCCTTAAGCCAAGCATGCCTTCTGAGCACAGACCCAGTAACAGCGGCCCTGCAAGAGGCCTCTAATGAATCAAAACCACATTGCAAAGTATGTTTTCCAACTTGTTCAGCAGACTGCATTAAATCCTGTAATTCTTTATTTTCCACACAGTCAGGAATCATCATCATTTTCTGTTTAAGCAATCCAATAACATGTTGCTAATACTTTAACATATGAAACTGGCAGTTTAAAGCCCTAATGACCAAGGTTGCAGAAGTGTAAACCTTCTTACCCCATCTATCCAGCGCCCTGGAGTCTCTATCAGAAGGGGTAGGATTTTTAGCAGTAGAAGCCTTAATGCCCTCGAGCCCCTGTGAAATAGTCTCTGGATCCGCAACAGGATTTTTAAAAAGTAACTTGTGTGACTCGGGTACCCTGTAGTATATCTGTTTGGCTTTCTGGGAGCAGGAGGCAAGGAATCAGGGGCCAAACTAGATTCCGAAAAGGCATCGTCAACAATGTCTAGTACAGGAGGAATAGCTGAAGGCCTACGCTGAGGTAGGAGTAAGAAATCCCTAAACATCTTTTCTGAATCAGAAAAATCCTGGCTTTCCCAGTAGAAATGCTCCCTTAGAGAATGTAAGGTTTCCCTAAAAGAAAAATCCTCTGGAGGGGAAGCAGAGGGAAAGGAGTCCTCTGCATCAGAATCCTCAGAAGTAGATAAGGGCAAATCCAGGTCATCCGAAGAATCAGAAAAAACAGAATCCTGGTTAGAAGATTCATAAACCACTTCAGTCCTAGGCCTCTTAGAAAGGGGGGTTGTCTATCCCTGATTAGAGTTATTAGATCTTCAGCCATTCTTATCATTTGTTTTTTGGGCAAAAAGGCCTGAGCATGTGGCCTGGGCGTCGTTTTTTTAGGCATGGTTCGAGGTTTAGGCCTAAGAGAAGAAGGAGGCGTTGGTTTAATATGCAAGTCCGTAGACCTGAACACACCTTCAGAAGCCGGTGCCTGCACAGTGGCTCCGAACCCATCCAAGGTAGAGACATCCACAGCTTCCATAGTTGAAGTATCTCGCGGCATACCAGACTCCGAATGGGTCTCAGTAGAGGCCTGCGAATCAGAAGTAGCGGGTACCAGGGGCTGCTAAAGTGCCTCACTGAGTACCGGCGAACTGGCGACTGGCTTAAGAGAAGCATCATCGGCAGTTTTGGACTTTGGCAGCCTGTCACTGTCTTTATCTTTGCGTTTTTTTGGAATCCCGGTAGTCGGAAGGCTAACAGACATTTCTGGATAATTAAACCGAGAACTGAAATACTTAGAGGCGAAAATGTACTGACGGATAGTGCGCAGATTAAATAAAGCACAAAACCTACAGCAAGGTACGTCATGGTCAGGGCCTAGGCAAGGAATACAGTACGAATGAAAATCTTTATGAGGTATTTATTTTCCACAAGTAATGCAATTATTAACTTTTACTGACATCGGTAAGGAGCAAGAAAAAGTTTCCCCAACAGGGTACTTAGCTTTTAGTTGAAGACTTCGGTTCTGAAACTCTAAAACGAAAATTACAGGAGTCTGCCGACCGGCACTTATGAACTGCTTCTGCTTTGGGCACCGCATGGCAAGAAAGACTGATGTAATGGCATCGGTTGCATGCTTTATACCCCTGACGTCATGGAAGAAGGGACAGCAACCGACGCAGGACCCAAGACTTTGTTAATCAGGCCGACTGTGGGCTACCTGCAAGCAGATAACCCAAAGGTAATGACTGCAACAGTGAAACACGAAGAACATCTGGTTCTTACCACTGCCACCTGCTTAAGCAGGGAAAACTAATGTTGCCTTGGCCAAAAAAGGGCTATTAGTAGCATTCTTAGCTTTTCCTCCCTAGCATTCTGAACCACTCTGGTAAGAAGAGGGAATGGAGGCTTAGCTTAGTGAAATACACATGCTCACCTAAAGCAGGAGGCACCTGCTGTCCAAAAAACCTGCAAGGAGCTCTCAAGCAGAACATCCTTCGCTGCCTGTTGCACTGAGAAACAAAAAAGGTCCATTTCTGTTGCACCCCGTGTGAGTTTAAGGCCTGGAAATGTCTACCTGAATAATAAATGTGTGTCGGTCTGTAGCTGTCCTGCTACACTGACCTGAAAAATCATTCTGCTGAGATGAGGCAAATGAAGCCCTTCAGTTTTGTAATGGACTTTACAGCTACCTCCCATGTCTCTATGGCCAAAAACAAACAGCTCCACTTTGCTAGTTGATGTACTGTGTCACAGGTATGTTTTTGTACATTCAATGCTCCAGACGGTCTTAAAAGCTTTCTGTGTCAGGATCACTGCATCATCTTTTTGGTTCTGATGAGCCTTCGGACGTGGTCCTTGTTCTAACTGTATTATGCCTTCAGATCCACCCCGAAAAAGTCATACCCGTAGATAATACACAAGCAACAGGAGCTTCTCAGAAGAGTACACCAATGTTGTTCAGTATCTGGTAGCTCTGTCTCATGATCTTTTTCGGTGTACAATGGGGAAAGGCGATGTTTTCCAAAAGGAACCAAGTGTGCTGCCACCAACTTCTACTGAAGTAGCACTGGTTCTTCTTCACCCGCACTATTACCAGAGGAATCACAAGGATGACAGATGCAATATATCTCAGCATCCACATGTATTCCCTTGCAGGCACACAGTCACTTCTGGCCATCACTAGAAAGAAATTTTTGTGGAAAGCCACTTTGTCCAGGGGAAGAAAAATCTTCTGTTGTTGCAAGTCCAGCAGCAATCCCAAAAAGACAACTGCCCACAATGGGTTCATTTTGGATGTAGGTAGATTCAATGAGAACCCCTCACATAAGATACAATTCAGAGTGCGATTTAATGCTATCTGCATGTCTGACTGACTTTGAGCTTAATTATGCAACTGTCAATGTAAGAATATCTATGGATGTCTTTCGTTCTGCAATGCACTATCAAAGGATCAGATAATTCATGAAGACTTGACTACAGCAGCTATCAAAACAGCTCAAATAACTGGCAGTGGCATCCCCAAATCTGATTCAAAGAAAGTGCCTCCAGTCTGTGCACAGATATGGTAGACAGGCATCCTTTAGAACAAGTGTCACTATCATAATGTGAGGAAACCGGGGAAGTAGATCAGCATGCAAGGCAAGCAATATGAACTTTGGGGCCTTAAAGAATATTTAAATTTGACAGATCCTAGATAGCCCCTACAAGTCTCGCTTATTTGGACACCAGAACAAGCCACAACTAAAAAAACAATGACCTCTTCTCCTCATGAGACCTTCACTGCAGTAACTCTTCTAAGTAGACGTGGCACCGAGTGGTTTTGATCTCTTGACACAAGTGGCATTACTTTGAATTGTGGGATAACAAGCAACTGTAAAGTCCACTAATCCCCTGTATTCCCTTGTATTTTCTGAGAAAAGGGACAGACAACTCCCAATTCTGGAAGGTGCCCGTTTGGGATAGGAGAGGCTTAAAGGAAAACTCTGCCTTAAACTAAAATAAAAAAAAATATACTTTTTCACTGTCTCTGTTTTCTGAGTTATTTTAACATTTCAAAATCTCGCTGACTGCTTCTTATAGAATTTTAATAGGTTTTCTGAAAAAAAAAGCTGTCAATGGAGCTTGACTTATCAATGTGATTTTATTTTTCTTCAAGCCTTTCTCTTTCCCATAATCCATTTCAAGTCTGCTTTATATGAGTCATGCTTGGCATAAGGAAGTAGTGGTGTATTCTCATCCCACTGACATAACGGAATTAGTGCCAGTCACCTGTCATCTTTTATACTGTCTGGAACAGGACTGCTTCTTTTATTTCTTGAATGGCCCTAATTTGTGTGTGTCTCAGGTTTTGTTTTATAGTATACTAAGGAATTATACAGCTGCAACCAGAAAAATTGCTGGCCTTTGTTCAAAGTTTTTTTTTTTTTTTTGTAGTCCAATAAGAGTCGACAGCCCCTCCCCCTACACTTTGGTAAACGTGCTGATACTTAAGAATTACAAGAAAAAAATTCTAACTTTTCTCAAAATGTCACAGACATCTTTGATACTGCATTTAAGTCATCTTAAAATGTAAAGTAGTATAAACAAACATTTAAAAGTTTAAAGCTTAGCAGTTCAATACTGTGATGCTGCTTATAGAAATCTGACAAGGTACCTACACAGTACTGGAATCATACTGTAAAAGCAAGGTAAGGTCCAAGCTGGGTATTGAGACAAGTTCCTTAGGACTGGGTACCAGTATTGGCAGGGCCAGTCCCGGGCAATTAGTATCATCTTTGGTTTCTCGTCTGACTTTTAGGAGGACCTTGGGAAGAAGAGGCAAAGGAGGAAAGGTGTAAACTGATAGGGCGTCCATTCCACTTTCCATGCTTGTCTGTGGTAAGTCCTTGTGCAGAATCTTTTCAATTGATAATTTTGAGGAGAGGCAAATAGATCTATGTCTGGGCTCCCCCATTTCTCTGTTATCATGCTGAAGACTTGTGGATTTAGTTTCCACTCATGAGAGTCCATAAGGTTTCTGCTTAAATCGTCTGCCACAGTATTTTGCTTTCCTGGCAGGAATTGAGCTTGGAGATGTATTTGGTAGGTCAAAGCTGTGTTCCATAGTGCCATGGCTAATCCGCAAAGGGGGTATGTGTGTGTGCCCACTTGCTTGTTTATATACCACATGACCGTGGTGTTGTCCATCTTTATCAGTAGTTGTCCTGGATGAAAGTCCTTGAAGGCTGTTAGAGCATTTTAAACAGCTAGCATCTCTTTCTGGTTGACATGTAGATGCATTTGTTTTGGGGTCCATACGCCCTGAATGCATCTTCCTGCCATGTGGGCCCCCCCAGGCATAATCTGATGCATCTGTTGCTAAGGTTTGGCTGGCAGGGGGTAGAGTGAAGGCCCGTCCCATGTTTTGGTGACATGCCTTTGCCCACCATAGAAACTCCTGTTGTAGGCAAGGTATGAGAGGAATCATTGTTTCCAGACTGTGAGAAAGTGGACTCCATAAACTTTTTAGGTACCATTGAAGTTTCATCATATGCAGTCTTGCATATGGAATCAGTAGGATGCAGGATGCCATGAAGCCCAAAGCCTGCAGAATTTGTCTTGCAGATAACTGGGTTTTTGTCGCCATCAGTTTGAAGTATTCAGTTGCCTTTGCTTGTCTGGCGTGAGGTAAGCCATCTGGGCAGTTGTATTCAAGCTTGCACCCAGGAATGTTATCTTTTGAAAGGGTACCAGTTGTGATTTCTTTTTGTTTATTGTGTACCCTAGGCATGTTAGAAGCCTTTTCACAAACGGCAGGTGTTGAAGAAGAATGTCCTTGCTCTCTGCTTGAATGAGACAGTCGTCCAAGTAAGATTACTGGTGCCAGGCACTTTGTGAAGACCCTGGGCGCAGTAGATAAGCCAAAGGGAAGTGCAGAGAATTGGTAATGCATTAAGCCAGCCTTGAATCTGAGGTATCTTCTGCACGACTGTCTTATTGGGACATGCAGGTATGCCACTTTTAGGTCTAATGTCACCAGCCAAGCATTCTTGCTCAGCATGGGCAGAAGCTGCTGCAAGGTCAGCATTCTGAATTTTGGAATGTCCAGGTTATGTGTTCAAAATTGATAAATCCAGTACTGGCCGCCAGGCCTTGTCCTTTCTGGGTACCAGGAACAATCTTGAGTAAAAACCTTGTCCTTTTTCCTGTTCTGGTACTGATTGAATGGCCCCCCATATCCATGAAGGATGTAACCTGTTTCTGTGCCTCTGCCCATTGATTTTTGGGCAGATCTGGCCAACCGTTTGCCATTGGCAGAGTGTGGAAATGGAATCTGTAGCCCTGTGATACCATGCTTAGTACCCACTTGCCCTGGGTTATTAAATGCCAATTTTGTGCAAAAAGTGCTAATTTTCCCCATAAGGGTGCTGCCAAAAGATAAGTGCTTGGTGTAGGCAGAAGGAAGTCATTGGGACTGTTTTCTGTAGGTTTGCGCTTTATCTCCTCCAGATTTGGAGGTAGAAGCACCCCATTGCTTTGACCTGTATGAATCTTGACCTGGTATCTGGAACCCTTAGGGCATCTGGATTTGCCCCTTTGAGCTCTGTCTGACACAGGAAAGGACCAATTCTTTGTAGGTCAGTGTCTACTGAATCTTGGTGGCTGCACTTGTAAGAAGTCTAACAGTTTGCATAGACTTTGCTTTGTCTTCCATTTTCTTTAAAACCTCTTCTGCCTTAAAACCAGAGTATCATGCTGTAAAGGTGCATCTAGCAATTTAGCTTTAACATGATCAGGCAAATTTTGTTCTTTTAGCCAGGCATGCCTCATCACAGATCCAGTAACTGTGGCCCTGCAGGAGGCCTCTAAGGAGTCAAAACCACATTGCAAAGTATGCTTTCCAACCTGTTCAGCTGCATGCAACAATTCCTGCAATTCTTTTTCTTCTGCACATTCTGAAATCAACATCATTTTCTGTTTCAGCAGTCCCATAACATGTTGTTGATACTTAAGCATATGAAATTGACAGTTTAAGGCTCTGATTGCCAAGGTTGCTGATGTATAAACTTCTTTTCCCCATCTGTCCAGTGCCCTTGAATCTCTGTCAGAGGGGGTAGGATTTTTTGCTGTTGAGGCCTTAACTCCCTTTGGACCCTGTGAAATAGTTTCAGGATTAGCAACAGGGTTTCTAAATAAAAATTTATGTGAGTCAGGGACCCTGTAATATCCTCAGGCTTACTGGGAGCCAGAGGTAAGGAATCAGGGGTCAAGCTTGACTCCAAAAACACATCACCCACAATGTCTAAAACAGGGGGAATGGCTAAAGGCCTGTGCTGAGGGAGGAGAAGGAAATCCCTGAGCCTCTTTTTTTTATTCTGAGAAATCTTGACTCTCCCAGTGAAAATGCTCCCTCAAAGTATGCAAGGTTTCCCTAAATTAATAATCCTCAGGAGGAGAAGCAGATGGTATAAAGTCCTCTGCATCAGAATCCTCATAGGGAGGTACAGATAATTCCTGATCAGAAGAGGAATCAGAAGAAATAGAAACCTGATCTGAAGATTCATAATCAGCGTCTTGCCTAGGCCTCTTATCTGGAGGGGGATGGGTACCCCTGATCAAGGTAATGAGGTCTTCAGCCATTTTGATCATCTATTTTTTAGGCATAGAGACCTGTGCACGTGGCTCATGCGTCGGTTTTTTAGTTTTAGAAGTTGCTTTTGTCTTTGGTTTTGCAGCTGTCGTCGGTTTGATATACAAATGTTGAGGTCTGAATACACCCTCAAAAGCCGGTGCCTGCTCAGCGGCTCCGGACCCATCCGAGGGAGATACATCCGTCGGTCCAATACCTTGAGTATCTTGTGGCATGCCGGACTCCACATGGGTGTCGGTAGAGGCCTGCGACTCGAAGGTAGCAGGTATCAGGGGCTGCGAAAGCGCCTCACCGAGTACCGGCGACTGGCTTAGAAGCTTCGTCGGGTTTGGATCTCGACTGCCTTTCTCTGTCCTTTTCTTTGCGTTTTTTATGTACTCCGATAGTCTGATTGCTATCCGACGACATTTCTGGGTAGTTAAATCTGTTTCCAAAATACTTTCAGGCAAAAATATACGGACGCTTAATAGTGCGTTGGTTAAATCTAGCACAAAACCAACAGCAAGGCACATTGTGATCAGGGCCTAGGCAAGGAATACAGTATAAATGGAAATCCTTATGAAGTATTTGCTTCCCACAAGTAATACAATTATTAACTTTTTCTGACATCAGTATGGAGCAAGAAAAAAGTTTCCCCAACGGGGTACTTAGCTTTACTGAAGACTTTGGATCTGAAACTCAAATTCGAATATTTCAGTAGTCGGCCGACCGGCACTTGCGAAATGCTTCTGCTTCGGGCACCGCGCACTAAGAAAGACTGACGAAAATGGCGTCGGCTGCATGTTTTATACCCCTGACCACCTGACGTCATGGAAGAGGAGACAGCAACCAACGCAGTACCCAAGACTTTGGAATTCAGGCCGACTGAGGGCAACCTGCCAGCATATTACCGAAATGTAATGACTGCAACAGTGAAACATGAATAACATCCTGTGTTCCCAGATCTTGGACCACTCAGTTTGAACTTCGAGGGGTACTGTCAATACTGTAATTAGTGGGGAATTCTGCTTTGACAAATGGGAAAAACAGTGCACTTTTGTGGGTTTAGTTTTAGTCAGTGACTTTGGCACCAGTCATTTTTTTTGTGTTAGCCCCATCTGTAATTATTAAATTAATTGTTGGGGGACTCAATGATTGTGTCTAGTTTACAATCATCACCAAACTTAATAAGCCAAAGGACATCTACTTTAACTTGGACTTCTGAAAACTAGATTCCACATAGTAAAGGGCCCAATACAGATCCTTGCGGTGTGCCACTGCTGACAGGGTCTACTGGCAAGGTGGAGTCACCAACTCTGATAGTACGTGTTTTGCTGGTGAGCCAATTACCTTTCCATCTAGTGATGTAAGGGTTAACCCCCTAGCTGGGAGTCTTTTTCAATGATAACTGACTGGGGAATTGTGTCAAAGGCTTTGTCTATGTCCACATAAGTGGTATGCACTGTCCTGCCTTCATCCAGGGCTTGGTGACTTTCTCAAAGAAGTCTACCAGATTCAGTAAGCACAATCTACCCTTAAAGCTAAACTGGGTTGGGTCTAGAGTTTAAAGGTTGCCTAGGTCCATGACGATCCTTTCCATGGCCTTGCAGATGAGACTAGTTAGACTTATGGGTCTATAGTTCCCAGGGGATTACTGTTACTGCTCTCCATTCTGCTGGTACAAAGGCCCTTCTCAGGCCGTGGTTAAAGAGAATGGCAACTGGGTCAGCTAGGTCCTGTTCCAGATTGCTTAGTAAGCAATCTGGGGTGTTATCTAGTCCTATTGAGGCCATGTTTTTGGCCTTAGAAAGCATAGATATGACTAGCTCTCTAGGGATACTAGTTAGAGAACTGGTGTCAGGTATGGTCTGTGGTATGGCTGGTGGGGATGGGGGGGTGAAGTTTGCTCCAAATCTGTCACCTAGCAGACTGGCAATTTCCTCCAGTGCAGTGTAAGAGGTACCATCTACTACCAATTTGGCACACAGCTGGGCGCACTCTTTTACATTTTACACATAGTCAAATAATGCCTTATGATTGTCTATGATGGCTATGGATGCTATTTTAGCTTCATAACTAGCTTTACAGGACTTTATAAGACTTCTGATTTGCTTTTTTCAATCTGTGGAGGGAATTCTTCCTCTGCTGAAGCAGTGGCATCTTGTAGTTGGACATCAGTTTCTTCCATCTGTTTCTGTAATCAGACTCTGGTGGAATTAATCCCTGTTGTAGGACTCCCCTCTAGCTGTGTGCATACTCTGAATTTTCTGCCCATCAAAATAAGCACCGAAGGACTTAAGACAACTTAAACATTTTCTACAGACATAAGCATTGCCTTATACCACCACCCACTTTTTCAGCATCCATATGTTATTGAGAACTGAGGATACCTCTTTCCACATCTCCGGCGCCAAACAGAGTTTGGGGTACTACTCTTGACTTTTCCGCTCGAAGTCATGTAGCAGTGGATTTCCCACTATATTACTTGCGATACTGCTTATAGTGAAGCTATTAAACTATTCGTTAGTCATATCTATGAATGTAATCATTGGCCTGCTCCCTGGCATGCACACAGCATGACAACCCCCCCCCCCCCCAGTAGCACAGAATCAATGAAACCTTTTTTCATAAAACTAGAAAAATAAATACGATGTATATCTAACTGGATAAATCTATGCCAGGATACTGTAACTCTGCAACTGCTCAGGCATCAAATTGAAGGGTTCCCATTGCAATAAACTTTAAATTTCGTGAAATAAGATAACAAGTGTTAAGCTTATTCAGGAACAAGCCTTTATGATTTCCGTCTTGTTAAAAATATGAACATACTGACAGAGGGAATAGCAACAAAAAATATCATGGGTCAGCCTGCTCTGTTCTGCCCTTGCTTCACTTGGATGTCAGTCTGCTCCCCTACCCTACCTCAATTCCCACCCACCACCATTACAAATAGACTTACAGCCTCATAACTCCACCCCTCACTCTCTACCCAGTTGGCACATCTACCCAATTACTCCTATTCAAATCCACTACTTGCCACCTCTCCCACTTTTATCTCCAACCCCTAGACATGTACACCAACTAAGACAAACAGTACCCCCTATTCAACTAACCTTACCCTTCTGGCACTTATCCTCGTATACATTTTCAATGAACAAACAATGCTCATAACATTCCTGCTTACCACTTTGACAACACTTCTCACACATGCTATAGCCCTACCAGCTCAAACTTCCAACAGGTTATTCCTCCACAGTTACCACCACCCACACCTGTCTCAGCCCAGCAGCTACTCTAATATCTCCTCTCAGCTATTTCATGATACTCTAATATTCTACTTGACTCCTAAAATCCTAACCACTCCCAATATTAAACCACACTTCTACTAACTAATGCTGCTACAAAAAAATAAAATGCACCCTGCTCCTATCATATCTCCATTTTACAACAATGCAGAGACATCCACCCAAATCCATATCCCTTCCCCAATCACATCTTAAAAAAAAGTCATAAAACACTAAACATAACATTAAACCTTACAAGCCTATCAAACAAAATAGCACCCTTCCATGCCTGGACTGACTAGTACAAACTGGATATCTTAGCCTTAAATGAAATTTGGCAAAATTCTAATGTAAAAGATTCTGAAATCACAACCCCTAACACAGCTAAAAGTGATAGAACCCATTAGAAAGGTGGAGGGGTTGCCCTACTATACCTTGACACCTTTAATATCATCCCTTTTATTATTATGATCCCCACATTCGCAAACACAGAAATACTTGTATCCTTTCTAAATCTTAATAGGACCAAACTTGTCTGTCATAGTACTGTACATTCCACATCGCCAAAATATACCCACACTCTAAGACATATTATTGTGGATCTCACAAAAAAATTAACCATGAAACTATCACCTTAGGTGATGTCAACATCGACTGTCTAATAGTCAAAATGCTGCCAATAGTAACCTCTATGACTTTACCCAAATCATCAATGGTCCTACTCAATATAGTAAAAACTATACCTAACAATCCAACTCTCGACTGGATTCTTGTACCCCACCCTACTAATTTTACTACTTCAGGCACACTTCCCAATACCCTAAGCGATCACCTACCAACATATACCCTCAGAACCGACACTTGCCTACCCAAAAAACATACTCTCAAAAGCATCTGCAACCTAACTAATTTTTCTCAAGATAAATTCAACGAGCTATTGAAGAATACAAATTGGTAGGTTCTGAAACATCTCCCTCTGGATGCAGCAGTGCAGTACTTCAACACTACTTTCTTAAGTATACTTAATGCCCTCCCCTCCAATATGGACAATCAGAAACAACCCCGCTCCTTGGTTAATCAAAGAATGCAAAAATCTCATGAAAAAAAGGGACACAGCCTGGGATCACTGGAAACAAAATAAAAATGTGGTAAACCTGCAAGTTTTCAGACAACTCCACAATCGAGTAAAAAAGCAAGTGAACAAAGAGAAACAATCCTATTACACCCACATCGAACAAGAGCATAAATCCAACCCAAAATATTTTGGTCTTCCATCTCATCTCTTCTTAACCCTGGGATGGACCAAAAAAAGACCACTGTCCTTACCCTAATGTTTTAGCTCTGCAAGTAGCCAATGACTTCAACACTCACTTTATACAATCTATAGCTTTCCTAAACTCTAACTCCCCCAACCCAGGTCCACTTCTTCCACAGATGCCGTCAATACCACCCCATCGTCACTCCTTCACCAGCACCACTATAACCCCCCTTAACATTCCATTCCAATAACTTATCCAATTTCTATCTTCAACCTGTCCCTCGAGTCTCATAAAAAGACCGTTGGGAAAACGGACCTTGCTCTACCTCAGCAGATAACCTCCCACCAGACTACTTTAAATTAGCTGACGACTTCATTGCATATCCCATCAATATTCTTATCAACAGATCCATCTCTGAAGCCATGGTTCCCAACATCTGGAAAATGTCACATACTAATTCCTATTCACAAAGGGGGAAGCGCTACTGAACTAATTCTTGACCTATAGCCATCCTATTTTCCATCTCTGAAATATTGGAAAAATGCATACACCAACAGCTAATGAAATTCTTACTACACAACAATCTACTTACTCATACCCAACATGGCTTCAGTCCAGGCCAAAGCACTTCTACTACCCTCCTATCCTTTAATGATACAGTACCAACAAGGCCAGAGACACTAGTAATCGTGTATCAGCACTACTTCTCGACCTATCAAAATACTTTGAAACAGTCTCACACACCATGTTCCTGGTTAGGTTCTCCAAGCTAGGACTTGTATCTCTCTCTCTCTATATACAGTTGTTTCACAGCTACCTAATCAATCAAAAACAAGCTGTGAAATGGTTAAACACCATCTCTCTTCACAACCCACAGGTGTCCCTCAAGGTTCCATCCTTAGAAAAATACTGGAGTAAAGGGTTAACAACCTATACACTTCCTCATCCCACGGAACACTCATACAATATGGGGACGACTGCCCCACCCTTACTCAACTGCTCTCCACCACTCAACAAACTTTTACCTCAGTTGAAACCTGGCTCTCTAGCTCTCAACTCTTTCTTAACCCTAACAAAAACTCCTTCTCTTTATACCTAAAAAAAAAACTCACTCCACATAAACCAGTTCAAAATCCTTTTTAAGGACAACACCATTATTGATATAATCCCTCACACTAAACTACTAAGGAGTCATTATAGATTAAGTTTGATTTCTGTATCCAGCATAACATTAAGAAAACCCACCAGAAAACAGGCATCCTCTATAGGAACAAACATTTCCTGAATACAGCTACCAGAGTAACTCTTGCCAAAATCTTCCTCCTGTCCTCTCTACTATATAGTGCCACAATATTCACTAACTTACAGTTCAGGCATCCTGTATAGGAACAAACATTTCCTGAATACAGCTACCAGAGTAACTCTTGCCAAAATCTTCCTCCTGTCCTCTCTACTATATAGTGCCACAATATTCACTAACTTACAGTTCACCATCATAACTAAAATAGAATGTTGCTACAACAAACTGGTCAAATTTGCCATTAACACAGACCAATCATTGCAAAACATTACATATGCTACAATGGCTTGAACTTCCTGACCACCTCCATTATGTCCACCTCTTGACCCTACATATCATTTATAAATCCCTAGCATGCCCAGCCCTTAATCATATAGTGAATCAATACACCCCCAACAGAACCCTACGGTCTGAGGACAAAAAACTCCTAGCAGTTTCTAATCCCTCTAAAGTACTGGGACAAAAAGTCAGGAATTCTCTCCCCCTAACCATAACAATGATTACCAACCTGGCTACCTTCAAATCCTCCCTAAAATGACATCCAAACAGTGTCTGAATATGCTCCTGCTCTACTCCTGGATAACTTATTTTGAAATTTCCACCCCTGGCCACTCTAATCCTGGCTAATATTGCCATGATATGCTTAACCTCTGACTGACACAAATTCCTGTACCTTACACTCCTCTCTGCACACCCCTTGTTCTCTAACCCTCTCAGCTTACCTTTCTGTTATTCACCTCTGTACACTCTTCATCTCTCTCTCCCTCTTATACTATAATATAATGGCTGCTCAACAAAATATCCCTATGTCATTTTACAAAAATATCAATGAATCATACTACCCTGTGTGTGAATGTAATATTCCTATCCTCTATGTTATGAAAAACAGAACTTATATGATTGTACATAGATGTTTAAATATATTACTTTGTATTTGAAGTCTTAACTGTTCAGATGTATGTATGTATGTATGTATGTACCTAGGTGTCTAAGTTTGGAGCTTTTCTCCCCGGGCCTCTGCTGAAAATGAGTACATTTGACCCAGATGGATATTTCCGGTAAACAAATGTAGATAAAAAAAAAAGCAACCAAGGAGGACCACCACTCTGTATACCATAAAAGGGACACAAAACTTTACTAAAACCGATAATGAAGAATTAGTGCTTTCAGGCTCCAAAAGCCCTTCAGCTGATTCAGCATCACAACATTCTACTCCCTTTTTAAATACATATGAACCAATCAACAAACAATTAAAAAATTCAATTCTGCCCGTAAATCAGCTATCCGTTTAGACTCGGTTAACTCAGTGAAATTGGTCACATCACCACCACTCAAGCCCAATCGTGTAATCTGAAGGACAAAAAAAAGTAAAACCTTGTGCTGGATAATTATTAGCATGTAGGATAATCGGATTTCTACTACAAGAAAGCCTAATCTCACTAACATACTGTAGGATGTGCTCTAAGCATCCTATTCTTTTTTCATATTTCTTTTTCCTATTTAAAAACAATTACATCATAAGCAGCTGGCAAGATAAACATTTTCAGTATGACAGGTTGCATATAAACCTGGCTAGTATGTCTTCTGCATCATCACTTGACAAAAACAGTCCTTCAAATTAATATACTTACATGCTTTGCAATATCCACATGGATAAGTACCAACCTTGTTAGTTGTCAAAAAACAAAGGGGGCGGGGGGTGTCTTACAGTATCTACATCTTTACGTGGCAGACGCTTCAGGCTCAAATTATTCCTGAAGCTGAAAGATGTTTTCCCAACATGCTCTGCAATCTAAATCTTGCCAGCTGCTTACGATGTAGTTATATAGGAAAAAGAAATAAGATGATTAAGGAATGCATCCTACAGCATGTTAGTGACATCAGACTTTCTTCTAGTAAAAATCTATTTATTTTATTTTATATTTGTTGACTGGGATAGTCTGACTGAGCTGGATAGCCCTTTTTCAGCGGATGCCGAGGGAGAAAAGCTCCACAAACATTACAATAATGTAATTAAATTTATACAGAAAACACATTTTTACAACAAAAGTAAATAAAGTATAATAGAAAGCAGTATATAACAGTACATAATAGTGTTGCTAATACTGAAATAAAGAATCAATAAAAAAAAAAATAGTACGAAACAGTGTAGATACAATGGGTACGTATCACTTCACCTAAAACTCATTTCACCAAGACCAAATCACCTAAAGTTCATTTCACCTAAAACTCATTTCACTGACAAGTACTACAGTACGGCAAGTCAAAGGTATATGTCCTTTTCCCCACTGTAGTGCAATCCTGGTGTTAGTATATATAGTTAGGGGGGGCGTGGGGGCATAGCCCCCCACTTACTTTGGTTTTATGGTTTTTGGTTTTGTTTTACTTTATTTGGTAAAAGTCAACAAGGTGGGGGGCTACGCACCCCACACACCCCCCTTAATAGATATGCTAACACTAGGATCGCAGTACAGTGGGGAAAAGGACATATACCACTGACTTGCTTTAGATTACTACTTGTCAGTGAAATGAGTTTTAGGTGAAATGAACCTTAGGTGATTTGGTCTTGGTGAAATGAGTTTGATGTGAAGTGATACATTCCCAAATACAATATAATCAATCAAGGAGGGTGAGAAGAAAACGTAGTAACTTTCTGGTGTTGCTGAGGGGGAGAGATGAAAGATGTGAATTATAATTAGTAGAGCAAGAAGTAACAGTTCTTGGTTGAGACACCATGTATCAGCAAGCTAAGGAAGGCTATGAAGAGCATTAAGGTAAACAGAGGAAGAGTCAGTAGAGCAAACAATGAAGAGAGCACAGGTAGGGAAGTAAAAGAGGGATAGTAGTGAAGATCAAGTGGAGTCAGTACAGTGACAGGACCAGTGTCTTTTCAAGTATTCCTTGGTGGCAGCTTTGAATTGTTTAATTTGGTTGAGGGATCTAATTTGCATAGGCAACTTGTTCCAAAAAAGGTTGCATCCTATTTTGGTTCTGGGTTTATAGACCTGTAGAAGGTCTAGGTCAGAGCTGCATACATATCTAATGGGAGAATAAAGAATAGCTGTGTGAAATCTTACCATAACCATAGATGTCCTTCTCTTTCATGTTGCAGTATTCTAGGTGTGTGGGATTTCCTGCCCTCAGGTGACTCGTACTTCGGCTTCTAAACAAAAGCTTCAGCTTGGCTGTTGCAGTGTGCATGGGACGTCACACGTAGGGCCATAAACCAGGGGGCTTAAAAGTGACATCTGCACGCATAATCCTCAGAACTTGAAGAACAGCAGGCAGAGAATAAGGCCCAGCAGGAGGGATGCCAGTTGTTTATAGGTGTGTGACTTGGAGTCCTACTGTAATGTAGGTAGTACAGGTAAGGAATAAGACCTGGGGGGACTGGTGAGCAGGAAGGAATACTGCAACACTCAAGAGAAGGACATCTATGATTATGATAAGATTTTACACAACTATTCTATGCCCTTCTATTCCTATGTTGCAGTATTCTAGGTGTGGGAGCGTACCACAGCTTAAGAGGATGAGAGGGTGGCGGTAGATTAAGAGGGTTCTACACGACCCTGCAGGATTGCTCTGGCGAATCCTGCCCTAGCTCCGGAAACTTGGTCCAATTTGCAATGTTTGGTGAAGGTGTGGATAGTGGCCCAGGTGGCTGCTTCCAAAATGGATGCTGTGTCTAGGCTGGTCATGAAGGCCCTTGAGGTAGCCACAGCTCTAGTGGAATGGGCCTTGATTCCCCTTGGGGGTTCCTTTCCATGGCAAGAGTAGCAGAAGCAAATAGCAAATAGTTTGCTTGGAGACTGCTTTGCCCAGGGCTCTGGGGTGGAAGGAGACAAAGAGCTGGTTAGTCTTTCTGATGGCCTTGGTCTTGTCCAGGTAAAATCTAAGTTGCCTGTGCACATCCAGGGAGTGCAGTATCCTCTCCCCTTCGTTAGTGGGCAAGGGGAAAAAGGTGGGCAGATGAATGGATTGATTAAGAGAGAGCATTTACCACCTTAGGCATAAAGGAGGGGTTGGGTTCGCAGGGACACCCTGTCTTTGTGGAAGACGGTGTAGGGGTGACAGGCCATTAAAGCCTGCAATATTGACACACTTCTGGCTGAAGTGATAGCCCCCAGCAGGACCGCCTTCCATGTACACATCTGTAAGGAGGAAGGTCCGGCACGTTCAAAGGGATGTTGGGTTAATTTCTCTAAGATGTAGTTAAGGTCCCTCCCAAGATGGAGGGATAGGTTTCCTACGTGGTCTCATGTGCAAGACCCCTTTAAGGAAGACCTTTACGTCAAGTCTGGCTAGCAAGGAAGGTTCCAGGGGTAGGCAGGCAGGCTGATATGGCCGAGAGGTGTACTTTTACAGAAGAATAAGAAAGGCCACTTTTTATCAATTGACACAAATAGTGTAGAACCAGGGGAACCTCCGCGGAGCTAGGGTCCCTTCCCTTTTGCAGACACCATTTTGCAAATCTTTCCCATTTAGCCAGGTAAGATTTTCTGGTGGTAGGTTTCCTTGCCTCCCTTAGGACTGAAAGCACGTCCTCTGAGTAGTGGTGTCTGAAAGGGATCAAAAGTTTATCACCCACAGAGTCAGAGACAACATTTGTAACTGTGGGTGTAAGAGAGTTCCTTTGTCTTGTGACAGTAGGTCCACCTTGCAGGGTAACTTGAAGTGATTGCCCTTGGCTAGTTTGTGAAGTAGGGAGAGCCAGTGCTGCCTTGGCCAGTAGGGAGTCACTAACAAGATTTTTGGTTTGTCTTTCTGAATTTTCAGGACGACTTTCTGAATCAGTGGGAATGGGGGGGGGGGGGGGGAGGCATAAAAGAACTTCCCCTCCCAAGAGATGCTGAAAGTGTCCACTCTCCATGCTAGAGGGGAGAGGGTTTTTGAACATAAGTTCTGCAGTTGCCTGTTCTGGGGGGAGGCAAACAGGTCTATTTGTGGAGAACCCAACGGTGGACTATGTCCAAGACCACCTCCCTGTTCAGCATCCATTCTTGCTGAGGCGAGGAGGTCCTGATCAAGAGATCTGATTGGTGGTTGTCCTGTGAGGGGATGTAGACCGCCTGCAGGACTAAGATGAGGTGAGAGGCTAAGTTCCATATCAGCAGGGATAGACTGCACAGCTGATAGGCCTTTGTTCCTCCCTGCTTGTTGAGGTACCACATCACTGTGGTGTTGTTGGTGACAATCTGGAGCACCCCTGGAACCAGAAGGGGAGTAAAGGTCTTTAGAGCTAAGAAAACTGCTGTCATTTCCCTGATATTGATGTGCTTGGCCTGAGAAGAGGGATGCCATTTTTCTTGAATTCTGTAAGGGGTCAGAGTTGTTCCCCAACCTGAATCTGAGGCATCTGTATGCATAACCTGGGTTGGGATGGGGGGCTGTAGTGGGAGCCCTGGGTTCAATTGCACTTGTGCTGGATCCACCAGCCGATTTCTGTTTTCAGACAGGGAAGGAGGGAGATGGCCTGCTCTAGGGGATGTAGGTGCTGGGACCAGGTGTTCTTCAGGAACCACTGCAGCTTGCACATGTGCATTTTTGCCAGTGGTAGCATGGGGATGGTTGCTGCCATTAAACCCAGGAGACAAAATTGCATTGCCCTCACCTTTTGAGATAGTAGAGCTTCCTGGAAGTGTGAAGTTAAAGACAGAACCTTGTCCTGAGTTAGAAAGGCCTTCACTGTGTCTGTTCTAATTCTGCAGCCGAGGAAAATCTTGTCCTGGCTTGGGATCAGAGGATTTTGGGGAGGCTGATGGTGAATCCTAGGTTCTGCAGAAAGGACATGGTGAAATGTAGATGCTCCAATAGGGCATCCCTGGTCTCTGCCAGAATCAGGATGTCATCCAGATAAGGGTAAATATGTATCCCCCGAGTTCTGCAGAAGGCAATGGCTGGGGCTAGGGACATTGTAAAGACCCTGGGGGCCGTAGATAAACCAAAGGGCAAGGCAGTAAATTGGAAATGAGAGGAAGGCCCAGAGAAATGCAAGAATTGTCTGTGGGAATTCCTGATGGGTATGTGCAGGTAGGCTTCCTTTAGATCTAGGGTGACCATAAATGCCTTGGTTGGAATGAGGCGCACCAGGGTGGGGAGAGAGAGCATTTTGAAAGAGGGTACCTGAAGATGAAGGTTTAGAAATGACAGATCTAAGACAGGTCTCCGGGGACCATCTTTTTTTGGGGACCAGGAAGAGATGGGAGTAAAATCCCTTTCCTTCCTGTGCTGGAGGGACAGGTTCTATGGTGCCTAGCTTTAAAAGATCTGCCAGAACTTGTGGCATGAGAAGGGCCTGGTTTTTGGGTAGGAAAGGGATTTCTCTTCTGGGTGGCTTCTCCTTCCAGAACAGGAAGTACCCTTTTTGGATAATGTTTAAGACCCACTGGTCTGAAGTGATGGACTGCCAAAGGGGGAGACAGTGGGAAAGGTGGGCTGAGAGGGGGAGGTGGGCAAGGCAGCCACACATTACTGGGGCCTCCTCTATCCTGAAAGGGCTGTCTGGGTTGCTGTGGTGGAGTAGAGCATTTGGAGTTGGTAGGTCTTCTAGCCCCTCTCCTGGACCTGGAAGAAGAGCTGTGGAGTATGTCTTACAAAGGTTGCCTTAACAGGGTAGTTCCTATAATACTTTGGTATGGGTGACACCAGCAGGTGCTTAATGTCCTGGATTTCTTTGCTTTTTTCTTGTAGATTTTTAAAAAGGTCAGCAGATTGTTTTCCGAAAAGCACATTGTGTTCCAGAGGGGCATCCAGGATTTTAGCCTTGAAATTCTCGGGGAGATTCTGGAATCTTAGCCATAAGTACCTACCGAGGGCTGAAGCAGATGCTGCAGACTTGGCAGATGCTTCTGCAGGATTGTAGCTGCATCTGATGGAATGCCTGGCTACCTGTTGAGCCAAGGAAAGTTTGGATGAGATATCCGTCTTGCTGGGACTGTCAGGCAAGGAGGCCAGCATGGAGGAGGCTTGACAGACCAAGTCTAATACATACTTAGTCATGTGGGTCTGATAATTTATGGCTCTGAAAGCCAAAGTAGAAGTGTATACCATCTTCCCCATCCTATCCATGTACTTACTGTCTTTGTCAGTGGGTAGCAGGGAGGCAGAGGGCAGCAGTCTAGATTGCTTATCTGCCATGGTGGCAATAACAGCTGGGTCTGCCGAGGGTGGCAGAACTAAGAATTTGTGGTCCTCTGGTACTTTATAGAAGTGGTCAAGACACTTAGGGGCCAGAGGCTGGGAGTTAGGGGCCTTAGAGGCCACGTTGAAGGCATCCAAGTAAGTAGGCAGAAAAGGGGAGTTGCTAAAGGGGAGGGTGATTCCATTTGCAGCAGTTCAAAGTACTTTTTTTTGGTGTCAGTTATTTGGGAAGTATCCCATTTAAAGTAATGTCCTCAAGGGAAGAGTCCCCCTCCACAGATTCCTCATCCGGAGAGTAATATTCCTGGGGGGAGGCAATCTGGGAAACATAAGAAATGGACTCTTCTGATGATGAGAAAGAAGAGTCATGTTGTTCTTCCCTGACTTGAGGGGTCATGGATGGGAAAGAAGAAGCAGAGACCGGCCTAGGGCTCAGAAGAGGCAGAGTGGAGGTGGCTGAGGCTGAAGGCCTAAGGGCCATTAAGGCCTGCATGAAAGAAGTGAAGGCTTGCCAATCCGGTGCGACTTCTGAAGTGGTGGAGGTATGTTTAGTTTTCTGCTTCTTTTTGGCAGGAGAGGAAGTAAAGAGTTTCCTGGTGTCGGGTCTGGAGATTAGCACATCCGAAGTCTGTATCCCAGCCGGAGGTACACCCGAAACTGATTCCCCCTCGACCTCGATGGGCGTTGATGTCTGAATGAGCTCTGAGGATGTGCCGGTTGTCGGCTGTGAAACGGCCGCCTCGTGGGAATCGCTGCAGTCGACGGATCCTCTGAGCGCTCCTCAACCCCTAGATCTTGGCGGTGCGTCGGGAAGCGGTGTGGCAGGCGAAGAAGGTCTAGGAACCTTGGCCTTGTGCAAAGGTTCAGGTGCGGCCTCCAGTGCAGGATCCATCCTAAGGGCGAACGGCTTAAGGTGTTGGTTCTCAAGGTAGAGATTTAATGCGGCTAGATGGCTGCACAAGGTCTTAGGCACAGACGATTGACAAATAGCGCAGGAGGAGTGATGGTGTTCCCAGCCTAGGCAAAAAACCACACCTGTCATGGGCGTCCTTATGGGGTATATGGTGCTTGCACTGGCACTTTCCCTTTTTTCCTGACATCAGCTAAAGGCTACAACAACCAAGCCTTAGCTAGAACAATTGTCAAAAATAAGAACATTAGTAACCCAATGAACTACTTATCTGTAAGATGCGACATCTGTGAACAGATCGTACGATGCGAATATCGTCTGCGGCTGAAAAGTTCTGAGGATTGTGCGTACAGACTTCATAATTAAGGCCCCTGGTTTATGGCCCTATGTGTGACGTCCCACGCACACTGCAACAGCCAAGCTGAAGCCTGCAACAGCCAAGCTGAAGCCTTTGTATAGAAGCCGATGTATGAGTCGCCTGAGGGCAGGAAATCCCACATCTAGAATACTACAACATAGGAGTAGCAGGACATTGGGTGATTAGAGGAGATAAGCTGGGGCAGTGGGAATGTCGATATAAAATAGAATGAATGATTTGCAGCTGAGACATGAGGAGCTGGTGGGATAGTTCTAGCCAGTTAAGGTGTTTTAGAGAGAGGCAGTGATGGGATTTATACGTTTGGTGGGCTGCGAATCTGGCTACTTTGTTATAGGTTGATTCAAGTTTGGTGAGGTGAGAGGAGTTGAGATTAGTAAGAATTTGAGAGCTGTACAATAGACTAGGTAGTAGGTAGGCATGAGAGAGGGTTAATTTTGCTTTGTTAGTGAGAAACTTTATTTCTGTAAAGCAGGCACAATTTTAGATGCGTCTTGCGATACAGATATTATCATGATAGTCAAACTTAAGTTGGTCATCTACTATGATGCCTAAGAGTTTAGTGCTGGATTCAACTTTGATAGGAGTGTTGTTGAGAGGCAGTATAGAGTAGGTAGGTTTAAGGTGGTTAAGATTTTTAGGTAAAAAGAATAGGAGTTTTGTTTTGTTTGGGTTCAGTATTAGTAGGTTGTTAGACAGCCAGGTTTCAACTGAGTTAAAGGATGCCTGGGTGGTTGAAATGAGTTCAGAGGGGGTGTCATCAATGGTGATGATTGTGGAGTCATCTGCATATTGTACCAGAGATGACTGGGGCATGAAGTATAGAGTAAATCAGTAAAGATATCAAAAAGTAATGGGCTAAGAATAGAGCCTTGGGGGACTCCCATTTTTACTGCGAGAGAAGGGGAGAGGACAGAAATCCATCTCACTGATGGTGTCGATCTGTGAGGCAGATAGAAAACCAAGCAACTGTAGAAGTGGAGAAGTTAAGGTTAGTCAGTTTAATCAGAAGTGAGTAAAAGGTCTAAGAAAAGGCAACTGTCTCTCCTGAAAAATAGTGTTTAGGAAAGATATTAGAGCAGTAGTAGTACTGTGTTTGGGGCGAAAGCCATGCTGTGTGAGTGTGAGGTTTCCTGTCGGAAGTATTGTATGACTTGCTCGTGTATGCATTTTTCCAGTACTTTAGTCCTTCAGATTACACGACTGGGCTTGAAGGGTGGTGATGTGACCAATTTCACTAAGTTATCACAGTCTAAATGGATAGCTGATTTATAGGCAGATCATTTTCCAGGTTTAAATGGTGTTTTTCCCTTAAAGCCAATTCTAAAGGGGGTGCAAACTTTTTAATTTAATTTTTTAATTGATGTTTGGTGATTGGTTCTTATGTATTTAAAAAAGGAATAGTATTTTGTGATGCTGAATCTGATGAAGGGCTTTTGGAGCCTGAAAGCGCTAATTCTTCATTATTGGTTTTAATAAAGTTTCATGTCACTTTTATGGTATACAGCGTGATGGTCCTCCCCTGCTGCTTTTTTATCTGCATTTCTATTTTCTGCTGGTTTGGACCTTCAACTTTCTTGGGTTGCTTGGATTTGATTCCTGTTCTTTTACTCACCTAAGACACGCACATGGCTGGTGTTAATGCAACTGGTGGTCGAGACTCTGGAACTGGATTATAGACCTATTACTCCTATGACTAGATTCTTTATGGAGCAAACTAAGAGGATGGTTTTTAATGACAATAATCCCTTTATGTCTACGAGTTTTACCAATCCTACACTGATGAATTCACCCTCTAGTCAGGATAAGGTGTTCAATGAACTGTTTTGGGACTTTGAAAATGTTATTTACAAGCTGAAGCATCTGCAGTGGCAACACCTTCATTTAGAGGCGTGCCTACACTTTAAAGTGGTACTAAGGGGTCTGTGTATTATGAGAATGCTGAGATAATGGAAACCACCTTTCCTGAACTCTTGGCGCAATAGCAGAAAATACTGAGACTAGCTTCAGGTACATGCATCTTTTACTTGAGTTTTTTTGAGCCTCAGGACAGATTGTCGCAAACGGCCACAGAACGAAAACCAGGTGAGACAGAAACCAAGTTCTCTAATGATTTTTATTTATCTAAAATGGGCAATTTATTCTACATGGTGAACTTGTATGAAACTAAGCTACAGCAAATTAAAATGAAAAAAAAAAAAATAGAAGAGGGATTATGATGACTAAGAGAGGAGAGATTTTTGTTTTGGCCTCAGCTAATAAGAAACATGATTCTGTGACTTTCATTACAGTTTGTGAGGATCAGATTACTGAATTTATACAGAATGACAAGAAGAGAGGATTTCAAAATGTATCCCATGCTGAAAGAGTGGCTTTGAAAGAGCTTATGAGCAAAAAAAGATATTGTAATTTAGACCTGCTGATAAGGGGGGAGCTGCTGTTGTGATGGATCGATGTTACTATTAAGACAAGATGAAACAGTTGTTATTGTGAGGAGCAGACCTATTGTAAAATTTCCACAAAGGATACTATGAAAATAAGTGAAGGAGTTATGCAGAAACTGTAAGCTTTGTTTTATGTTCGTATTATAACCAAGGAGATGTACGAAATTTTTTTTCTGGTAGAACATCCGGTTATTCCCGTTATAAAAGGATTACCAAAGTTCCCTAAGAACTTGGGAGAACCTCCCTTTACACCGGCTGTGTTGGGGAGGGGGTGGGTTACTGAATGCATTTTCCAGTGGCTAGAAAAGCACTTGGGTTTAGCTTTGCTGCTAGCTCCGGCAGTGTTAAGGGATTCAGCACATTTTGTCATGCTTCATGCAGACCTCAGGTTCCTAAAAGGGTTACTTGATGGCAACACTGGATCTTAATAGTTTGTTTACAGTTATTCCCAATGATTTTGGTTGATGGCTCTTAGGAGCTTTCTGCAGAAACATGGACAAGGGAATGAACAGTGATTATTACAAACTGATTTACGTTTACAGCTAGTCTTCGAGAATGTTGTGTCTTTCGGCTTTTCCCAGTTAGGGGTCGCCACAGCGGAACTCTGGTCCGCTAATGATTGGTAGTTGATTTTTACGTGCCGAGTTACCAGCTCTGACAGACAACCTTCAATGAAGGTACGCCCATTCATGCATGTCTTCACGCAGAAGACGCTCAAGCTGAGAATTGAACCGGACAGCGTCTTACTGTGAGGGGACAACGCTACCACAGCACCACCACCGCTGTACAGCTAGTCTTCGAGAATAATGTCTTTTTATTTTATGACCAGCAGTTCTTTTGACAATGGTGGAGTGTTGCCTAGGTACTGCGGTTGCCAATACATATGTCAATCTTTTTCTGGCCAACTGGGAAGATGAAACAGTACTTGGTCAACATAATCCATGAAAGGATCATTTGGCTTTTAATAGGAGGTTTGTGGATGATGCATTTATTTTGTGGGATGGTACACGAGACCCTAACCTCCTTTAAGCAGTATTTGGAAGCTAGTGTTACCATGGATTTTCTTGATGTTAAAATATACATGAGCAGGTTTGGTAACAGAAATAAAGATTTTTAAAAAACCTTGCTGGAAAAACAGTTTGCTTGCCAGGGATAGTATGCATCCTAAACATGTATTTCCCAATATAGTCAAAGGACAAATGCTTTGTACTTCATGGTTATGTACTGAGGATGGTGTATTTGGAGAAGAAATGATTAAGCTTTGTACTTGCTTTGAAGATGAAGTTGCAGAAAATTGGAACTGAATGCGCTGGCCTCGCATGGGGAGGCTGTAAGGAACTCTACTGGGCAGATCTGGTATAAAACTCCAAGACGGCAGTCATCTGCTAGACGGCCAGGGAAGTTGGTTTGGATCACGCACCTTTGAGACCAACTTTAAAATATAATAATATTAAAGATATTTGTATCATCATCAGGAATAACGAAGATTTTATTAACTAACTGCAATCCAAAGGAGCTTGTTGGGAAAACACCATCTTTCAGATTCAGGAATAATTTGAGCAGGAAGAGTTTGCTATGTAAAGATATTTAGCCTGTAAGACCCCCCACTTTTTTTTTTTTTTTTTTTACAACTAAAAAGGTTGGTGCTTATACATGTGGATATTGCAAAGCGTAAGTATATTAATTTGAAGGGCTGTTTTTGTCATCTGGTGACACAGAAGACATACCGGCCAGGTTTGTATGCAACCTGCAACACTGAAAATGTTGTTTATCTTGCCAGCTGCTTATGATGTAATTGTTTTTATATAGAAAAAATGAACAGGACACTTAAAGAGCACATCCTACAGCATGTTAGTGACATCAGACTTTCTACTTTTTTCTAGTAGAAATCCGATTACCCTACATGCCAACAATAATCCGGGCCAAGGATTTACTCTTTTCATCCTTCATATTACACGACTGAGCTTGAGGGGTGATGATATGACCAATTTCACTGAGTTACCGGAGTCTAAATGAACAGCTGATTTAAAGGCAGATCATTTTCCAGGTCTGAATGGTGTTTTTCCCTTAAAGCTGATTCTAAAGGGGTGTAAACTTTTTAATTGAATTGTTTAACAGATGTTTGGTGACTAGTTCATATGTATTTAAAAAGGGAATAGTATTTTGTGATGCTGAATCTGATGAAGGGCTTTTAGAGCCTGAAATCACTAATTCTTCGTTATTGGTTTTAATAAAGTTTCGTTTCACTTTTATGGTATACAGTGTGGTGGTCCCCCTTGGCTGCTTTTTTATCTGCATTTCTATTTTCTGCTGGTTTGCACCTTCAGCATTCTTGGGTTGTTTGTATCTGATTTGGTAAACAAATGTCAAATAAATAACTAAATAAATCTGTTTATACTAGATGTTCACCAAAGGTGGCTTATTTTTTCAGCAGGGCCTAGTTTTAATCTGGCAGGTACAGCAGAGTCTATACAGTTCCTAAAATGATTATACAGGTCATTTGTGTACATGTCTGCATAGGAGTTAATATTGCCTGTGACTGCAGGGGGTACAGAACTTTGTACACCATCACTTAGTAGGTTGTAGTTTGCTTTGGAGATGTTCCTTAGTTTTTTTGCTATTTTGGGGGTGTGGGGAACAACAGTTTCTTCGAAATGAGACTGAATTATCAGGGAGGGTATCACACAGGGGGCAGTGCAATGATGACCCATGTTGGTGAGTATTATGTCAAGGACATTACAGCCCTGTGTGGCGGTGTAGACCATCTGTTTCGGAGCATTTACACTGACAAAGACCAGGAACCTCTGGGTGATTTTTTTTTTTTTGTTACAAGAAACATCTTTTTTAAATTATGTATGACACAGACAACATTACATGTGCTTATATATATATATATATATATATATATATATATATATATATATATATATATATATATATATATATATAAACAAACCATAATGACACAATCTCAGTTGCAAACATTATACATTCCAAACCGTGCCAACACAACTACAAACATTACACATCACTTCTAACATATCCAGTCGCTGTCAGTCAACCACTACATAGCTCACTCAAATCCTGCTTTCTTTTAAACCTTGTTCCTCCTTTGCATGTACTGATCCCACATTTCCAATTTTTTCCCTTATGCAATTTGCTCTTACCTTTTTCTAAAGATCTCAGTTCCAGTTGTTTTATCTCTGTTACTATATTTGCTGCTTCTAGTAAAGTTGGTTTAGACTCTGATTTCCATTTTCTAGTAATTGCTTTTTTGGCAGCCATCATTAGACTCAGCGAGGCTTTACTATGCCTACGCAATTCTGATTCTGTATCACAGCTCAAAAAAATAATTTCTCTAGTTACTGCAGTTTGTTCACCCAGCATCTCTGACAGAGCAGTGTGCAAGAAATCTTTAAAGTCTGCCAACTCATACACTCCCAGAAAACATGTTCTCAAGTTACCTCTTTCTTCCCCATCACACCTCCAATATTTGCGGTATACCTGAAGAAACTCTGAGTGAGCATGTTTGAGCTCATGTACGTCACCCAGTCAATAAAAGGATGACTGAAATCTTCCATGACTAAGGTGCTGGGCTGCATGGCAAGTGGCTCCAGTAGGTCCAGGTAGGCATTGTGCTTTTCTTGGTTCATGGAGGGGGACCTATAGCTAGCAATGATGTGGGTAGGCTGTTTTGCCTACAGTTAATTGGGCATGGAAAAGTTCGAGACTGTTGTACTGCTTGACTAATCTCAAGGTGTACTTAGCTTTAATGAAAAGGGATACACCTCCACCGTTGTTTCTTTCAAGCTCACTTTCGGGTCTGAATGTGTGGAAGGCACTGTAGCCTTGCACAGCCGGGGTGCTCTCAACAGCCTTGAACCATATTTCAGTGACTGCACAGATGTCAGCATCTTCCAAGGTGAGGAGTGCTTCCAGGGAGTGCAGCTTCGTGTTTAGACTCCTAGCATTAAGCAGCAAAACCTTGAGTTTGTCTCAAGTGGCTTTTGCTATGTTGGAAATTTTGCCGTTTTGACACTACCTAAAAAGGCACTATGGGGGAGGCAAGCACCTTAACCAGTACCTGAAAGCAGAGGGTACACACAGGTGCAGACCACCTCTGGCAAAGCTGTGTGGACTGTTGAACACATCTTCCAAGGCTGACAAATACTGGATCCTCCTGGACTGACACCAGAAGCTGTTTTTGTCTGTGTTCATTTTTATTTTTAATTAATTATATTTGTTTACTGGGAAAGTCTGACTGGGACAGAGTGCATTTTCAGCAGAGGCCCAGGGAAAAATGCAGAAGACGCAAGTCTTTGGAATGTAGAAGGAAACTCATGTGAATGCAGGCAGGACATGCAGACTCCGCACAGAAGGCACCCCAGCTGGTAATCAAACCGGATAACCTCTTTCTGTGAGGTGACAATGCTAACCACTACACCCATTTTACCCGAGAATTGTGTTACAATCTCCTGGAACGCTTTTTAGGTTGACAATGTAGACTAGTGAACATTAAAGGAAGCATATAGAATTCCTCAGCTAAGTACATGAGACAATTGAGTCAAAAACACTGTAGAAATATACTTGCATTAAGTTTGCTGCACCAGAAGGAAAAGCTCTTCCACTCTGACCAATAAAACTTCCTGGCTATTTAAAAGAACATAACCATCTGAAGAAAAAAAAATGGACACCAGCTAGGAATCAAGATTTGTTTCCATCTTGTGGAGTTGTGTGTACAGCACGGGTGTTTGCACATCCTTCCAATTAAGCCAGAAGACTGCCCCTCAGAAAGAGATGATGAAACTGACGCACCCAATTCTTGAGAGAGAAAATACAGTTGTGTTAAGACCTTACTATAACTTTAGACACAAGTATATTCACTTCTGCAGTGCTGAAGCTTTGGACTCCTATCTCAATGGTGAACTCGCTTCTAGAGCTCTTCACCCTGCCTCCTCTGGGCCCATCAGACTCCCTTCCACATGGACATCAGTAGCATAAAGGAATGCTGGCTGACACCATCTTCTGATCTTTCTTGCCTTGGATGAAGAAGTTAAGTACAAAGGTGCCATGGCATAACCCATCCTCAGATGACACAACTTTAGTGGAAACTAATCTGAGGACCCCCAAAACTGCTTGGCCAGGATATCACTATGATCTGGGGAGAAAAAGGTGTCTGAAAGCACAGTTGTGTACACTTACCATAAATGTAGATGCTAGAGTGTATTCACTGTTGCAGTCCTTACAAAATGGGTTATCTGGCTCCCGGTAGCCCACAGTCGGCAAGAATACCAAAGTCCTTGGTATATGACATCTGCTGCCTTTGGTTTAAGCCTGAAATCAGGTACAAACGGAGGCAGCCAATGCCATTTTCTCAGTTTTTCTTGCCTTGTCAGGAGCCCCCCCCCCCCCCCCCCCCAAAAAAAAAAGGTTAGACCAGGAAAAGAAAAAATCCAGTCTGTGCCCTAGGAAAAAAGGGGGATGGAAGGGGGGGAAACCAGGACTGCAACAGTGAATACACTCGAACATCTACATTTATAGTAAATGTACACAACTGTACTATGTTTGTGTTTCACTGCTGCAGTCCTTACAAAATGGGTTGATTCCCAAAGCCCAGGAAAAAAAAAAGGGAGGAGGAAACCCCACTGATTAAGGGTTGGTCAGGATGCCCTGCAACACTGCAGTGGCAAAACCAGCCCTGGACTTAGAAAAGAAGGGTAAATTGTAATGTTTAGTGAAAGTGTGGATAGAAGTCCAGGTAGCTGCTTCCAGGATGTCCTTAGTAGGTACACCTCTTAAAAAAGCTGCTGAGGTAGAGGCTGCTCTAGCAGAATGGGTCCTAATACTCTGTGGAGGAACCTTGCCATGCTGTAAGTAACAAAAGTGAATACAATGAGCAATCCACTTAGAAATAGTATGTTTAGAAATAGCTTTGCCCTGAGCTCCAGGAGCAAAACTGACCAACAACTTGTCTGACTTTCAAAAAGGTTTAGTCCTGTCCAGGTAAAATCTAAGCTGTCTATGCACATCCAGGGAATGCAGTAACCTTTCTCCTCTATTCTGATGATTAGCGAAGAAGGTAGGCAAGGTGGATAGACTGGTTAAGAGTCAGGCTAGAAGCCACCTTAGGCATAAAAGAGGGATTAGTTCAAAGAGAAACCCGATGCACATGGAAGGTGATAAAAGGCTCTACTGCCATTAAGCCTGCAGCTCAGACACTCTCCTAGCTGAAACAATGGTCAAGAGAAAGGCAGTTTTCCAGGAGAGAAACTTCAAATCTACCGAGGTAGCAGGTTCAAAGGGAGGCAGAGTAAGTTTCTCAAGTACAAAATTAAGATCCCAAGCAGGAGTAGGTGCCCTTCTGGGAGGCTTTAAATTGCTAGCTCCCCTGAGGAACTGTTTCATCAAGGGATAAGAGAAAATGGGTTGCTCAAAGGAACAATGAGCAGAAATAGCTGAAGCATGAATCTTGACAGAAGAGAAGGAAAGTCCACCATTAAGCAAGACTGCCAGACAGTCAAGAATAAGAGGAAGAGTAGGTTGAGATGGGTCTTCCCCTCTAGTCTGCATCCAAATGGAGAATCTTTTCCACTTATCTGCGTAAGATTTCCTAGTGCCAGGCCTCCTGGCCTAACGTAGGACCTCAACTACCTGTTGGGAAAGAGTTAAATTATGAGCCAGGCTGCCAAATGCAGTCTCTGAAGGTGAGGATGCATTACCCCCCCCCCCACCCCACCCGAACCAAGAGATCTGGTATCAGGGGAAGATGCCAAGGCTAAGACTGGGAGACACTGCAAAGAAGTGGATACCAATGCTGCCTGGGCCAGTCTGGAGCTATGATAATGGCCCTTGGTTTTTCGTCCCTTATCTTTAACAGCACTCTGGGAAGAAGAGGCAATGGAGGGAATGCATAGATTGACAGCTGTGTCCAGGGGAAGGACAGAACATCCACTTTCCAAGCATTGTCGTGATGATCCCTGGTGCAAAAGGTTGGAAAAAGGTGGCTGGTCGGAGATGAAAAGAGATCCACCTGGGGAGTGCTCAAACGCTGAATGATGCGATAGAAGATGGTCTTGTTTAGTTGCCACTCGTGAGGATCCAGGACTGCCTACTCAACCGGTCTGCCAAGGTATTGAGCCTTCCTGGAAGAAACTGAGCTATCAGATGAATGCCTATGGAAGCTGCCATGGACCATAGCATCACGCTTTGTCTGCACAGGGGGTAAGAGTAAGTCCCTCCCTGCTTGTTGATGTACCATGACTGTGGTGTTGTCTGTCCTGACTAGAAGAGTACCAGGAGAGAGAAGATGCTTGAAAGCCATCAAGGCCTGCTGGACTGCCATCAATTCCTTCAGATTTATGTGCAAATGAACTTCTTGATAGCTCCAAGTCCCCTGAATGCATCTGCCCTCTAGATGTGCTCCCCAAGCGTAGTCCGAGGCATCTGTGGTGAGAGTCCGGCTGGCAGGAGGTGGACAAATAGGCAGGCCTTTGTTCTGTGCACAGGCCATCGCCCACCAAAGGAACTCCATCTGCAGGCAGGGAATCAGAGGAAGAATCAAGTCTAAATCCTGAGTGTGTTGACACCAAAGGTTTTGAGGTACCACTGTATTTTCCTCATATGCAGTCTGGCATATGGAATCATCAGAATACATGAAGCCATGAATCCCAGGGCTTGCAGGAACTGCCTTGCAGAGAGCTGGGTCATGCTTGCCAAATTCATGAAGTAATTCAAAAGATCCATTTGTTTCTCTTGAGGGAGGGATACCATCTGGGCAGCTGTGTTCAGACTCGCTCCCAGGAATACAATCTCCCTGGTGGGTACCAATTTTGACGACTTTTCGTTGACTGTGTAGCCCAAAGAGGTGAGAAGGTTTTTTACAAAGTCCAAAACCTTTAGAAGTTGTTCTGGAGAGTTTGCCTGAATAAGACAATCGTCCAAGTAAGGGTAAATTTGAATGTTTCTTTGCCTGCAAAAGGCAATGACTGGAGCCAGGCATTTTGTAAAAACTCTGGGAGCAGTAGATAAGCCAAAGGGCAGTGCAGAGAATTGAAGCTCCTGTTGCCCACCCTGAAGCGAAGGAACTGCCTGCAGCTTTCCCTTATTGGGATGTGCAGGTAAGCTTCTTTGAGATCCAAAGTCACCAGCAGGAATCCTTGGTCAGCATTGGCAGCAACTGCTGAAGCGTGAGCATTTTGAACTTCGGAATCACAAGAAAAGCATTTAGAATGGACAAATCCAGAATAGCGCGCCAGGTGCCCCCCTTTTTTGGGAACCAGGAAAAGTCTTAAGTAGAAACCCTGGTCTATCTGTAGTGCAGGAACTGGCTCTATTGCTCCCAGGTTTAGCCAAGAAGAAACTTGTTTTTCTGCTTCTGCCCTTTGAAGTGGGGGAATATCTGGGTATCCTTGAAGGACCGGGAAGGTGCGAAAGGAGAATATGTAGCCTTGGGATACTATTTTAAGCACCCATTTGTCATCCGTGATAGTGTGCCAGACATCTGCAAAAATGGCTAACCTTCCCCCCAAAGGAAACCCTGGGCCTGCAGAAGCAAGCAGGGGAAGGCCGGAGTCACTGAGAATGCTTGCTTTGGGAAGTTTGCTTAGAACTCCTCGATTATGATGAAGAAACCTGCCAGTGCTTAGCCTTTTGAGGGGGTGGAAGTCTGTCCCTTAGAAGACCTGTAACCCCTAGACCTAGTGCGACCCCCATTTACTAGGGTCAGGAAAAATCCAGTTCTTAGAAGGGTAATGCCTACTAAAATGAAGAGGCTGAACTTGCAGAAAATCCTTAACAATTTGCATAGATTTAGCCTTATCCTCCAACTTTTTCAACACCTCTTCTACTTTGCTACCAAAAAGATTGTCCTTGTGCAAAGGGCACATCCAGTAATTTAGATTTGACAGGTTCAGAAAAGGGCTGTTCCCTGAGCCGAACATGTCTTCTAATAACAGAACCAGTGGCCGCTGCACTGCAAGAAGCCTCCAAAGTGTCAAAACCACAATGTAGAGAATGTTTAGTGACAAGAATGGCAGAATTCAAAAAAATCTTGCATGCCCTTACTCTCCATCAGGGAAGGAACACCAGCAATTTCAGCCTTAATGGTCTCCAAAGTATGCTGTTGATACTTAAGCATATGAAAGAGACAATTAACAGACCTAACAGCCTGGGTGGAAGTAGTATAAACCTTTTTACCCCATCTATCTAAGGCCCTAGATTCCCTGTCAGAAGGAACAGGATTTTTAGCAACCGTGGCTTTAACACCCTTAGGGCCCTGAGAAATAATCTCACGATCAGCAGTAGGATTCTTGAAAAGGAACTGATGAGAATCAGGAACTCTATAATACCTGTGTCAGGCTTCTTGGAAGCAGGAGGAACAGAAGTAGGACTCAAAGAATTTTCCATGAAAACATCATCAACAACTTCCAAAACCGGAGGGACAGCCAAAGGCTTATGCTGTGGCAAATCCAAGAACTCTCTAATCCGCTTCTTAGACTGAGGGTAGTCCTGACTTTCCCATTTGAAATGCTCCCTAAGAGTATTCAGAGTATCTCCAAAAAAAAATCTTCTGGAAGGGAGGCAGAAGGGATGGAGTCTTCTGTATCAGAATCCTCAAAACCAGAAAAAAGCTGAGAGTTTCCTTCTTCATCAGCAGAGATGCTGGAAACCTCAGAGTCTGAGGCAGACAAAATTTGAGGGGGCAATTCCCTAGCCCTCTTAGAAGGAGGTGGCTGAGAGCCCCTGGTAAGAGTCAAGAGATCACTAGCCATCTTAACCATCTGAGACTGAGGCATTTGAGGGGAGGCCGGCGCCTGCTTTGGAGTAAATTTTCGGCTGGAAGGTCTGCTAGAAAGCCGGAGGGACTCGGGAGGTCTAGCTACTGCAGAAGTGTGAAATCGAGGTCGTTGGTCTGGATCTGGTCTCCAGTCGGAGAAGAGAGGCCTCAGACTCCGGCGCCTGCTTAGTGGCTCCAGATCCATCAGAGGTGGCGACTAACAGAGGGTACGAAGACGAGGTGGAAGCCTGCAGAATGGAGGACTCAGAAAAGGTCTCCGCAGACTCCTGCTGCTGAAGAACCGCGACTGCAGGGGCAAAGAAAGCGCCTCACTGGCTACCACTGGGCCGACAACCAACTTAACAGGGATGTCGTCGGTCAATTTGACCCGAAGTCTGTCACGGTCCTTATCCTTGCACTTCTTAGGAACATCCGAAGTCGGGAGACCAGAAGACGTCATACCGACGAACTTAGGCCAAACTCCGAAATGCTTGAACAAGATCCTAGCTCTACGGGGAATGGTACGCAGGTTGAAAGAAGCACAGAGAACGCAATTAGGGACATCATGCTCAAGGCCCAAGCAAGTAATACAATAGGACTGAAAATCACGGTGCTGAATCCGTTTTCCACAGGCAAGACAGTTATTAGCTTTCTCCGACATTCGTTAAAGCAAGAAAAGAGGGTCCCCAACGGGGTACTTATCTGAGGATGTCTTCAACTAAACAGTCGGAATAAATAAGAAGGTACTTGGCCGACCGGCACTCATGCAAAATGCTTCTGCTTCGGGCTCCATGGCAAGAAAGACTGAGGAAATGGCGTTGCTGCCTCCATTTGTACCTGACATCAGGCTTAAACCGAAGGCAGCCGACATCATATACCAAGGACTTTGGTATTCTGTCCGACTGTGGGCTACCGGGAGCCGGAAAACCCATTTTGTAAGGACTACAACAGTGAAACACGATGAACATCAGGTGGTTGCCAACACAACTGTAATATGTTCATCTTAACATTCACTGTTGGAAGTGCTAACTCTTTGGAATGCTTCCAGAGCTTAAGGACCAGCTTTTACTCTCCTTCTCACTAGGTAAAAAATGGAACTCTCTGCCTACTTCACTTAGGACTATACCCAACACTGAATCCTTCAAAACTCAACTTTTTCTTCACCTATCCTCCAAATGGAAATGCTCCTGCTTTCACCCCACTTAAATTCCATAGGGACTCCTAACTAAGCACCCCTACTCCTACTCCACTATACTCTCATACTTATTCTAATTTCTCAAAATACCTACAACTAACAGACTAAGTGACTGTAAGCATATAAATATTGATTAAAAAAAAAAAAAAAAAAAAAACAAATCTGCCATCAAGTTCTCTGCAACTCTCAAATGTATTAACCCTACTTGTTTTTACAAACTATATTGTATGTATTTTTACTTTGTAACCTTTATTTGCATTGTGTAACCTATATTGTATTTTACTGTTCTTGGAGCTTTTCTCCCCAGGCCTCCACTGAAAATGGGCACTTCATGGCCCAGTGGACTTCCCCGGTAATCAAACTGAAATAAATAAATAAATGTCTGGCCACTGGAGGTGTCATGGGGACAAACACTGCAGAACGACTGTGAAAAAACAAACAAACAAACAAAAAAAAAAAACGGCCTGGCCCTGGAAGCACTGCACATTGGCCAGTGGAGGTGCCACAGGGACCAACACTGCAGAATGACCGTGAAAACAAAAAACTGCCTGGCCCTGGAAGCACTGCATGTTTTAGTGTGTGGAGGCTATCAGCTTTAAAGACAAAAGTGATTGCTGATCCCTCTAAGAAAGGCAGTGCTAACTGCAGTGACCCTTGTGAAATGAGCCCTCACATGCACTGCAATTGTCTTACCATGATGGCATTACCAGAAGCAGAAACGATGTGCTCTGATAATGGTCTGCACGCTAATCAGTCACATCGCTGTCTTCCGAAAATGGCAAGTAATTGATAAGACTTCCTGATGAGCTTCGTTTTGTCTAAATAAAATATTAGCAGTTTGCAGACATCCAGTGAATGCAGGAGTCCTTCACACTTGTTCTGTGATGATGAGGAAAAATACAGGAAGGTGAATAAACTGTTCAAAGACAGCTCTGTCACATCCATTAAGCATGAAGGAAAAGAAAAGCCTTAAGTGAGAAACTGTCCTTGTTGAAGAGCTGAATATTCTCTCGCATACAAGGGCCTTCAGCTCTGAAATCCTACTACCAGTGGTTAATGTCAATAGCAATGTTATCTTTCCATACTGAACAATGGAAACAGCCTCAAAATGGGGTGAGATAAGTTTCACCAAACAAAGTAATTTCTCTCTGGGGTGGGGGTGGGGGTTTGCAATGCAAAGTACAGTTTTGTACCTACCATAAATGTAGATGTCCGAGAGGAATGCATCTGCAGTCCTTACAAATGGGTTGTCCTGTCGTCAGGCAGCCCTTCGGTCGGCCGGATTCCAAAGTCTGGGTCTGGCTTCGGCTGATGTCGCACTTCACCCGACGTCATTGCGGCAGTTCTTCGGGTATAAAGGCAGCAGCCGACGCCATTTTCCTCAGTGTTTCTTGCCCCAGATGCCAGGTGCCCTCCTGGATGGCTAAATTTGGATAAATGCCAAATAGTAGAGAGCAAACACACAAAATAAGCATGTATGTACATATATACAAACAAATACACCATAATAGATCCCCCCCAAGCTAGCTGAAGATTGGTAAGTACCCTAGGAGTACCTCAGAGGGGAAGGAGGGTGGGTAATCCTGACTGCAGATGCATTCCTCTCGGACATCTACATTTATGGTAGGTACAAAACTGTACTATGTCCTTCAAGGATGCATCTGCAGTCCTTACAAATGGGTAGAATACCATAGCTAGACTAGGGGAGGAGGAAATGAGAGTAGATTATGGTGTAGTCAGTATCCCTTGCAAAACAGCAGTGGCAAAACCAGCACGGGATCTAGAGTATAAAGGTAAATTATAATGCTTGGCAAATGTATGCACGGAGGTCCAAGTAGCAGCCTCTATAATGTCCTTGGTAGCCACTCCTCGTAAGAAAGCTGTGGTAGTGGCTGTAGCCCTTGTGGAGTGAGGCCTGATGTTCTCTGGAGTTTTCTTTCCATGGTAGGAGTAACAAAATCTAATGCAATTTCCTATCCATTTGGAGATTGTCTGTTTAGAAATTGGTTTTCCTTCCTTTCCTGTTGCATATGCTACCAGAAGCTGGTCAGTTTTTCTATTGTTTTTTGTCCTGTCCAGGTAGTAGCGTAATTGTCTGTGTACATCCAAGGTATGCAAGAGTTTTTCTCCCCTGTTCTGTGGATTGGGGAAGAATGAAGGAAGGTGGATAGCCTGATTTAAAGAGACTCTGGATACCACCTTAGGCATAAATGTAGGCTTTGTTCTCAAGGACACTCTATCTTGATGGAAGATCAGGAAGGGTTGTACTGCCATTAATGCCTGTAGTTCAGAGACCCTTCTTGCTGAAGTTATTGCCAGCAGGAAAGCAGTCTTCCAGGATAAGTATTGCAATTCTGCTGTAGCTGCTGGTTCGAAAGGAGGTAGAGTCAGTTTTTCTAGCACAAAGTTCAAGTCCCATGCTGGCAATGGAGGTTTCCTGGGAGGTTTTACATTTTTAATTCCTCTCAGAAACTGTCTGAGCAGAGGATGCGAGAAGACAGGAGGATCTAAGCTGTATTCAGCTGAAATAGCTGATGCATGTATCTTGATGGAGGAATAGGACAGGCCTGTATGAAAGAGCTCCGCCAAGTACTCCAGGATGTTGGCTATGTTCACCAGTGTCACATCATGCCCCTTTGCAGTACTCCAGATGAGATATCTTTTCCATTTTGCTGCATAATTCTTTCTTGTTGAAGGTCTACGAGCCTCCGGGATTATGTCTTTAACCCTTTGGGATAAATTTGGGTTAATTGCTGTTATGTAATGTTCCAGGCAGTTAGCTGCAGTTTTTAGGTTTGGATGCAGGATGTTGTAGTTGTTCTGTGTCAGCAGTAATGGGATCAGGGGCAGTGTCCATATTTGCTCCCGAGACATGCTCCTCAGCAGTGGATACCAATGTTGTCTTGGCCAGTCTGGGGCTATCAGAATGATCCTCGGACGTTCCTCTTTGATCTTGAGAAGCACCTTGTGCATCAAAGGAAGTGGTGGGAATGCGTATGCTGTCAGGTTTTTCCAACTGAAGGATAGTGAGTCCACCTTCCAAGCTAGTGGGTGGTAAGTCCTTGTGCAGAATTTCTTCAACTGGTGGTTGAGTGGGGATGCAAACAAGTCTATTTCTGGTAATCCCCATTCTCTTGTGATGGTTTTGAAGATGTCCGGATGCAGCATCCATTCGTGGGCATCTGTTGTAGTTCTGCTTAATATGTCTGCTAGAATGTTTTCCTTCCCTGGTAGGTAAATTGCCTGTAATTGAATGTTGCAGCTCAGAGCCACATCCCATAGGTCCAGTGCCAACCGGCATAGAGGGTATGAGTGTGTGCCTCCCTGTTTGTTGATGTACCACATAACTGTGGTGTTGTCTGTCCTTATCATCAACTGGCCTTCGTGGAGAATAGGTTTGAATGCTTGGATTGCCAATTTTACTGCCATCATTTCTTTTAGATTTATGTGCAGATGCAGCTGGTCTTGAGTCCATAGGCCTTGAATGCACTTGCCCATCATGTGTGCCCCCCAACCGAGGTCTGAGGCATCTGTCGTGATGGTTTGGTTTGGTTGACTTTTGGAGAAGGGCAGTCCTGTGTTTGATTGACAGGCCCGAGCCCACCATAAGAACTCTTGCTTCAGGCATGGGATCATTGGAATTTTGGTTTCTAGGCTGTGCTTGTGTTGAGACCACAAATTCTTTAGGTACCACTGTAGCTTTCTCATATGCAGCCTGGCATGAGGGAGCAGTATTATGCAGGATGCCATGAAGCCTAGAGCTTGTAGCACTTTTCTTGCAGTTAGATGGCTCTGCTTTGTTAATGCCGAGAAGTAGAGAGGAAGTTGCTCTTTCTTTTCTGTGGTTAGAAATGCCATTTGTTTTGATGTGTCCAATTCTGCACCCAGAAAGGTTATTCTTTGGGATGGAGTCAGCCTTGACTTTTTTGTATTGACTGTATATCCCAGGGCTTGCAGCAGGTAAATGACTCTTTGTAAGTCTCCTGTTAGTTTGTTTTTGTTGTCCGCTTGTATCAGGCAGTCATCCAGGTAGGGATAGATTTGAATTCCCTGAAGTCTGCAATGAGCGATTACTGATGCCAGGCATTTCGTGAACACTCTGGGCGCAGTAGATAAGCCAAAGGGCAATGCTGAGAATTGATAATGCTCTGATCCTGCAAGAAATCTGAGGTATCTTCTGCAAATTGGTCTTATGGGGACGTGCAGGTATGCCTCCTTGAGATCTAGAGTTACCAGCCAAGACTCCTTGCCCAGCATGGGAAGAAGCTGCTGTAGGGTCAGCATTTTGAATTTTGGAACAATGAGGAATGTGTTTAAAGCGGACAGGTCTAGAATAGGCCTCCATTTGTTTTTCTTTCTTGGTACCAGGAAGAGCCTGGAGTAAAATCCCTTTCCTTGCTCGGTAAATGGTACCTTTTCCACAGCTCTCATTCTTAATAATGGAGATATTTGTTTTAGAGCTTCTGTCCTTTGAGAAGGTGGAAGGTTTGGCATTCCTCTCTTTCCTGGTAGTGTATGGAAATGGAACCTGTAACCTTTGTCTATAGTCTGCAAAATCCATTTTTCTCTTGTAATGCAGTGCCAGTTTTTTGAAAATAATGTTAACTTTCCGCCTAAGGGTGCTTGTAGTTGTTCCCTGGTAGGCGGTGCCACCGCCAAGTCACTGCGATTGAGTTGTTGTAGTGGTGGTGGCTGTATCGGTGCCTCGTTGGTTGTTACCCTGCCACTGGCGACCCCTGTAGGCACCCCTGGATTGGTTTCTGCCTCTAGAGCGCCTATTCCTGCCTCTTTGTGTCTTAGAGGAGTCCGGAAAGGACCAATTCTTGGAGGGCCAGTTCCTGCTAAACCTTGGAGGTTGAACTTGTAAGAAATCTTTGACTGTTTGCACAGATTTTGCTTTCTCTTCCATCTTTTTTAGTACCTGCTGTGCGGGGGCACCAAATAAATTGACCTTGTCCATAGGTGCATCCAAAAGCTTAGATTTGACATGGTCTGGTAATGCCTGTTCTTTCAACCATGCATGCCTCCTGATAACTGTGCCAGTCATGGCTGATCTAAAGGAAGCCTCCAGTGCATCATAGCCACATTTTAAAGAATGGTTACTAACTTGCTGTATGTTATGTAACATTTCTTGAATATACTTTTTATCAAAAGATTCTTCAGAGGACAGCTTTTTAGTCAACTGGTCAAGCATAAACTCTTGATATTGAATCATATGAAATTGGCAGTTCAAAGCTCTAGCTGACAAAGTAGCAGAGGTGTAAACTTTTTTACCCCATCTCTCTAAGGACCTGGAATCCCTTTCAGAGGGGAGGGGGTTTTTAGAAGTAGCAGTTGCTACAGCTTTAGGGCCCTGTGAGATAGTCTCTGGATCTGCAAAAGGAGCCTTATATAAGTGGTGATGAGTGTCCGGGACCCTGTAGTACCTATCGGGCTTAGCAGGGGCTGGAGGTAAAGTATCAGGAGCAGTGCAAGCATCATTAAATGCATCATCAACAACAGATAGAACTGGAGGTATAGCTAAGGGCCTATGCTGTGGCAAGTGTAGGAAGGTCCTAAGCCTTTTTCTAGAATCTGAGAAATCTTGGCCCTGCCACTGAAATTGTTCCCTCATAGCATGCAAGGTTTCCCCAAAGGAAAATTCCTCAGGAGGAGAGGCTGAAGGGATGGACTCCTCAGCATCGGAGTCTTCGTAAGGAGAATAAGAAGCCTCAGGAGGGTCTGTATGATCTGAGTCATCAGAGGAATCATCTGTGGCTACAGGCTCAGGGGGCTCTGCTCTAGGCCTCTTTTCTGGAGGAGTGAGAGAGGCCCTGTCTGGATGAGGCTGGGCTCCACGAATTAAAGAGATGAGATCCTCTGCCAAAGAAAGCATATGGGAGCTGGAGCTGGGCCTGTGAGAGGGGGGCTTGGCAGGCACAGGTTTTGATGCTTTGGCTGCTTTAGCCCTGGCAAAGGCCTTAATAGACATAGCTGGAGGAGGCCTAGCAGCTCCACGTGCAGGGGTGGAAATATCTAGGGGAATGGTGTCTGACAAATCCTGTGAAATCGCAACAGAAGGTTGAGTTTCAGAAGCCGTTTCTACCAGGTTAGAAGAGGCCTCGGTAGAAGGCAAGTTATCGGCTGAAGAAAGAACCGCTTGCTCGGTTTCGGCCGAAGCCGAGACACTCGTGGTTTGCTTAACCGCGGTTTCGGCGGTAACCGCGGACCGCGAGTGTCGGTCCTTTTCTTTGCGTTTTTTGGTAATTTGCGTAGTCGGAGGATCCGACGGCATAATGTAGGCAAAATCGGAGCCGAAAATCTGTTCAGCAAAGTCCGAGCGACGTCTCAGCGTCCGTCGGTTAAAAGAAGCACAGGCTAGACAAGCTGCTACGTCGTGGTCTGGGCCTAAACAATGTATGCAGTAGGAGTGGAAATCTTTATGAGGTATTTGTTTCCTACAAGATAAACAGTTATTAACTTTCTCTGACATCGGCTGAGGCAAGAAAGAGTCCCCAACGGGGTACTTAGCTTTATAGAAGTCTTCGAAGTAGTATTCGGTAGTAGTAATCTCTGGATCTGACCGACCGGCACTTGCGAACAGCTTCTGCTTCGGGCGCCGCGCGGCAAGAAAGACTGGGGAAAATGGCGTCGGCTGCTGCCTTTATACCCGAAGAACTGCCGCAATGACGTCGGGTGAAGTGCGACATCAGCCGAAGCCAGACCCAGACTTTGGAATCCGGCCGACCGAAGGGCTGCCTGACGACAGGACAACCCATTTGTAAGGACTGTAGATGCATCCTTGAAGGACATCATCCCTTTAGGAAAATACATAACTGGCAAAAGGGAATAAAAGAGATGGGTCTAGTGGCAGACAAGCTTAAATGTCAGAGGCAGCAACTCTAGTGAGGCAAAGGGTAACACCTGTTCTGTAGAGGTCTGATGAGTAAGGAATGACCAGCTACACCTAGGTAGAATTTGAGTCTGGGTTTTTGTTGCATTTCTGCAGAGAGAAACCCTTTCCACTTAAGAATGATTTCTACATACTAGGTTTCCTGTCCCCTGGCCTCCCTCAAGGTGATCAAGTCCTCAGAAAACACAAGCCTGAAAGGGAAGAGTGCTAAATCATCTCATTCTCTTGGGTTGGGGTTAATTATGGTTAATGGAACTGCATGCAGAGGTACCCACACCACCTCAGCCCCTCTCAGGCTGAAGCAGGAGACAAAATCAATGCTGCCTGGGCCAAAATGGAGTTAGTGAGCTATAATAGCATTACTGGCCTTAATCTATCTTCTGCTGCAGCCTGGGGATTAAAAGTATTGCAGGGAAAATATATAGAAAATGACCTGGCTAGGTAATGCAGAAGACATCCGTTTCTCAGGCCCAGTTGCTGCAGCCTGGTACAGCATTTGTGCAACTGATCATTTTCTGGAGAAGCTAAAAGGTCTACATGTGGCACACCCCACTTGTTGACCAAGTCCAAAACTACAACCCTGTTGAGAATCCATTTGTAAAGTCTGCTTCTGCTCTGCTCACCTCATCTATCAACAAATTATCTTGGTATATAATGTGCGGGTCACTATTATTTATGCGAAAGTTCAGAATTTCGAACACTGCGTTATCGATAGCCTAATGTCAAAAAGGCCAAATCCTGAAAACACGGAACAGTGATTTTTTTCCTAGGGGGGAAAGAAATCACTGGGCCGTTTTCGTGACTTTGTCATTTCCTCCACTGACCTCGGAGTTGGTATATTTACGTCAGGGGGTGTGGGGGGCACAGCCCCCCACATTTGGGGGTGTGGCGTGCAAAGCCCCCCCACTTTATTTTGTGTTTTTTTTTTGTTTGTTTTGCAGACCAGCAAATTTTTTCCCTAAGAAAAAAATTGCTGTTTCGTGTGTTCGGAATTTGGGCTTTTCGACATGAAGCTGTCGTTAAAGGCATGTTCGAAATTCTGAATGTTCGGTTATATAATAGGGAAGCATAATGTGCAGTATCCTGAAGGTCATGTATGACTCTAGGACCATTTCCACTGCCGGCAATTCTAGTCTGCACAACACGCAAGAAAGGGTATCCGCTTGCCTGATGATTAATTCATCAGTATGGTACTGCCCATTTCGATGTACCATATCCCTGTTGCTATATAGGCCTTGAATACTTTGACAGCTACAATCACTACCATCGTTGTTTTTATGTTGTTAGACCTTCTGAAGACCCTATCTCAAATCCTCTGGACCCTTGTCTGCCATACATGCACCCCACAGGCCTAGCACACGGCGTCTGTAGTGAACACCTGGGATGCTGGTGGTACCAAGATTGGTATGAATTCAATTTAACCTACAGCAAGGAGTATCCCTTCCCTCAGGCAAGGTCCCCTTTTTACCCCAATACATCTCCAAGCAAAATCGTACCTTAGCAAGAGAGTTCTGGAGTTTAAGGTCCCCTGGCAACACTTCATATGAAGAAAGTGCAACAGTACCTGAAAAACAGGTGATGTCAGCACGAACAGATCCTGCAGAACAACAGAATGGGGCCAAAGGAACCTAAAGATACAAAAAGACCTTGTAAGAAATGCTTTCTGTTAAGTTTACATCTTGCCTCCAGAAACATCACTTGTTTCAATGGAGCAAGGTGCAACTTTGGAAGTTTTAGGGAAAATCCCAGGAGAGGAAGCAATTTACAGCACTGACAGCCTCTTGTTTTTCCCTTCAGGGCCGTAGCCTATTTTGGGACTGGGGGCGTTGCTTCAGTGTGTGGATGATTTAATACTCATTCCAAGCTGTAAAGATCCAAAACAGGCCTCAGTGTTCCCTCCAACATATGCACACCCTTTGACTAGGAACAGTGTGAAGTAAAATTTTATATGGCTCTCTGAGACAGCAAGTCTGTTGGGTAGAGTGGGGATGAAGTGGTATAGGGGGGGGAGGGGTTAGCTTTGTGAAATCATAGCTACTCCCTTTGACTTTCATGACCATAAGGAACCCCAAGCACCTTTCCCTGGTTAGCATGACGTTTTTTCTGTAACAGCCTTTCTTGCCCTTTTGTGGTAGTTTCTAACCTATATAGGTGAAGAGGTATGAAAAAAAAAAAAAGATCCTTGATAAATTACAAAACTGGTGGAAAGGGAAAGAAATGTAAACACCTTTCACTGCAAGGAGGTCCAAAAGGTTGTTCCTTGTCCAGGCTGGCATTGAGAAGTTCTGCTTTTACAGGCTCTGAGAGTGGCCAAGTCCTCAGTCAGGCATACCTCCTAACCACAGACATTAATGCAGCTGCCCTGCCATGATCCATCCACAGCATTACAGCCTCAATTCATAGAGTGCGTGGCGACCTGCGAACTGAGGCTGCACATGCCAAGCATCTTCTTCTTTAAGCTATTACCCTCTATCCCCACTACCTTTTGTCTCAAGTAGCTAAGGAGGAGACACGCAAAACTTTAGCATGCAAGGCTGGATATTTAAGGCCCTAGTAGCAGGTTAGGTGAGGCTGATTCATCCAAAAGCAGTTTAGGATGATGTTCTCATTGCCATGGGGAACAGTGTTTCTGGATGCAACCACATCAGATTCCCTTCTGGAATCCCAGAAAACCACTGATGGATTAGTGAGACTATTCTTACACAGACGTTTGTGACGATTATAAACTCTATAGAGACAGATGGCTTCATAGGAGAAGAGGGCTGAGAATCTGGCTGCACAGATGCACTACTAAAGGCATCATTAAAAGTCTTCTTCATTCTGTGAAATGTATTCTCAAATGAGACATCCTACAAAGACGAAACAAAGGACAAGGCCTCCTCACTATCTGACAGTAAGAAAGAGCGGGCAGACATTTGGCAAACATATTCCAAGTCGTCCACCTTTAAGTCTAAGGAATCCAAACTCCTTTTTTGCAGAGGGGACTTCTGACACAAAGTTCATCAGAGGCTGACTGAGCTTAAAGTCCTCAAACAACTTGTAGAGATCAGTGGGAGAGCCTAAGAGGTGGAAGGAATGAAGGCCTACTCTGCCAAGGCCTTCATTTTGGCTTTGATGTCTTGCTTCTGTGTTTAGCAGTGGGGACTGCCTTGGAAGTCTAGGTTTGCAGACTGACACCAGGTAACTCAATCCAGTCTTCTTTGATCCTCCTTACGCATAAACAGAAACAAGAGTATAAGTCCAGATAATATCACTTTAGCTAGCAGATCTAGGAGACTCTCTCTCGGATACCCTCCCTGTGGGAGGAATAGACACACCTTGTTGAAGTTTCCAGGAGTTTATTCAGTTAAGTAGGTAGATGGCAGATTAATGCATTAGAACAGGAACACTGGTCCATCTGCCTACTTAACTGAATAAACTCCTGGAAACTTCAATAAGGTGTCTTTATTCCTTCCACGTGGAGGGTATCTCAGAGAGAGAGAGAGTGTCTCCTAGATCTGCTAGCTAAAGTGATTTTATCTGGGCTTGTCTTTATACTCGTCACCCTCTTTGTCACAGGTGGGACACTAGACTTCACTTGAGCCTTCTAGATTGCCTATGTTTCTTATGCATAAGCAGTGTGGGGTACCTCCTTCCTCTGTGTTAATCATGATCAGACATCTGAACCCAAAGCCTTCAGGATGGGCATTAAGGCCAACCAATAGGAAAAGGTTTTGGCTTGCAAGTATGTGCTCCAGGCTGACAAGTGTGTGTGCCCTCCACAGGGATCATGCTACAGGCTTTGGCACTAATCAATGGCAGGTTTGGGAGCTATGAAGGCACTTCATAGACAATGGTGACTGGGCCTAGGGGCTCACCAACTTTGTTGTGGTGTAACAGGCCTTCCAAATTTTCTTCTCCCCTGGATTAGGTAATTCGTGCTTGTACTTCTCTTGTGTCTCTCATAGCCCGCACTCGCTTAGGTCATACTTTGGACATACGACACACGATGAAGGCAACAAGGTTTTGGTAAGTTGGCCAGATGGATGGCTGTCCTTGGCAGGATATCCTAAAATATAGTAACCCTGCAACAGTGATCCAAGGAACGACATCAAGGATAACCTCTTCTCTCCTAATGAAACTAGAATGGAGAAGCACACAAAAGATGATGACCTATAATGCATTTGAAATTCCCCATTGCCATAAATCTTGTAGAATGCATCCTCCTGGCAAAACACACACTTTTTTTTTTTTTTTTAACTGCCCTAAGATTCTTTTATCCTCCTTGCTCAAGAACCATCAATCACTCCCACTGGTCTTGAGCTCATCTGTTCTCCCACAATGGGTTTCTCCAGGATACAGTGAAAGCTGCCAAAATGGGCCACTATCCAGAAAGCTACTGAAGTTGTCTTGTGTTGAGACCTGCAGCTGCAAGCTATGAAGGTGTTTCCACTATATTTAATTTTGCCCCTAGGTGGCTGGGGGGTACTTCAGTTAAAGTGAGGGATAAATACACCCTTCTCATGCATGCAGGTGGTTTATTATCATATGTTCAACTCAAACTCAGTTGAATGGACTTTTGTCGAACACAGAAATTCGAACACGGTAATGTCGAACACCAAAAGCCAACCTAGGAACGGGTTTTAACATGGGTCGAGATAGGGGAGAGGTTTGTAGTTCGGCAATAACAGTAAACACCTATCTCGACCCATGTTAAAACTGTTCTTAGGTTGGCTTTTGGTGTTCGACATTACCGTTTTCGAATTTCCGTGCTCGACAAAAGTGCAGTCGACTGAGTTCGAGTCGAACATATGATAGTAAACCATGCAGGTATGTGCTTTCACACCCACACTAATGAAAGCGACCACCACTTGGGTAGCATCACACCCACATCTTTCAGTCTTCTGCATTTTGTTGCCTGCACGGCTCCACCTGCTGGTAGTGGAATGGCAACCAGGACCACATCTCTCCCCTGGATAGGTAAGGCAACGTTGGCTACTCTCTTCTACTCTCACCTCCAAGTCACTTTTCAGCTTTGGATCACCTGGGAAACAGTCTTGCCTTATCACTCAAAGTCATGCAGCCAGATTTACTCCAGAATGAATATATATCTGACTGGATAAAAAAAATTAATAACTGCTTGCCATTGCTATCAGTTGCCAAGTCTGCTTGTACAGGTATGGAATGAGGGAAGAAGAGCACTGTGCAAACCGCTGAACATACTTTTAGCCTTCAAAACCTTTTATACAACTTGGTGTATAAGAAATTGTTTCAATTTTTTTCTTCTTCTTCCAAACACCCTCTGACAGAAATAGCCAGAAGGGTACTCTTTCTCTCTCCCTGAAGCAGCTTGTATATTTAGTTAATTCTTTTCTGGGGTTTTCTACTTCCCTCTACAAGCAACAGTTCAGCCAGACAGTGAGGAAGGTTACCTACTGCTGTACTAATTGTGAGGATGAATCACCACATATCTTAAAAAGGTTAAGCCTACTCACTTGCAAGGACATTTAAAAGGGATGTATCATTATCAATACCTACTTAAACAGTGACTGTTTTTCAAATGTGTTTAAACATTCCTATAAGAATGTGTACTTCCAAAGAGTAAAAAAAAGTCAAATTTAGCCTCGGTGTGCAGTGCAACGTACGCAGTTTAGGTGGGAACCCTGCATGCTGACACTGGGCAACTTCTGAATAAAGCAACCATTTCTGATTAGAGCAGATTACGGTCTTGATGGCACTGCATATTTACATGGTTACTGTGGTAGATCATCTTGACATGTGTGCCCATAAACCATAAAAATGTAACTGTACTCTTTTCCTCTATAATACAAAGGATTTACTCTTCTCTGGTAGGAAGATACCAAAAATAATGAAAAAATGTTTGTGATGTCTTTGGTCATAATTATGCAATATGGAGAACGCTTCTTCAATATGCACACTGGGGGGGGGGTGACAACTATTTACAATTGGGAAGATGAATCATCATTTTACAGTACAGCCATAACAGTGTCTATCTCATGAACGACTGACCCATATATGACAATATTCTGACATGCAAGCCAAGGTTACATAATGGTTGCAAAATGTGGTAACCAAGGCATGACAACATGGCAACAGGTGACTTCCTTTTAACAACACATAGAGATTAGCTTCTGATTATTTTTTTGCTACACTGAACTGCGAAATAATGGATTTTAGAATGTAGAGCAAAAAAGGAATACAATGACAGTATATTTCACCTGCAATGTAATTCAAAGGTTATGGCACATACCTACACACACTTCCGGTTACAAAGTCCACGGGGTAACCAGAATTTTTCCACAGCACTGCCATGCACATCAACTCACATTCCCTACTAAAACTACAAGTGCATTTCTTGCTGCCAAAATACTAAAACAAAGTGCCGGTTAAAACAAATGCGCCTCCCTGGACAATGTCCAACAGTCAGTACTTACTACTCTATTAATTAAGAGCTGCCAGACTTCAGGGAAGCAGATGTCATCTGCTGTGTAACAAGCAAGATTGTGAAGTCATCATCTTGCTGAAAGTGCATACACATCAAAATTAAACAGCTTACATTCTTTAATGCATCATAAAATTACATACAATATATGCACACCAGTTTAATACACGTGAAGCACTTTGTTTTCAAAACAAATACTTAACTAGTGTACGTACCTGTGATTCATGATCAATGGCAGAGGTCCATCTTCAAGAAAAATGAATAAATAAATAGAATTAATAGTGAACATTACACCTAAAATTGTTCAAATTTCATATTAGACAAAAAATAACCTGATAGGAGAGCAGTCAACATTACTAAATCTATTTTAAATAATAATTAGGAAAGCTGTTACATGGGAATTACACCTGGAATTGAAAACATACCTCTCAACTTCTTATCTGGACAGAGGCCTACGATAGTGTGTGTGTGTGCGTGTGGGGGGGGGGGGGGGGGGGTGGCAAAAGCCCATAAATGGGGACAGATTTTTAAATATTGCTCTTATAAACTTGAAAGTTGTTAGAATAACAGGTTTTGTTTAGCATGCATTTTCTGAAGGATATAATATCTGAAACCCAAATGTGTGTCATTTATTGCCTTTGATGTGCCAGAAAAAAACACAAGTTTTGAGGGATGGATCAAAAACATAAGGCAAAAATATGGATGGTTGAGAGGTATGGAGAAATGTAATTATATAAAAGCAGCTAAGTCTTTTACACACACACACACACACACACACAGTCTCAAAACTACTTAAAATCATGTTCGACAGCTACAAATAGACACGAGCATCTCTGAAACAAACATGGTACACTGACATAGAACATAAAAATGCACTTTGTAAATTCATAGCATATAAGTAGTTCTTTCAGTGGATGTTGGACTTAGGGAAGCAAACATAACTCATATTACAAGTCCTAAAACAGCAGTAATAAGGCATTTGTCTAGTACTTTCTCAAGCTAAACTTCAAAACAGTCGCTCTATACTGAAAAAGAAACTGATCACGAAGAGGTAAATTATTAAAGATGGGGTTCATGAATATGCCTGACAGAAATGGCAGCAGGCAAGCAGCAAGAATGTGAAGAAAGTTCTACTAGGCACAAGTGACAAGATGAGAACTTTATTCCTATATGACCAGAGAGACTCTTACAATAAAACACCGAGTGGGAAGTGGAGCACACCTTTTGTAACTTATAAAGCAGCAAGAAAACAAATAGCAGATCTCTTTAGCTGCACTGTTGTATTTCTTAAGAACTACTGCAAAGTTATTTTCAGAATCATTAAGATGATAGCAGACTCAATAATAGAGTCAAAGCCACATTTTTTTTCATGTAGAAGTAACAGATACCTATACAAATATTTTTGACTAGTAGGAAAATGGACAACTATATGAAAAAGCATACTTCAATCACTTTCCTGTTAACATCTATGAAAACCACCACATAGTTCTGGGAATAAAACCCAAATTGTGAGGTGGAGTTCAGGGATGAGTTAAGACGGGCACTGGGTGGCAGTGAAGAGTTACCAAATAGCTGGGTAACTACAGCAGAGCTAGTAAGGGAGACGACTAGAAAGGTGCTTGGTATCGCATCTGGACAGAGGAAGGATGACAAGGAGACATGGTGGTGGAATGAGGAAGTACAGGAGAGTATACAGAGAAAGAGGTTGGCAAAGAAGAAGTGGGATTGTCAGAGATGAAGAAAGTAGACAGGAGTATATGGAGATGAGGTGCATGGCAAAGAGAGAGGTGGCGAAGGCTAAGGATAAGGCATATGAAGAGTTGTATGAAAGGTTGGACACTAAGGAGGGAGAAAAGGACCTGTACTGATTGGCTAGACAGGGGGACCGAGCTAGGAAAGATGTGCAGCAGGTAAAGGCGATAAAGGATAATGAGGGAAACATACTCACAAGTGAGGAGAGTGTGTTGAGGAGATGGAAAGGGTACTTTGAGGGGATGATGAATGAAGAGAATGAGAGGGAGAGAAGGTTGGATGGTGTAGGGATAGTGAATCATGAAGTGCAGTGGATTAGCAAGGAGGAAGTAAGGATAGCTATGAAGAAAATGAAGAACAGAAAGGCTGCTGGCCCAGATGACATACCTGTGGAAGCATGGAGGTGTTTAGGTGAAATGGCAGTGGAGTTTTTAACCAGATTGTTTAATGAAATCTTGGAAAGTGAGAGGATGCCTGAGGAATGGAGAAAAAGTGTTTTGGTACCGATTTTTAAGAATAAGGGTGATGTGCAGAGCTGTAGTAACTACAGAGGGATTAAACTGATCAGTCACAGCAAGAAGTTGTGGAAGAGAGTAGCGGAAGCAAGGTTAAGAAGGGACGTGATGATTAATGATCAGCAGTATAGTTTCATGCCGGGAAAGAGCACTACAGATGCGATGTTTGCTCTGACAGTGTTGATGGAAAAGTACAGAGAATGTCAGAAGGAGTTGCATTGTGTTTTTTAGACTTAGAGAAAGCATATGACAGGGTGCCTAGAGAGGAGTTGTGGTATTGTATGAGGATGTCAGGAGTGTCAGAGAAGTATGTAAGAGTGGTACAGGATATGTACGAGGGTAGTGTGACAGCTGTGAGGTCTGCGGTGGGAGTGACGGATGCATTTAAGGTGGAGGTGGGGTTACATCAAGGATCAGCTCTGAGCCTTTTCTTATTTGCAATGGTGATGGACAGGTTGACAGACGAGATCAGACAGGAGTCCCCGTGGACTATGATGTTTGCAGATGACATTGTGATCTGTAGTGAGAGTAGGGAACAGATGGAGGAGACCCTGGAGAGATGGAGATATGCTCTAGAGAGAAGAGGCATAAAGGTCAGCAGGAATAAGACAGAATATATGTGTGTGAATGAGAGGGAGGATAGAGGAATGGTGAGGATGCAAGGAGTAGAGGTGGCGAAGGTGGATGAGTTTAAATACTTGGGGTCAATAGTTCAGAGTAACGGTGAGTGTGGAAGAGAGGTGAAGAAGATAGTACGGGCAGGATGGAGTGGGTGTAGAAGAGTGTTAGGAGTGAGACGAGTACCTGTAAGAGTGAAAGGGAAGGTCTACAAGAGGGAGACCAGCTATTTTATATGGGTTGGAGACAGTGGCATTGACAAAAAGGCAGAAGTTTGAGCTGGATGTGGCAGAATTAAAGATGTTAAGATTTGCACTGGGTGTGACGAGGGTGGACAGGATTAGGAATAAGTATATTAGAGGGTCAGCCCAGGTTGGAAGGTTTGGAGACAAAGTCAGAGAGGCACAATTACGTTGGTTTGGACATGTGCTGAGGAGGGATGCTGAGTATATTGGGAAAAAGATGCTAAGGATGAAGCTACCAGGTAACAGGAAAAGAGGAAGGCCTAAGATGAGGTTTATGGATGTGGTGAGAGAAGACATGCAGGTGGTTGGTGTGACAGAGCAAGATGCAGAGGACAGGAAGAAATGGAAACAGGTGATCTGCTGTGGCAACCCCTAACGGGAACAGCCGAAAGAAGATGATGATGATGACATTTAAAAAATTTAGCAAGAACAAATAAATCACTTTGAAGCACATATGGAAAGTAGTACAATTACTCTACAAGCAGACATCTTCGGATGTGAAAGACATACCCACATAACATGTTTGATTAAAACAAGACCCCAGACCAGATAACACTGGAAGGTCAAAAGAAAACTAGATGTGACGAAAGTACACAACTATAAACTTCTCCCTGAAGTAATCTGAGCACTTGTTACTTTACAAACATCTTTTTGAAGATTCGGCATGCCTTCAATTGCTCTGCCTGCAAAGGAGAAGTTTATTTATTTAACCACACTAGAGCACTGATCCCACTGGAGCTATTTCAGTCTCAGCCAGGGATAAAGACATCAGAATGACATTATATATACATATATATATATATATATATATATATATATATATATATATATATATATATATATATACACACACACACACACATAGTGAATATCAGTGTTGGCCTGATGTAGAGAGAACAGATACAAAGTACAGTTCTGTAAAATCTTACCATAACAGTAGATGTCCTTCTCTTCACTGTTACCAGTATCCAAAACAGAAGGAATCTCCTGCCCAAGGTAGCCTGATGTTCGGGCAGTATACAAAAGCCTTAATGATCTTGTATGTGCTGTGCATCACATTTATGCTCCCACTACAGAACACTGGGCAAAAAAGGGATGTATGGACACAACTATCCAGAACTGAAATGTCCCAGAAGAGAATAGTCTCCATAGGATAAAGCAGTCCACGCACATCCAGAAGGAAAAAAAAAGGCAGAAGAAAAAGGGGAAACCCTCAGCAAGAAGAGAATCTAAAACAAGAAAACAGAACAAACAAGGGGTTTGGAGGGAGGGAGCGAATACTGCAACAGTGAAGAGAAGGACATCTACTGTTCTGGTAAAATTTTACCCAACTGCACTATGTCATCCTATGTCACTGCTGCAGTATCCAAAACAGAAGGGAGAATAAAAAAGCTCAAGAAACAGAATAGGAGTTGGAAAGATGGAGAGAGACCTTAAACCCATATAAAAAGGTTTCAGCAAAATCTGCTCTGGCCCTAGAAACCATATCTAACTTATAATGCTTAGTAAAGCTATGCACTGAAGATCAAGTGGCAGCTTCAAGGATGGAACTGGTTTTCAACCCCTTGAATAAGGGGCCATAAGAGGCAAAGGCCCTAGTGGAATGAGCTTTAACAGAACACTGAGATTTGCCATGAAAAGAAGAACAAACTGAAACAGCCTTAGACATCCAGGAGGAGATGGCTTGCTTAGAAACAGCCAAACCCAATGTCCTGGGATGAAAGGAAACAAAAAGCCGATCAGACTTATGAGTGGCCTTAGTTAGCTGTCTGTGCAAATCCAAGGTACGCAGGACCCTCTCATTAGCAGACTGAGAAGGGAAAAAGGGAGGAAGTTGCATCAACTGATTCAAGGGGCAACTCATTTACTACCTTGGGCATAAAAGAAGGATTAACACAACGGGACACCCTGTTCCTGTGAGAGAACGAAACAGACATAATGGTCATAAGGGCCTGGAGCTCAGAAACCCTTCGAGTAGAAGTAACAGCCAGCAACAAAACAGTCTTCTAGGTACAATATTGCAAAGAAGCAAAATCTGAAGGCTCAAAAGGAGCCAGACTTAATTTGTCCAACACAAAATTAAGGTCCCGAGGAGGAGGAGTAGGTTTCCTTGTAGGAGTAATATGCCGGACACCTTTAAGAAATGATATGACCTCAAAATGAAAATTCAAAACAGGATTCAAGGGCAGACCAGCACAAATGGCTAACAAATCGGCCTTCACAGAAGAATAGGCCAGGCCAGGCCAGACTGGAGAAACTCGCACAAATAAAAGTGGACCAGAGGGGCCCCCACTGAAAAAGGGTCCTGGTTACGAGCATGGCACAAGACAGAAAATCTTTTCCATTTGGACATACACAATTTTCTGGTTGAGGGTTTCATGCCTTCTGTAAAACCCTGAGCACGGCCTCAGAAAAGAAGTGCCTGAAAAGGATCAAAACCCTATCATCCACAGCATCAGTTGAAGAGAGGACAAGTGAGAATGGATGAAAGACCCCTTGTTTTGTGTGATGACATCCAACTGGTGAGGTAACCTGTGGTGACTGTCCCTGGCCAGATGCATTAAGAGGGGGAACCACTGCTGACTTGGCCAAAAGGGAGTCACTAGCAAGATTTTCAGGGAGTCCAGCTGAAGAGGAAGGGAGAGAAAGCATAAAGAAACATCCTTTTCCAAGAAAAAGAAAGGGCATCCATCTTCCAAGCTAGATAGGATGGCACTCTGGAACAGAAGACAGGAAGTTGTTTGGAGAGGACGCAAAAGAATCTACCTGAGGAATACCCCACCAATGGACAATATCCAAAGACACATCTCTATGAAGCATCCATTTTGTAAGCCTGTGTTTTGGACCTGCTCTGAAGGAATGCATACTGCCTGAAGAGTTAACCAATAATGGAGAGAGACCTCCCAGGCCCGGAGAGCTATCCTACAAAGAAGGCAAGATTTTGTCTCCCCCTGCTTGTTGACATACCACATCACTGTAGTATTGTTTTTGTACACCTGGACAGAACATGAGGTGAAAATCTTGAAGGGCCAGAATCAGATCTCTCATCTTTTTGATGTTGATATGGTCTGACTTCTGATGGGGAAGCCAGAGACCCTGAATTTTCACATGACCAAAACAAACTCCTACCCCATTTCTGAAGCATCAGTAAACAGTTCTTGAGAAGGGACTGGAGGCTAAAGGGCCTGCCTGGGTCGAGAGCAAACTGTTGAATCCACCACTCAAACTCTTTCTTTAGACGGGGAAGGAGAGATGCATTGAAATCTACAGGGCGACAATACTGTAGCCAAACTGACTTGGGGTAGCACTGAAGGTTCTGCATATACAGTCTGGCAACAGGAAGCATCTTAATAGAAGAGGCCATGAATCCCAGGGCCCAAAGAAACTCCCTGGTTGGCATGGCAGTCAGAGGAAGACGAAAATGAAAGAAGGCTGTCAATGACAAAACATTTGGAGAAGGAAGAGAGGCCAACATTGGCACTGTCAGAATTTTGCATTCCAGATGTACATGATCCTGAGAGGGAGTCAAGATGGACTTTTGGAAGGTGATAGTGAACTCCAGTCTTGAAGGAGAGTGATGGTGAACTTCAGATCCTGTAAAAGGCAACTGGAAGAAGGTGCCTGAAACAACACATCATCCATTTAAGGAAAAATCTAAATGCCTTGGAGCTTGCAAAAAGCAATCACAGGAGCTAGGCATTTTGTGAATACCCTAGCTGAGAGGCCAAAGGGCAAAGCAAGAGAACTGAAAATGAAAGGAAGACACAGAGAAATGTAAAAACTTCCTGAAAAGAGGGTGAATAGGGATATGAAGCTAAACATCTTTCAGATCCAAGGACACCAGATAAGCCTGGGGTAACAAAAGAAGAAACAGGGTTTTAAAAGTAAACATCCAAAAAGAAGGGACCTTGAGAAAGGGGTTGAGCTGTGAGATATCTAGAATAGGTCTCCAAGTGTCCTCCTTTTGAGGAAACAGGAACATCCCAGAACCACCTGGGAAGGGTGGACAGGTTGAATTGTTCCTTGGTGAACCAGGGACTCTAGAACATCCAGGAAATGAGTAAGCTGCTCTAGAGGGGATTCAGGAATCCCTGAAAAAGGAGAGAGAGACTTCCATACTATGAAATAACCTTGACAGATGACAGAAAGAAACCAACAGTCAGATGTAATGCGATTCCAATTTGGAAGACAAAAGAGAAAGCCAAAGGGATAATGGATCCTGGTTTAAAAGAAGGGGGAAGCAAAAGTACAGTTGTGTACACTTACCATAAATGTAGATGTTCGAGTGTATTCACTGTTGCAGTCATCACACTTGGGTTATCTGCCTGCAGGTAGCCCTCAGTCGGCCCGAATATCAGAGACTTAGTATTTCTGCGTCGGATGCTGTCGCTCCAGGACTGATGTCAGGTCGTCAGGGGTATAAAAACAGGCAGCTGACGACATTACATCAGTTTTTCTTGCCTCAAATGTCAGGAGCCCCCCAAATAGGGAGCTAAGTTATGGTGGGGGAAAATGCCACCAGTAAAAAGTAAATACCAATACCAATACCCCTGAAAGGGGTGAGTAGAAGGCATAGAGAGGGGAAGAGAGAGAGAAACCAGGAGGCTGGAGGGAGGGAAACCAGGAATGCAACAGTGAATACACTAACATCTACATTTATGGTAAGTGTACACAAAGTACAGTTGTGTACACTTACCCTAAATGTAGATGTTCAAGTGTATTCACTGTTGCAGTCATCACATTTAGGTTATCTGCTTGCAGTAGCCCTCAGTCAGCCTGATTATCAAAGTCTTGGGTCCTGCGTCGGTTGCTCTCATCTTCCATGATGTCAGGTAGTCAGGGGTATAAAGCTTGCAGCCGACGCCATTACATCAGTTTTTCTTGCCCCAGATGTCAAGTGCCCCCATAATGGGAAGCAAATATAAACAAGGCTACACCTCCAACAAAAAAGCAAATACACCAAAAAGCTTAAAGCATAGTAAACAAGAAGAGAGATATAGTCAATAAAAGGCAGGGGCTGGAGGGAGGGTAACCACGACTGCAACAGTGAATACACTCGAACATCTACATTTATGGTAAGTGTACACAACTGTACTATGTTCTTCATGTTTCGCTGCTGCAATCATCACATTTGGGTAGATTCCCAAAGCTAAGGATGGGAGGAGGTAATTGGCATTAGGACCAGCTATAAGGTCCTGCAAGACTGCAGTGGCAAAGCCAGCTCTGGATTTAGAAAAAATTGGCAAGTGGTAATACTTGGTGAAGGTATGTACAGAACTCCAGGTAGCAGCTTCTAGGATGTCCCTGGTAGGGACACCTCTGAGAAAGGCTGTAGAGGTAGATGCAAGCCCTAGTTGAATGTGGTCTTATCCTCTGTGGAGTAGGTTTTCCATGATGCTTATAGAAGAAATGAATGCAGTGGCCTATTCACTTAGAAATTATTTGCTTTGAAATGGTCTTCCCCTCTGCCCCTGCAGCAAATGCAATCAGCAGCTGTTCAGATTTCCTGAGAGGTTTAGTCCTGTCCAAGTAAAATCTAAGTTGTCTGTGCACGTCCAAGGAGTGTAGTATTCATTCCCCTTTGTTCTGTGGATTAGAAAAGAAGGTTGGCAAATGAAATGACTGATTAAGGGCCACATTGGATACCACCTTGGGCAAGAAGGAGGGATTGGTCCTGAAGGGCACTCTGTCCGCATGAAAGATGATGAAAGGTTCCACTGCCATGAGGGCCTGTAATTCAGACACCCTTCTTGCTGAAGTGATGGCTAGAAGGAAGGCTGTTTTCCAAGAAAGGAATTTCAACTCTGCATTTGCAGCTGGCTCAAAGGGAGGTAGAGTGAGCTTTTCCAATACAAAGTTAAGGTCCCAAGCTGGAGTAGAGGGCTCTTCTGGGTGGTCTTAAGTTTTTGGCCCCTCTGAGGAACTGCTTCAGCAGTGGATGAGAGAAGAGGGGTGGTTCTGTATTGTAATGAGCTGAAATGGCTGAGGCATGAATTTTGATGGAGGAAAAGGAAAGGCCCTTGTGAAGCATCTCAGTGAAGTATTGAAGAATCTGAGTTAAATTGGGCGCTGCTGTGCCCATCCTCTGAGTTTGGCTCCAGGAACAGAATATTTTTCAATTTTTCAGCATAGGATTTTCTAGTACTAGGCCTCATTGCCTCCAGAATGACATCCATCACTTGTTTACTGAGGGATGGTAATGGAGAGATCAGGTAATTAGCCAGGCTGCCAGGTTCAGGGTTTGAAGCTGTGGGTGCAGAATCTGGCCCTCCTGCTGGGACAGCATGGCAGTGGTCTGAGGCAGGTGCCATGGTGCAAGCAGTGACACACTGTGCAAGAGGGGGTACCAGTGTTGGCGTGGCCAGTCTGGTGCACTCAGTATTGTCCTTGGTTTGCCATGTTTGATCTTTAGTAGTACCTTGGAGAGGAGAGGCAGAGGGGGAAGGCATAAGCTGATGGGTTTTTCCAGGTGAAGGACAGGGTATCCACTTTCAAAGCTTGTTTGTGGGGAGTCTTGTGCAGAATTTGTCCAATTGGTAGTTCTGGGGGGAGCCAAACAGGTCTACATCTCAGGGCTCCCCCATTTGTTTCTCAACATATCTTTGGTTCCAGTTTCCACTAGTGTGGGTCCATGAGATTTTTGCTTAGGTCGTCTGCCAGTGTATTTAGCTTTCCTGGCAGGAATTGAGCCTGTAGGTGCACTTGGTAGCTCAAGGCTGTGTTCCACAGAGCCATGACTAGTCTGCAGAGAGGGTTTGAGTGGGTTCCTCCCCGCTTGTTCATGTACCACAACAGTGGTGCTGTCCGTCTTTACCAATAATTGTCCTGGAAGAATGTCATCCTTGAAGGCTGTCACAGCATTCTGTACAGCTAACATCTCTTTTTGATTGATATGCAGGTGCATTTGACTTGGGTTCCATTTGTCCTGAATGCACATCCCTGTCAAGTGAGCTCCCCATGCATAGTCTGATGCATCTGTTGTTAGGGTTTAGGCGGCAGGGAGGTAGAGTGAATGGCAGTCCCTTGTTTTGGTGGCAGGCCTCTGCCCACCAAAGGAACTTTATCTGAAAACAAGATATAATAGGAATCACCGATTCTAGATCCTGAGAATGTTGACACCATAGGCTTTTTAGATACCATTGTAGTTTCCTCATATGCAGTCTTGCATATGGAATTAGTAGGATGCAAGAGGCCATGAACCCCAAGGCTTGCAGTATTTTCCTTGCAGATAGCTGGGTCTTTGTGGCCAGTAGTTTGAAGTAGGCTGTCAAATAAACGTGTTTATCTGGCGTGAGGTAGGCCATCTGGAAAGTTGTACTCAAGCTTGCTCCCAGGAATACAATTTGTTGGCAGGGTACAAGATGTGATTTCTTTTTGTTTATGGTGAACCCCAGAGAAGTTAGCAATTTCTTTACAAATGCCAGATGATTTAATAGTATGTGACAATCGTCCAGGTATGGGTATATTTGCATATTTCTTTGCCTGCAAAATGCAATGACTGGAGCTAGGCACTTGGTGAATACCCTGGGTGCAGTAGATAAGCCAAAGGGCAGAGCAGAGAACTGATAGTGCATGCAGCCTGCTTTGAAGCGTAGGTATCTTCTGCAAGATTCCCTTATTGGGATGTGCAGGTAGGCTTCCTTTAAACCCAGTGTTGCCAACCAGGCATGTTTGCCTAGCATAGGAAGCAGCTGGTGAAGAGTTAGCAGCTTGAATTTTGGGATTACCAAAACTGTGTTTAGGATAGACAGATCCAGGATAGGGCGCCAAGAATTGTCTTTTCTGGGTACCAGAAAAATTAGAGTAGAAACCTTGTCCCCATTCTTCTTCTGGGACAGGCTGAATAGCTCTGATGCTTAAAAGAGAGAAAACGTGCTTTTAAGTGTCTACCCACTGATTTGGGGGTAGATCTGGCCAACCGTTTGGGGTTGGTAAGGAGTGGAAGTGGAATCTGTATCCTTGGGAAATATATTTAAAACCCATTTGTCCTGGGTAAGAGTTCCCAGTTTTTTGCCTGCAGGGCAATCTTCCCCCTAAAGGAACAGTCAGCTGTGCAGGGCTTGGAAGGTTTAAAGTTAAGTCATTGGGACAGTTTACCATGGGGGGGAGTCTTACTACTCCCTGCTTTGGAAGTGGGAGCCCCCCACTGCTTAGTCCTGTGAGTACCTTGGGACTGCAGCCTGGGTGTATTGCTGGTTCTGGGTTTGGACTGAAAAGGCCTGGAAGAGGCAGGAAAGGACCAATTCTTAGAGGGCCAATGCCTACTCAATCTGGGAGGCTGTACTTGCAGGAAATCTTTAACAGTTTGCATAGATTTAGCTTTTTCCTCCATCTTTTTAAGTACTACTTCTGCTTTGTTGCCAAACAGGCGGTCTTGGTGTAAGGGAGCATCCAGCAATTTAGCTTTCACATGATCTGGCAAAGATTGCTCCTTAAGCCAAGCATGCCTTCTAAGTACAGACCCAGTGACAGCAGCCCTGCAAGATGCCTCTAATGAGTCAAAACCACATTGCAAATAATGTTTTCCAACTTGTTCAGCAGAATGCATTAAATCCTGTAAATCTTTATTTACAGCGAAGTCAGGAATCAACATAATTTTCTGTTTAATCAATTCAATAATACGCTGCTGATACTTTAACATATGAAACTGGCAGTTTAAGGCCCTAATGACCAAGGTTGTAGAAGTGTATACTTTCTTACCCCATCTACCCAGTGCCCTGGAATATCTATCAGAGGGGGCAGTATTTTTGGCTGTAGTAGCCTTAATGCCCTTGGGTCCCTGTGAAATGGTCTCATAATCTGCAGTAGGATTTTTAAAGAGGAACTTGACAGTCAGGAACCCTGTAATACCCATCAGGTTTTCTGGGAGCAGGAGGTAGAGTCAGGGGCCAGGCTAGATTCTGAGAAGGCATCATCAACAATGTCCTGTACAGGAGGGACAGCTAAAGGCCTGTGTTGGGGCAGGAGTAAAAAATCCCTAAGCCTCTTTTTGGAGTCAAAGTAATCCTGGCTTTCCCAGCGAAAATGCTCCTTAAGAGTATGCAAGGTTTCACCAAAAGAGAAATCCTCTGGAGGGGAAGCAGAGGGAATGGATTCCTCTGCATCAGAATCCTCATAGGTAGATAAGGGTAAATCCTGGTCATCAGAGGAAACAGAAATTTCAGAGTCCTGATCAGAAGATTCAGAAGGAAAATCATTCCTAGGTCTCTTAGAGGGGGAAGGGTGGCTTCCCCTGATTAGAGTAATAAGGTCTTCAGCCATTCTTATCATTTGTTTTTTAGGCATAGGGGCCTGACCATATAGTCTGGGCATCGGTTTTCTAGGCATGGATAGAGTTTTAGGCCTTGAAGAAGAAGATGGCGTCAGTTTAATATGCAAGTCAGTAGTCCTGAATACAACCTCAGAAGCCGATGCCTGCACAGTGGCTCCGGACCTATCCAACGTAGAAACATTCGCAGGTTCCACAGTCGAAGAAGCATCTCGCGGCATACCGGACTCCGAATGGGTCTCAGTAGAGGCCTGCGAATCTGAAGTAGCTGGTATCGGGGGCTGCGAAAGCGCCTCACTGAGTACCAGCAAACTGGTGGCTAGCTTAGGAGAAGCATTGTCGGCAGCTTTGGACCTATGCGGACTGTCTCTGTCTTTATCTTTGCTTTTTTTCGGAATGTCGGTAGTTGGGTGGCTTACCAAAGCCATTTCTGGATAATTGAACTGACTACCAAAATATTTAGAAGCATAAATAAACCAACGATGAATAGTTCGAGGTTTGAATAAGGCACAAAACCGACAGCGAGGGGCCTAAGCAAGGAATGCAGTACGAATGAAAATCTTTATGAGGTATTTGCTTTCCACAAGAAATACAATTGTTAACTTTTACTGACATCGTTTTAGAGCAAGAAAAATGTTCCCCAATGGGGTACTTAGCTTAGTTGAAGACTTCGGTTCTGAAACGAAAATTTCAGGAGTCGGCCGACTGGCACTTGCCAACTGCTTCTGCTTCTGGCACTGCACGGCAAGAAAGACTGATGTCATGGTGTCGGCTGCATGCTTTATACCCCTGACTACCTGACGTCATGGAAGATGAGACAGCAACCGATGCAAGACCCAAGACTTTGATAATCAGGCCGACTGAGGACTACTGCAAGCAGATAACCCAAATGTGATGACTGCAACAGTGAAACACGAAGAACATTTGTACTATGTTCTTCGTGTTTCACTGTTGCAGTCATCACACTTGGGTAGATTCCCAAAGCTGAAGAAGGGTGGAGGCAGTCCCTGGTAGGGACTCCCCTGAGAAATGCTGCAGAGGTAGATGTTGCCCTAGTGGAATGTGTTCTGACCCCCTGAGGGGTTGGTTTCCCATGGTGCGTGTAGCAGAAATGGATGCAGTGTGTTATCCGTTTGGAAATTGTTTGTTTTGAAATGGCCTTACCCTCTGCCCCTGTTGGAAAGCTGAATAGTAACTGGTCAGATTTTCTGAAGGGCTTAGTCCCTATCAAGGTAGAATCTGAGCTGTCTGTGCACATCCAAGGACTGCAGGATCCTTTCCCCCTTTATTTTGAGGATTAGGGAAGAAGGTTGGCAAATGGATGGATTGGTTGAGAGCCACACTGAACACCACTTTAGGCATAAAGGAAGGGTTAGTCCTGAGGGAAACCCTGTCAGCATGGAAAATAATGAAGGGTTCCCACAGCCATAAGTGCTTGCAGCTCAGACACTCTTCTAGCTGAAGTGCTTTTTACAAAATTTTATGGTTTTTAACTTTGAAACAACAATATTCTTAATTTTTTATGGTTCAAACTTTTGTTAGGAGACTGGTTGCTGCTTTTTGGTATTTCATTGTTCAACACTTAAATACGCAATTATTCTATTTACTAATTATGTTAACCATTGGTTGATCAATTTATTGGGTTCAATTCCTATGTATACAAGTAAGGGGGTTACTTGTTTTAATTGTCTGATGAAGTTTGGTCACAGGTACCAAACAAAAGTGCTTACACTTCGTGGAAAATAAAAGTTTGGTCGTGCAGCTAGCGTTCCTGGCCTAGTCTGTTGGATTTGTGTTTGCTGGTTACTTTTATTCCTGGTTTTTGGTCACTAGCTGAAGTGATGGCCAGAAGCAAGGTTTTCCAGAGAGAAATTTTAACTCTGCTGATGCTGCAGGTTCAAAGAGGGGAAGTGTGAGCTTTTCCAGTACAAAGTTAAGGTCCCAAGCAGGGGTGGGTGCTCTCCTTGGCAGCCTTAAGTTGTTTGCCCCTCTCAGAAACTGTTTGATAAGAGGGCGCGAGAAGGGGTGGCTCAGTGTTGTAATGAGCCGAAATGGCAGAGGCATGTATCTTAATGGAGGAGAAAGACAGGCCTTTGTGGCGTAGATCAGCTAAGTAATCCAGGATTAGGGGCAGGGAGGGCAGAGTTGCGTCCTCTCCTTTGGACTGAATCCAGGAACAGCACCTTTTCCATTAATCAGCATAGGATTTTCTTGTACTGGGTCTTCTGGCTTCAAGAATAATGTCCAGCACCTGCTTGCTTAGGGTTGCTGGGGGAGAATTCAAGGAATAAGCCAGGCTGCAAGATTTATGGTTTTCAGTTGTGGGTGCAAAATATGTCCCTCCTGAGAGAGCAGGGTTGGGTTCTGGTGTAGGTGCCAGGGTGGCACCGGTGTCAGGCTGCGCAGGAGTGGATATCAGTGCTGGCATGGCCAGTCTGAGGCAATAAGAATTGTCTTTGGTCTGTCCTGTCTTATTTTGAGTAATACCTCTTGGGAGAAGGGGCAGAGGTGGAAAGGCATAGATTGAGAGACTTACCCACTGAAAATATAGGGCATCCACTTTCCAGGCCCTGCTGTAAGGATTCCTGGTGCAGAATTTTCTGAGCTGGTGGTTGCAGGAGGAGGCAAAGAGATCCACCTCTGGGGTCCCCCATTTATGAATCAGAAGGTTGAAGGTGCTGAGCTCTAATTGCCACTCGTGTGGGTCTAGGAGATTTCTGCTTAAGTCGTCTGCCAGTGAGTTTTGTTTGCCTGGCAGGAAATGAGCTTGCAGATGGACTTCCATGTCAAAGGCCCTAGAGTGGTTAAGTGTGGGTTCTCCCCGCTTGTTGATGTACCACATAACTGTAGTGTTGTCCGTTTTTATTAGCAGTTGTTCTGGAGAGAGTAGGGATCTGAAAGCTGTCAGGGAGTGCTGTATAGCTAGCATCTCTTTTTGGTTGATGTGCAGATGAATTTGACTTTGGTTCCAGTGGTCCTGAATGCATTTGCCGTCCATGTGTGCTCCCCAGGCATAGTGTGATGCGTCTGTGGTTAGGGCCTGGGAGGCGTGGGGCTGAGAAAAGGGCAGTCCATTGTTGTGGTTGCATGCTGCTGCCCACCAAAGAAACTCTGTCCTTAGACAGGGTATGACAGGAATGACTGTTTCCAGGTCCTGAGAATGTTGACACCAAAGACTTTTTAAGTACCACTGAAGTTTCCTCATATGCAGTCTGGCATATGGAATTAGTAGAATGCATGAGGCCATGAACCCTAGGGCCTGCAGTATTTTCCTTGCGGATAGCTGGGTTCTGGTGCTCATTTGAGTGAAATAGTATGTCAGATAGGCTTGTTTTTCTGAAGTGAGGAATGCCATCTGGGATGCTGTGTCCAAGCTTGCTCCCAGGAATACAATCTTTTGACAGTGCATTAGTTTTGATTTCTTTTCATTGATGGTGTAACCCAGGGATGTGAAGGTTTTTTACAAATGTCAGGTGCTGCAAGAGCAATTCCTGAAAGTACGGGTAAATATGGATATTTCTCTGCCTGCAGTAAGCAATGGCTGGAGCAGGCATTTTGTGAATACTCTGGGAGCAGTGGATAAGCCAAAGCAGTGGCGGCAGGTGGCTTCAAATCAAAGGGGGGCTGCAGGAGACAGCTGAATGGGTGGGGCTAATGGGAAGGGGTGCAGCCAACCAGAAAGGGGAGGAGCTATGCTCAAAACCACAAAAAGTGGAACTTTAATTAAATATGCTGCCCTGGGTGCCAAACCGTCAATATGAGAGTCCAATCAAGACAAAATGAAGTGTAAAAGAAAAAAAATATTTCAATGCATTGACTGCATGACAGCTTACTTAATATCTAAATGGAAACAAAAAGGTTGTGAGGCATGAAAAAATAAATTACTTTTTAAATACATTACTGGAATGCCAGTCAAAATCAAGTACAAGAAAATCAAGCAGCACTCAACTCAAACCACTTCTCCTTGCACTGCAGTTCTAATTATAATTTATATTCAGTTTTATAAAAGTGCCAAGTAACATGCTGAAAGTAGCAATCTCTGTGATACCCCCACTTGTAAAAATGTTTCTTATCCAAAAAAGACCTGCTGCCTGACAACTATCTACTTGTTTCATGGGGAAACCTTAATCAAAGTAAAATATGAACAGCAAACAAGAAACAAGCTCAAGATAACTTGCTTAAAGGATTACTGCACAGGCTATGGACCACACATGATAGATTGGCATTCTGTTTAGTTTACAGGTAAAAGCCTGCAAAGATGACTGCAAGTCTCCAACAAAGGTAATGAGCTTCTTAAAATACTGCAATCATTTCCTATATTACAAATACTGTCAGGTGCATTTCAATACCCAGGGCTTATACGTTATGTAGTTATGCAAGTATTCTCTGCATAGCAACAACAAAAATGCTTTCAATGTTGCTAATTCTTTAACAGTATGCTCATTAAAACTTACTTGCATCTTACAATCTCAGACAAGCTTACCTGATGGTCATGAAAGCATTGCTACTTAAACACAGAGCAACAGGATCTTTCTGAATATTAAGAAGCATAAATCAACAGTATAAAAATATGACAGAAAACCAGAACATTCTGCAAAATCAAGCAAGGACAGATGAAAAGCCACTGTAGTACTTGTGTCTACCTTGGATGGGGGGATACTCTGCACACTTACTGCATTAACCGGCGGTGTGCCCCCTTTAATACAAGTTCTCATGTATGGGAACCAGTATAGGTTACAAAAGACCTCACGTTTCCACCCTATAGGTACAATAAAACAGATCACTTGGTAGCAGTGTGGTCACAACTAACAGGTATCAGACAATTTCTGTGTCTCTAGATAAACATAATTAACTTGGACAAAAGTCTGCACCCTGTTTATTAACTTACTTTCACATAAATTATGTTATTTTGCTGCTAATCGATGGGATTGTGGAAATGGGTTTCTAAATTAGGTGTGTACACTTTTACTGAAACAGTACTTAATGACATATGACGAATTCGGCATGTGCTTGTGTGTGCAAACAGCTAATTTAGAAAAACTTTAAAAGAACAATCTGAACAATTAAATAAATATTGTTTCCTCTATGTAGTTGAGCATTGTGGGACCTAAAGAAAACATAATATGAGGTAAAAGATCAAGTTATTTCAAGTTGCAACAAAAAAAAAAAAAAAAGAGGTGATATGCTGAGTTGCTAGATTGCCAGCGGTGCTTCTAAACTCTCCTGTTGTGTGTGTGTGTGTGTGTGGGTGGGTGGGTGGGTGGGTGGGGTGACGTGTGGCAAATTTCAGCTACCTGCGGAAAAAAATCAGCTATGCCTTTAATGTAACGTGGCAGAACACTTTACTATGTAATTTGCATTTATTCACGTTACCTATAAAAACAAGATCCTGTATTACAAACAGCAACACCTTACATTTTTTGCCATTCATGCCACTTGCTTAGAGCATAAACAAATTTTATTAAACAGCATTTCTCGTGGTTTACAATAAATACATAATACTCTGTAGCTATTAACCAAAGGCGTGATTGGCACTATCCTCTAAATATATATACAAACACTCCCACTCTTCAGATTTGTTTTGAAGTATAAGTGCGCTCATACCATTGTACTTTTTAAACTTTTAGATGCTTTCCACATTAACATTACTTAATCAGTGCATCAAGAAAAAGTAAACCTATATCGAAACTGTAGAAAAGTTCTGAGCACAACTGATCAAGTTAAGCTAAGTATATCAGAACATGCAATAATTGCGAGCAAGCGCACGTGCGCACTCACTCACTCTGCATTCATACCTTCAATGATGATAAACTGCTGCTCGGCTGTTCGCTTCATGATAAGCTGGCTCTGCAAATAAAATCCACAGCTTCAGAATCCAATCTCTGCAATGACAGCTTCAGCTCGTCTCTGCATTTGTGCCAGAATGCACACTTCCGGATTACCGGAACTGGTTGTGAATGTTCCAAGACTGCTGACCTTCCAGTCCGATCTCCTTCCAGTCTATGCGGTTAGCACTGCATAGACTTCTGGGGCATCGGCAGTCTGCTGCCTTCTTCCTGAATCCGGACTGGTAAGGGAGCAGTCCGGATTCACTTTCTATGTGAGGGAGATGTTACAATTGGATTGTACCATTGTGGTTCACAGCTGGGGGCTGCAGTCCGATATCACGAGCCGCCACTGAGCCAAAGGGAAGTGCAAGAGAACTGATAATGCATAGATCCGGCCCTGAAACATAGATATTTCTTGCATGACTTCCTTATAGGGATGTGCAGTTAGGCTTCTTTTAAGTATAGGGTGACTAACCAGGCATCCTTGGCTAGCATAGGTAGAAGCTGAAGACAACTGTAGAAATAACAACAAGTGAGACGGAACTGTCTCAGCTATGTAAATCAATAAGAGTGAAACTGGACCCGGTCAAGTAAAGCACAATTTATTCCAATAACAAACACAAGATGCCCCCATAGCCACTCCTTGAGCTTGCTTGTAATACTCGCCTTCGAAGTAAATATAATTGTGTTCTAACACAAGACTCATGTCCACAATTAAATTGATGCAATCCCAATTTAAACAAGAATGTTTCCTCAAACTATCACAGAAAAATTCTAATCCCTGTTCTCTAGGGATACATGAGAATAAGTCAATCACATCAATAGTGACAAATATCAGATTATTTTTCCACTTATTACTAGATAATTTGGATAAAAACATCCACGAGTCCTTTACTATATGTGGAATATATTGATACGTATGTTTTAACCATTCATCAATAACCACACCGATGTTAAAGGTCTTGGCTTTACTACCAGAAATAATAGGTCTGAAAGGTGAATTATTAATATTTTTGTGTACTTTGGGTATGCATACTATTGTTGCCAAAATAGGATTATCATTTTTCAAAAAATAATATGTATCAACAGTTATCCTATTATCAATTAAATATTCATCTAAAGCTAAATCAATTTTATGATAACCTATATTTATTTCATTACGGGAGACAACTTCATAATTCCCAGATTCAATTAATATAGTCTAAACTTTATTAATATAATTGATTGTACTGTATAATACGATACCAGCACCTTTATCTGCCTTCATTATACGAATATTATTATTCCTCATCAACTCAACCAGGCATTTCCTCTCAGGATCCCCCAAATTATCAACAAATTTCCTTCCTTTAATACTTCTATTATATTCATAAATATCAGCGCAAATAGATTCTTCAAAAATTTGCACATTTTTATGTGAAGGGGGTATAAATATACTTTTTTTCTTCAATTCATTCGGCAGCATCCTATAACTGTCATTATTTTTAAATAGGAATGCTAAATTAAGTTTTCGACAGAACAATTTAATATCGATAATTGTATCTACCAAATTAAATTTATCAGTGGGTATATATTTCATACCCTTTTGAAACAAGGAAAAGAATTCATCACTAATTTGTAAGGAAGTGTAATTAAATATTTTCAATTCATTCCTCATATGAATGACTTGTCTATCTTCATTGATAGATAAATTCATGTTAAAATCAACATTATTACTATTATTTACATCATTATTTTCCAATTGTGAAATATCTATTTCATTGTATGATAATGTTTCCTTAAATGCACTGTGATTATTACCTTTCATCTCCGATGTTGATTTGCTTTCTGATGCATCTTTTTCTGTTGTGGGGTAAAATATCGTCCCCCTTGAAAATTTATATCAGTATGTCTATAATCAACATTACGTTCAGTAAAATCCATTTTATGGATAGACTCAATCTTTCTTCCAAATATATGCTCTATTCTCCTCATATTGCTCAACATCACGTTGCATCTTCCTATATTTCCTATCAAATATTTTTTCCGCCTTACTATCAGCTAATAAATACTGCTTATTATACAAGTCTTTCCACTGAGGAAACAATAAATCAGTAACAATTATATTATTCAATTTATCAATTTCATTAATTAACAAACTTAATTTCTCATCATTTTTATTTATAATTAATTTCATATAGCTGAGACCAAAACTATTAAATAAATTATTAAATTCAGTTTTAGTATCATGATTCAGTGTTACACCCATAGGCATTTTAAAAAATCGTAGTCCCATAGGGACAATGCCTAATGTGATGCATTTATTCAAATAGGCATTATCAACTTTTATACTTTTAACAGAGAACAGCATTTTACCTAAACCGTATATCATCTCTTTCAAAGTACCTCTATTATTATGTATATTCATATTGTATGCTTATAAATCGACACCTCTAGATGCAACAGTAAAATCGAAATCATTAGTTAAAAAATTGTCCAATTTGTTTAATTGTCCAGTATTATTACGTAATACATTGCCATCGGCAGATACAGCCCGAGGGCTAGATGTATTCAGTACAGTACCTTTTTTACTATCCAGTTTTATTTTATTTTTGGTAGTTGCTGCATAGGTTTACATGGGTGCCTGCCGTTTAGGGCGAGCTCCCATACGCTCACTGTCATCCTTGACTTGAAATAACGACAAATCAAATGTCAGGTCATGTTCGTTATTACAACTACTATTATAGCCTTGTAGCTTGCCAACAGGTGACTTAGGTAGATTCGTACTCTTTACCAAGCCATTAGAATCACCCTGTCCATTTGGAATCTCGATAGATGTGGAGCGTGATGTAATGCCTAAAGAGTTGCGACTGTCCGTACCCTCGTTTACGGACTTCCAATTAACAAGTGTTCTCTGTAACTGGCCAATGACATCAGTGAGACGAGAAACATTGTCTTTAAGAATATCCAGCTCTGTTTTTAAACGAGCTACTTCAGACTTGTCCAATAAGGTCTCAGTCACATCATCAGTATTGTCCATAGCGGCAACCAGGAATAACCCAAAAACCGAAGACAACTGTAGAAATAACAACAAGTGAGACGGAACTGTCTCAGCTATGTAAATCAATACGAGTGAAACTGGACCCGGTCAAGTAAAGCACGATTTATTCCAATAACAAACAAACACAAGAATAACGGTTAAGCGCTTTCATCTGTGAATACAGACTTCATCAGAACACCATTACTGTGTATTACTGGCAAATTTAAAAGCTTTTTGGCGCCAAAAAGAACCACTGAATGTACTCATTTAAAGTGACAACTCTTAATATATACACACACTACGTATGAACATTGTTAAAACCTCATATATAAAAAATATAAATATATAAATATATGCATGAATTATTAAGACTAAAAACTAAAAACAAGTGTTGCATATAAATGGTCTCAGCTGATAAACTACTTAAGTTGTTAAGTACTGGCTTTCAGTCAGAAATATTTAGAAAAGAAACATTTTCCAATGGTTATCTTTATTATACTAGCAACCATCCTAAACATATTTTTAAGAACATATATAAGGGCCAATGTATACGTGTGGCTAGAATGACATCTGATTATATTAAAATGAAAGATGAGATAAATAATATATGTAATATGTTTATCAATAGAGGGTATCCTCTAGTAATATTAGATGACATATCAACTTATGTTATTAATGAATGGGGTAAAAAATTTTCGCCTATTCTTGGTAATGAAAACTTTAACATAATAAGTAACACAAATAACATACAAAAAGAATTTAACAGAGTTTGTGTTCTTACATATTCCCCATTCATATTTGACATTAAGAACATAATAAAGCTGCATTGGAATATCTTGGTAACTGATGATGAATTATCAAATGTCATTGGTAAGGACCCTAATTTCGTGTTCAAAATGAATATGAATATCAAGAACTTATTAAATATACATAATTATACTAATAAGGTAATAAATATCCATACTAAAAAATGTGGGCAGTGTGAACAATGTTTTGCTATTAATGAAGACATAGGAATAAAATTGGATATTAATAAGATATGTACGGTTTAGAAAGGGGAATTGCAACAGCAATAATATTGTCTATTTAGCTAAGTGTAATACATGTGCTGTATTTTATATAGGTAAAACGGAGAGACAACTGAAAAGACGTATTTACGAGCACCTATATAAAATAAAAGTTAAAGACACAAAAAATGCTCTATTTAGGCATATAAATAAGTATGGTGATACACATATGTTTAAATTTGCTATTATTGACCAAATATTTATATCAGCTAGAGGGGGTAATTATAAAGCACAGCTCTGTAAAAGGGAATTATTTTGGCAAATTGCAACTAACGCCACAAAATTCCCTGGTATTAATGATTTTATTTCTATTAAATCAGTATTACAACTTAAGTAGTTTATCAGCTGAGACCATGTATATGTAACACTTGTTTTTAGTTTTTAATTTTTAGTCTTAATAATTCATGCATATATTTATATTTTTATATATGAGGTTTTAATAATGTTCATACGTAGTGTGTGTATATATTAAGCATTGTCACTTTAAATGAGTACATTTAGTGGTTCTTTTTGGCGCCAAAAAGCTTTTAAATTTGCCAGTAATACACAGTAATGGTGTTCTGAAGTCTGTATTCACAGATGAAAGCGCCTAACCGTTATTCTTGTGTTTGTTTGTTATTGGAATAAATCGTGCTTTACTTGACTGGGTCCAGTTTCACTCATATTGATTTACATAGCTGAGACAGTTCCGTCTGACTTGTTATTTCTATAGGTAGAAGCTGTTGCAGGGTGAGCATTCTGAATTTTGGTACAACCAGGAAGGTGCTGAGAATTGAAAGATCCAGGATTGGGCACCAAGAGCGCTCTTTTCTGGGTACCAGGAAAAGTCTGGAATAGAATCCTTGACCTATCTGTTCCGTCGGATCCGGTTGAATAGCCCTGAGAGAGAGAGCAGGGATAGGACTTGGTTTTGTGCCTCTGCCCACTGGTTTGGTGGAAGGTCTGGGAACCCTTTTGGGGTTGGCAGAGTGTGGAAGTGGAATTTGCACCCCTGGGATACAATGCCGAGGACCGACTGGTCTTTGGTGATAGACATCCCTTTTTTTGCATGAAGGGCAAGTTTTCCTCCTAGGGGCACAAGCAGCTGGGCAGAGGTAGAGAAGAGAATTCATTGCGAGTTCTTTCCATAAGGAAGTGGCTTAGCACTCCCTGCTTTGGGGGTGGGGGCACTCCATTGCTTAGATTTCTGCATACTCTGAGACTGTAGTCTGGGTGGTCTGTTTCCCCTGGGTCTAGTTTGAGATGGCTTAGAGGGGGCTGGAAAGGACCATTGTTGAGGGACAATGCCTACTGAATCTGGGAAGCGGCACTTGTAAGAATTCTTTAACTGTCTGCATAGATTTAGCTTTTTCTTCCATTTTTAAGAACCTCTCATGCTTTGGTGCCAAACAGACTGTCCTTGTTCAAAGGAGCGTCTAATAACATTGATTTGATATGGTCTGGCAAGGTCTGCTCCTTAAGTCAAGCATGTCTTCTCAGTACAAAACCAGTGATTGCTGCCCTACAAGATGTTTCTAGGGCATCAAAGCTACACTGCAATGTATGCTTGCTGACTTGGCTTGCAGAATACATAAGCTCCTGCAATTCTTTATTTTCTGCACAGTCTGTAAAGGTTGCTACTTAATAATATGTTGCTGATACTTCAGCATGTAAAACTGACAATTCAAAGCCCTAATGGTGAGAGTTGCAGAAGTATATACTTTCTTACCCCATCTGTCCAAAGCGCTGGAATCCCTGTCCGAAGGGGTGGGATTCTTAGCTGCAGTTGCCTTGATACCTTTAGGCCCCTGTGAAATGATCTCTGGGTCAGAAGTAGGATTTTTGAAAAGGAATTTATGAGAGTGAAGTACTCTGTAGTACCTGTCTGGTTTCCTAGGAGCAGGGGGTAAAGTATCAGGAGTAAGACTGGATTCCATAAAGACATTATCAACAACTTCCAGGACTGGGGGTATTGCTAAAGGCCTATGTTGTGGCAAATCTAGAAATTCTCTGAGTCTCTTTTTAGACTGAGGATAGTCTTGGCATTCCCAAAGGAAATGCTCTCAAAGTATGTAAGGTTTCACCAAATTAAAAGTCCTCTGGAGGAGAGGCAGAGGGAATGGATTCCTCTGCATCTGAATCCTCATAAGTAGATAAGGGCATGTCTTTATAATCAGATACCTCAGTCTTGTCGGACTCTTGGTCTGTTGAAGCTGCTGGGGACTGGTTTTCTGCCATTCTAAGCATATGATGTTGTGGCAAGGGAGCAGGTGCATGTGCTTTGGTCGGTTTTCTAGGTGTAGCACGTACTCTTGCCCTTAGAAACTTGGTAGTTTTAGACAGAACTGAAGTAGTCTGTTTCTGTAGAACGTCGGTAGTGCGAAGAACTTCCTCTGAATCCGGTGCCTGCTCAGCGGCTCCAGACCCATCCAAGGTAGAGACATCTGCTGGTTCCATAGTCGAAAAGACTTAAATCTAGTCTAGTATACTTTGTTTTCATAGAAGGCTGCAGTATCAACAGGGTAATGACAAGCTAAGGACTGTCTGAAGTATTGGTGTAGGATAGGCCAGTAAATGCTGACATCTCCAAGCATGAGTAGATTTTGTTTTATTGTTGTTAGCTACCACAGATAATATACTTTCTATGGTGTATTAATACCGTCTGCAGCATACTTTGGGAGAATAAATATAACCACTATATGTATTGCTTTATGTTAAAAAGTATGTTAGTGAGACATGCTTCAGATTTTTTGATAGAGGGATGACTAGATTGTTTTTGGTTTGATTAGAAAATAGTGACACTTTCGGCTTATTCTGACAGTCTAGTCTTCACAACCCTTTTCCCTAGTGGAAGGATTTCTTCTTTTTTTTTTTTGTTGACTCGAACCAGGCCTAAGTAATGGGGATTATATCTCATTTATAGTTTTTGATCCAGCTTTAAGTTAATTTTATTATGAAAACTGCTTGCACTAATGTTATGTATTTTTAGACCTTGGTTAATATTTTGGTTGGGAGCAGAGAGATGGTAGCAGTATTGCAATCAGCAAATCCTGGATTGGTTTCAATGTCTCCACTGAACAGGTCAACAAATATGGAAAGGTGATTTTGTAAGAGAATGTATTTTATCTTCTCTTTTAACAGATTTTTTTAAAAAAGGGGCAGTGGCAGTGGGTGTAGTTATTTCAATACTGAGTGGCTGATATTTTTGTTGTTAAACAGTTGTGCGGTTATGCTAATATTTCTACCCTTACTGGGCTTACTTTGTATTTGTGTGACTGCAAAAGTTTGGTGAATAAACAGTAATGGGGTGTGACAACCTGTGATAAAGACCGGTATAAGGAGAAAAGCAGCCATTACTGCCGAAACAAGCAGATTGCTGATCATCCTTTTTTTTTTAATACAGTAAGGTGTTCCAAAACTTAGTATGAGCTTATATTAGTTTAGTAAGAATGGGGAAGGATACTGATGGGAAATTACATCTGGTGGTTAATAAGATGTTAAATGTGACACAACGTTGTGCCATTAAGTGGAGAAGAGGTAGCAGACCTGTTCCCTCAATAGTTACGGACTGACAGTATGTGCCCAGGTAACTTATCGGAATGTCTTATTTACTTACCAAGGGATGTCTTACAGAAGCCATTTGTATTATCTTTAATGCACTACTACATGACAGAGAGGTTCTTAGCAACCTGTAGATGTCAAACATTGCCCCTATACACAAACAGGGAGAACGGAACTGGCGGAAGATCATCATCTGATCAGCCTGACCTCTCATACTGGTACATATTTAAAGAAAGGCATGGTATACTTGTTGAAATGACAATAAGTACACTAACTACCTTACAGACGCTTATCAATACGATTTTATGGAGGCCAGGTCCACTTCAACTAGTTTTAACAGACATGTGACCTTGTAAGAATGGCTTTGTATCATGGTTTTGTAGTTGCCGCATCTGACACTCTCCCACATAGTGATATCATTAAAAGTTTTCAGACTTGTGGTATCAACCCCTTTATTAGATGGGCTAACAGTTGGCTGCCTAACTGCAAACGTGAATTTTCAAGGCTGCCATTCACACCTCTCACAAGGGTCTATTTTTTTGGGGTGCACGCTTTTATGTTCTTGCCAGTATTCAGACTATGAGCATGAGCTGTACTAGCAATTATGATATAAAACTAGTGCTGAATCTAACAAATCTGATCTTGCACACATAGGTAGGTACTAGGCTATCGGCCCAAGGGCCTACGTAAGCCTAGCCAGCAAGGTTTCATGGCTTAGGCCACCCAAGAAAGTTATTTTCCTGTGCCACTGTCGAGCAGACACACAGAAGTGATCCCCGGGCTGTATTTCCTATTTCCCATCCACTCATCAAGATTTTTCTTAAAGATTGCTAATGCAGAACTTTGCTTGACATAGATGGGTAGCTTGTTCCAGAGTATAGGAAGTCTCTGGGACAGGAATCTATCCCTCCAGCATGTCCGGTTTATTGTGGCGACAAGGTTTAGGTCCCTAGAGTGTGTAGCTCGGAGGGATTGGGATTTCTTTAGGTGTAGCATGTCCAACAGCTCTGGGTTTAACATAGCTTTATATGTTAGGCAGCGATCACCGCGGAGTAGGCGATATAATTAAACACTCTAAACATCTTAGTAGCAACAGATGTAATAAACACTGGAAAGCAAATTTTGGATTTGCAAATTCATTTAAATGATCACGCTTTGGAAATAGTTAGCACCATTAAATATACAAGTACAGTTATCTCCAATAAGTTGTCATTTAAACAGGAAGTAAAGTGAGTATGACAGAGTCCTGAAACACCTAGGTCTCAATTATTTAGGTGACCTTATGTTATTAATTGGCCTTTATACTAGCTTAATTAGGCCAGGTTTGGAATACAATTATTTTTTGCTTACATGAAACCTCGTCAAGCCTTTTTGTTGGTTGTCCAAAGGATATTTGCCACATTCATACCTAGTTACAGCAACCATAAGCATTTCAATATATCTGAGCTCTTTAAACTGTACAGCATCAATAACAGGCACATAAGGGATAAAGTATGCTTAGCATATACATAATGACGCCATCATGATCCCTGTTAGGTCTGGAGGTATGCAACAGTAAGAAGACTCAGATATGCCACCTCTTACGAAGAAAAATAAGATTTCTCCCCTAGAATATTACCACGTTGCGGAACAAATTGCTTACAAACATCTGCCAAGCAGAATCACTGAAAGCATTTAAGGAGCTCCTTGGTAACTGGATGGTTATTTTCATCAATTAAATGCTGCCACCTTTCATCAATTAAATGCTTAGAAGTCTGTTTTCTACAAAGCTCTATAAGACCAAGCCACAGGTTGAGAGTCCTATGGTCCAATGAAAGTTAAAGGATACAAAAGCCCTGCAGGGGGTATTTTTCACTCTTGAAGCTTATCAGAAAGGGACCACCAGACTCCTACAAAACAAGTGCCTGTTAATTTCTTCTGGCCAAACAAAAATAAAAATGGCATGGGACTGTCCTCTCTATGTCTGCTGATGTCTTCAACATGGGGGAGGGAAGAGCACCATTCGGGAAACATCTTACTGCTCCTGAAGTCAGGCAAAAAGGCCTGCCTTTACATCATCCTCATCAAACTCTCTTTATACCAAGTTTTACCAGAGCAATGATCCTTATGATGAACCTTTAATTCTAAGTTAAAATGTTGCATTTCTAATAGACTTTTCTTTTTAACACACTAACTATATGCCACCTGGTGTAGCTTATCCTTGATGTGGCACCTGAACATCAGGCTGGTGTGAATCATGGTGTAGTCTGTCACAAAACAAACAAAAAACAGAAACATGCAAGAAGAAAAATCTGAAAATTAAAAGTACAATGGTGTAATTAAACAGCAAACCAGCTCACCAAGATGGCTGGTGTAGCAGAAATAGAGGAAAATGGAACTTTCTGACTGCATAACAGTACAGTGTAAATGATAACCCAACAGAAGAAATAGATGAACAAATAGTATGAATGAAGAAAAAAATGCTGAGAGACATGATGGACTAGGTTATTAAGGAAGATTAAACAAAATCAAATACATGAAATCCAATTTTCCTTTAATGAAGACAACTATAAATACACTTTAAACGAGGTAAATCCTTACAATACATAAGTTCATGTGAACATCAAAAACTGCAAGCTAAATGTTTGCATTAAAAGAGCTAGGAAACTTACTACATATCTACAGACGTTTGTTACACAACTCCTTCAACTTTACAAATTCTAAACATTTGCTGGAAAAACTGAAAGGGCCTGGCTGTCAAGGTCATTTGTACAATGCTTCAAAGATGTTAAAGCCTCATGAGAATGTACAGTAGAAGGAGCATCAGATGCATTTTCTGATGGTCTAAGTGATTATTCTTCATTGGTTTTGAATTCTGCTTGCCTCATAACTATTACATTTATGATGTCAAGTTTTTCTTGAAAGAGCACGGTAGAGCAATGAGTGCTGTATTCACTCCATCATAGGCTAGTCTGTGAAATACTGAGTTTGGTTACAAGTTTAATAATGATCAAATTAACTGCATTTTTTACTCACAGCAACATTAACTTCTCTCAATTAAGTCGCTCGACCACCAGTGTAGGAAACCCCCGTTGGTAAGCCCAGTGAGACGCTTTGTTAACTGATCTTTCCTGGGACTACAATAGTGTCTTAGGATAACACACACATTTTGTGAGAAAAATCAACAGGAAATGATACCGGGTATACCTGAAGAGGAACAGTTGTCTGTTTGTTTATTCTACATTTGTTAACTGGGATAGCCCACTGGACACAGGTCCATTTTCAGTGGAGGCCCGGGGAGAAAAGCTCCACATATATGTTCTGTGCTATTCTTAAAATAAGTGGGACACTGGTGGAATACACACAGTCAAATGACAAAAGTCTGGAAAAACTAGAAGCAGCTTTAAAGGACAATTGCACCCACAGACTCAAAAAAAAAAAGGCTGATTTCATCATGGCTTGGTGTTTCCTACATTTTAACACCACTCTGGGACTATTCACAGGTTTTTAAATATTTTTACACATAAGAGTCTAACCACATGGGGTCTAGCATTTTGAAGTGATCCTGATTGTTTAGTCTGCCTCTAAGTATCCCACAGTGCAAGGCGTGTCTGTAAAAAAAAATTACATCATGCAGGCCCTCTTTCTTCCTAAAGTTCCTGTCACTGCATTGACTTTGCATGCACACACTGCTCTATTTCAGTCAGTTTTAAGTAACAGTTCATGCCGTTCAATGACTACTTAAAACAAACAGTGCAAATGCCACAGGACAGGCTTTCAAAGCGCTTTTTACTGCTGCTTCTTTTTAGAATGGCTAAACTGCAGTGTTTTGTGAAGCCTTAATTGTACTACTTCAACTCATCTCCCATCCCCTTCACACACAGCTTCCATAGCTGTCAAAGTGCTAAGGGTAATTTGAGCTGTTACCTTCCATGACTGACAGCTCACAAGGGAAGACTTGGCTAGAACAAGAAACAGTACACGAGTCTTTACTTTCTGTATGGGTAGGGGAAGCACCAGGTAGCTGTGACATCACAGCATGGGTGGGTTTTTAAGATGGTCGTGGTGATGTCAGTTTGGATAGGGAATTGGCCGGAAAACAACCTGCATTCATTGGCCTTGATGACATCAATGAATTTGAGACTGAAGCAAGCATTTCCAGGGCGGGATAAACGTTTTTTTAAAAGTGAAACCACCACAGTACTGTAAGGTACTTTTCTAGTGGAGAGAAACCGTCTATTTAAAATATTTTAAATGCTGTATTGTTGTTTATTCATAGCAGGGACAGTAAATGGGGAGAAAAAGGATGGAGAAATTGAGCACTTAATAATAGAATCCTGTTGTTGTCCTCTAAGTATCCATTCAAATGCGCTAATAAAACTCCAGAAATCAGAGACATGAAATGAAGAAAAGACTAGCTGAATAAGATATTTCTCAAGAAGATATATATATATATATATATATATATATATATATATATATATATATATATATATATATATATATATATATATATATATATAAATATATATAAAAATAGCTATTAGACATGAGCATGCAGAGGAAACGACTTTTTACTTGTTATACTACGGAAAAATGGAAGGAATAAACGATATTAATTTGTAGGAAAGTAGTAGTAAACTAGACTGTTATTCCAGACCATGATTTTTTGTGAGGGCACACTGTATGTATGCTCCAAATCTGGTAATCAGAAAGCAACCAAAACCTTTATTAGAAAAGATGCAATCATACCAGCAGAAAGAGTTGCTCTTGACAACAATGTGGCAGAAAAGTATTAAAAACTGAGAACACCAGAGTGCTTGCAGAAGATGACTTCTTGCTATATACCAAGCAAAATATAATCACACAAACTGATAATCATGGGATGTTGAGAGGCAGGTGTAGGACTCAAGTTGATATATTGGATGGTCTTCAGAATTTTTTCCCCCTAAAGGATAAATGAAATTTTTAAAAGCAGAATAGGTTATGGAAGAAATAAAAACTTCAGTGAAAAAGTGAGCAGACACGCTCAAAGGGACTCTGTTTCACACATTTATGTCAATAAGAAAAGTCCAGAAAGACTTGGTCAGGGAAACCTTTTCCACTGTTCCAAAGGACATGCTTGAGTGACAGAAACAAGCCCAGTAGATGATCAAGAATCAGGAGTGCCCTGGATTTTAACCAAAGACCTGCTGATAGGCTGCGATGACCAACACAAGAACAAAGTGAATTTACTGAATAAGTGAGGGAAAGAACAGCTGTGTAAACCATTATAAGAGTAGATGTCCTTCTCTTCACTGCTGCAGGATACTTGACATAAGGGTTCTCCTGCAAGGACAGCTCAACAACCAAAGCCTTTAGATTTTCTAGGCACCGTACACATCACAAGTATGCTCCGCGTGCAAGGTGTAGGGCATAAAAATGGCATATGGATGCTAGCACTCAGAACTGATTCACCCCACAAGGGAAAAAAACACTCTCGGGGACAAAAAGAGAGCATGTACATCCAGAAGGAAAAAGGAAGCAAGGGCGCCTCAGCCCGAAGGGCAACACAAGCACAGGGACAAGAGTTAGGAGAGTGGGGGGAGTGGGGAGGGATCGAATACTGCAACAGTGAAGAGAAGGACATCTACTGTTATGGCAAGATTTTACACAACTGTACTATGTCCTTCCATATCACTGTTGTACTCTCTCTTCTTTATGTAAAGAATACTGCAACAGCCAAGGAGGAGGCTGAGAGGATGAAAGTACAGAAGAGCACTCTACAAACCCATGCAGAACAGCCCTGGCAAAACCTGCCCTAGAAACAACATCCAATTTATAATGTTTGGTGAAAGTATGAACAGCGGACCACATAGCCACCTCAGTGATGGAATTGGTCTCCAAACCCTTTGAAACAAGCACCAGATGAGGCAAACGTAGTAGAAGAATGTGCCTTTACAGATGAAGAAAGACTTTTGCCATGAAAAGAATAACAAAAAGAAATGGCCTTAGAAATCCAGGATGAGATGGTTTTCTTGAAAACAGCCAAACTCAAAGTCCTAGAATGAAAAGAAACAAAATGTGGCTCAGACTTGCAAACTGCCTTTGTTTTATACAAATAATACCTGAGCTGTCTATGTAAATCAAAGGTGTGAAGAACCTTCTCACTGGCAGATTGTGGAGAAGGCAAAAAGGAAGGAAGGTGAATAGACTGATGGGACAACTCATTAACCACCTTTGGCATAAAAGAAGGATTATTTCAGAGAGACACCCTGTCTCTGTGAAAAACTAAAAAAGGAGGAATAGCCATGAGAGCCTGAAGTTCAGACACTGTCTTGGCTGAAGTAAAAGCCAATGCAAGAACATTCTTTCAAGTATAATGTTGCAAGGAAGTTGAACTAGCAGGTTCAAAAGATGCCTGAATCATTTTTTCCAGTACAAAATGCAACTCCAAAGGAAGAGGAAAAGGCTTCCTAGGTGGCCTGAAATGAAGGATGCTTTTAAGAAATTGCTTGACCTCAAATCAAGAAATGAAAGGAGGATTCAAGGGCAGACAAGCAAAAAATGCTGAACGGTGAGCTTTTACTGAAGAATATGCCAACCCAGCATAGAGCAGATCACACAACCTTAGGAACCCCCAACAGAGAGGAGATCCTGATGGCAAAAGAGGCACCAGACAAAAAATATTTTCCATATGGACATGTGTGATTTCCTGGTAGTAGGCTTCCTGCAGAACCTATGGCAAAGTCCTCAGAAAATAGGTGCCTAAAAGGAATCAAAACCCTATCACCCACAGTGACATTTGAAGAGTGGAGAGGTGAGGATGGTAAGAGATCCCTTGTCTTGTGTGAGAAGATCTGCCCAGTGAAGTAACTTGTGCATACAGAAACATTCCCTCCCAAGAAAAAGACAGGGCATCCACTTTAAAAGTCAAAGGACATAGTGCTCCTCAACAGCATAGAGGAAGCTGTCTGTTTAGAGGAGAGGCAAAAATATTTACCTGATGGACTATGTCCAAAAACACATCTCTGTGAAGCATCCATTCGTAAACCAGTGTACTGCACCTGCTCAAGAGAGTCTGCCACTAGATTAAGCTGAAGCACCTACCAAGAGGAGAAAACGCTGAGAGAAGAAAAGGAGCCACTTTTGTAATTTTAGGTATTTTCTTCTGTTTTTTTGTTAAGTTTTACTGCTTTGCCACCTACTTTTTGGCATTTTCCGGCTTGCTAAAGTTTATATCTGTAACAGTTAACAGTACTTGGAACACATCTAGAGCCTGTTTACTGCATTTCCTGTGTTGCACTTAATTTAAAATTGTTTTTTCTCTAAAAACTGCATTTTACCTGATTTTGGCCTAGCACTCAAGTGTGGGGTCATTTATTGCACTGTTGTGATTATTTTGCTGCTTGGGTATCTCTGCTACCTTTAAACTACAACAAAAAGAAAAAAAAAAAACAAAAAAATCTGCTTTTTTCCCACTTTCTGAAAGTTAAGAAAGTTCAGTTACAGATTTGCTGTTCTGAACTGTTTGGAAGTTTCTAGAAGGCCAGTGCTTGCTTGGGCTAAAGGGAAGTCTCTGTGTTCACCAGTGGGCGTGGTTAACACTGAACAGCCTGCCTGTCCCTGGAGGAGTGGTTACTACCTAGAAGCTGTAGTTTTATTGGCCATTTTGGGTCAATTCTAAACTCCTTGATCTCTCTCTCTCTTAAAACCCTACAACTCCCTTTTTCCGTGGTTTTGCGCACTGAGCAGCGTCTGGCAGCGCCGCCTAAACAGGTTTAAACTATTCCACAAAGTCTGCTCTTCACTATTTCCCTTAGAACTGTTCAAACTCTCAAAGTAATCACTCTATTCTCTTTCTAAAGCCCTGCACTTGCTCTTATAAGGAAACACTAACTAAAGCACTACACCCCCTCCTTGACTTCTCATAAGTATCAGACTCCCGATTGGTCCTTCCTGATCAAGTGAAAAATCAGTTCCCTTCCCTAATCTGATCAGTAAAAAAAAACAGCTCCCTATACTAATCTGGTATGTCCAAGGGTCAGTTTCAGGGTTACTCTCCAGTCCAGCTGGTGAATCTGGGAATTTTGAGGCAATGTTACAATTGCCTTATGTACACAGACAACCCTCTCCTCCTTCCAACAAACTCTAATACATGTGAGAGATGCAGTTACACAGCCAAACTGGAGACAGAGCTCTTTCAACCCAAGACTGGCACAGTCAGTCAGGAGGAAAAGGTAACCACCCACACCACAAATCCAGTCTCACACAGACCTATTGCATCTGCATACCCAACACATAAACACACAAAAACATACTCGGAGGCTCTAAATAAAAATCTGCCTAAACAGCAAACACCTCCTAAGCAGATATCCAAGCAACAGCCACCCCTCAACAATACCCACAAATCACATATCTCACAAAATCAGTGTGCCTCACAGTCACAGCCCATAAGGCCAAACAACACACCAAATACACTTGTTATAGGGGACTCTATTGTCCGGCACACTGACGTCCCACACACCAGACTGAACAAGGAGAAGGTCACTGTAAGCTGCCTGTCGGGTGCCAGGATCCGCCACATAACGCAAGCACTCAGGTCACTCCAAAGCAAGTACAAGTATGACTCCGTCATTGTCCATGCTGGTGTGAATGACCTGAGATGTACCTCCCTGGACTACATGAAAAGAGACATAGAGGAGCTCTCTGACCATGTAGCCCAGGCTGGTATGTCCCTGACCTTGAGTAGCATCTTGCCCTCACCAAGAATGATGCCACAGTATAAAGACAAAATTATCAGTTTCAACAACTGGCTAAAGTATTGGTGTCATTCATAAGGGGATCCAGTGTCTGTCAGCCTGGGATGACATGCTCGACAAGCCATGTTGCTTCGCCAGGGACAGCTTGCACCGGTCACCCTTAGGCTTTCGTATACTGGCCAAGGCTCTTGCCACCCCCATAGTGCCTTTTTTAGGCAAGGCTCAAAGGACAAACCCACCTCCATAGACACCCCAAAGATAAAAAAACTAAAGGTAATGCTACTCAATGCCAGAAGTCTAAACATCAAGATGCATGCACTCAAGACTCTCCTCAGTATGGAGGAAATCGATGTCTGTGCAGTAACAGAAACCTGGTTCAAGACTCCTGAGAGCACCCCAGCACTACCAGGTTATAACTCATACCATGCGTTTCGGCCCCAAAACTCAGACCGAAGCATAAAAGGAGGGGGAGTATCTATATTCATCAAAGATACCTACACCTCCAGGTTAGTGGCACTGCACGAAGCATCGGAAACCAGCCATGTGCAACTAACAGCGGGCAAAACTGCCATTCAGTTTGTAGCCTGCTACAGAACACCCTCCCTATTACAGGAACCCCACTTGGCATTCCTGAGAACACTGGAAAATATGAAGGTCTCTCCAAACACTATGTTTCAACTACCCAAACATTGACTGGGGAAACTACTCAAGCCCAAACACCCTCGCCCAACGGTTCCTTGAATTTATAAACTCTAACGCAATGGAACAACTGGTCACCACTCCCACAAGAGGGAACATATTGGACCTGGTCATCACCAACATGGGGACTCTATGTTCCACACCAGAGGTAAACCCCTCATTGGTAAGATCAGACCATAAACAAATTTCCCTGGACATCATATCCCATCCCCACCCCCAGCCAAGGAAATCACTGTAAAGAATTTCTCCAAAACCAACTTTGCACTTCTCAAGACTGAGGTGGAATCCTTCAAAGCCCCTAGGCCAGAGGATAATACAGCCCAATCCACAGAATCCTTTACAAATGCATTCTATGAGCACCTGCAGGAATGCATGGATCGTGCTATCCCAAATAAAACCAAGACTCACTCCTCCAAAAACAGGAGACCGGTCTGGTGGACCCCGGCCATAAATAAGCTATACAACAGAAGGAGGAAGCTACTACATGACAGAGCAAAATCCCAAAAAGGGAATGCATCTCTGATCAGTATTATCAAGAAACTTCGATCCGTCATAAAATCATCAAAGGCCAGTTTCGAAAGAAAAATTGCCCTAGACACTAAAGATAATCACAAGGCCTTCTTTAGTTGTCAGAAACATGGGCGGAAACTCCCAGATATGCTCTGAATTGTTGCATTAGGTATAAAATATACCGAACCTACAGACATAGCCAACATCCTGGCAGACGGATTCAGCGCAAACTCCCCCCCCTTCCCCCCCCAAAGGAGCAAACGCCTATCCCAACTGAATGTAACCTCCCTGACATCACAGATGCACAGGTGAAAGCTGCCCTCTCCAAAGCAAAAAACACAGCATCTATGGGACCGGACGATGTCCCAGGCTGTGTCTTACATGAGCTCCAAGAAGAACTGAACCCTCACATTAAGTCACTGTTCAAACTTAGCCTTACTACAGGATATGTATCCAAAGAATGGCATACAGCTACAGTGGTCCCACTCTACAAAGGTGGTGCCACAATGGACCCCGGAAACTATCGCCCCATAAGCCTGACTAGTCTGGTCTGTAAAGCTATGGAGCGTATTATCATGGAACTCATAAACAAAGACATTGGGAGCCTCCAGACACTGGACCCTACCCAATTTGGCTTTGTTAAGGGCAGATCTTGCCTCTTAAACCTAGTTGATTTCTTTGAAACAGTTACCAAAGCCATAGATGAGGGCAAGGTAGTCTACACAGCCTACCTGGACCTCGCAAAAGCCTTCAACACAATACCCCACTCGGGCATCATAAATAAGCTTACCAGCTTAAATATCAACCGCTATATCACAAGATGGGTTGCAAACTGGCTCAGAGATAGAACCCACATGGTCAGAATCGCAGGTGCCATGTCCGAATCCAAACCAGTTACAAGTGGCGTCCCACAGGGCTCAGTTCTGGGACCTCTCTTGTTCGGTATATACTTCTCTGAGGTTCAGGCTAACACGGGGGGATTACGGCTGACAAAGTTCGCAGATGACTGCAAACTGGGGGCCATAATCGAATCTCCAGCTGACACAAGCATCGTCCAAAAGGGTCTCACAGAGACGGATGCTTGGTGCCAGAGCCACGGCCTCAAGCTAAATGCTAAAAAGTGCATAGTCATCCCCTTTGGGAAAAACAAGGTGCCCACAAATTACCACATAGGTGGTAATCCATTAAGTATGGAAGAAGTAATTAGAGATTTGGGGACCAACATAGATAGTAATCTCTCCTTTGATAATCACGTTGCCAAAGTGGTTAGAAAGACCTTCTATATAGCCCACCTTATCATGAAAGGGTTCGCATCTAGATCAAGAGAGGTCATTGTGCCCCTCTACTCATCACTCATCAGGCCCATAACTGAATACAATGCCCCTTTTGGGATGTACCTTACTCGACACCTGCAGCAACTGGAGAGACCCCAAAAGTACCTCACCAAGAGGATCATGGGCTACAAACAGATGTCCTATGCAGCTCGACTAAAGAAACTCCAGCTCTACTCAGTTGCTTACCGCCTACTCAGAGGCGATCTATGCCTGACGTACAAAGCCATGTCAAACCCAGAATTAATGGACATGCTCCACCTCAAAAAATCCAAGTCCCTTAGAGCTACAGGCTCCAGGGACCTAAACCTCAGTACAAAAATAAATAGGACATGCTGGAGGGACAGATTCATTTCCCAAAGGCTCCGCTCACTCTGGAATAGAATCCCAATTCATGTTAGACATAGCCCCTCGCTGACCCTCTTCAAGCGAAATCTGGACGCGTGGATGGGAAATCGCAAATTCACCCCTGGGATCTCTCCTGTGTCCCTGCTAGACAGAGGCACAGTAAACTAATCTTAAAAGGGTACCTTCTGTGACCTACTTTAGAGAGGCACAGTAGGCTAATCTAATAGGGAGGCGGAAGCCAAATACACTCTGGCTTGGCTTATAAATACCCTAGGGCAGATAGCCTAGTATCTACCTATGAACCTAAGAAATGTAAACTGCCTGAACAGTCACTTGATACCTGACAGCTAGATCCACTACCTGAAGTGCTAATCTGCAAAGGAGATAAGACCTCATACACCTTTGCTTTTTGACATACCGCATCACAGTAGTACTGTTTGTAAAGACTGGAGAGGCCAAGATGAAAAAGCGAATGAAAAGCTTGCAGAGCCAGAAGCAGAGATCTCACCTCTTTTATGCTGATATAATCTGACCTCTAATAAGGACTCCAGAAACTCTGGACCTTTAGAGGGGAACAATTCCTGAGAAGGAACCGGAACCTGAAAAGGAAGCCCTGGATTGAGAGAGTTGTTGAATCCACCACAGAAGCTTGAGTTTGAGACACGGAAGTAAAGGAACAAGGAATGCCAGGGGATGGCAATGATGAAGCCACACTGAGCTGAGGTACCATTCTAGCTTTCTCATGTGGATCCTGGCAACAGGAAGCATAGGAATAGTGGAGGGCATAAACCCCAGAATCCTGAGAAATCCCCTGGCTATAAGGGATAAAGTAAGGAAAGACTGGAAGAAGGTTGTCAGAGACCAAACCCTTGGGAGCAGGAAGAGAAGCCAAAATGGGGACAGTCTGAAGACTGCACCTCAGAAAAAATACGATTCTGGGAGGGCATCAGAACAGATTTCTTGAGATTTATGGTGAACCCCAGACCTTTCAAAAGACAAATGGTAAAGTGCAGATCCCACAACAGACTGCTGGGAGAAAAAGCCTGAATGATTAGGTCATCTAGACAGGGGAAAATTATGTATCCCTTAAAGCTTGCAAAAAGCAATGACAGCAACAAAGCATTTGGTGAATACCCTTGGGGAATAGAAAGACCAAAGGGCAAAGCAGAGAATCGAAAATGGGAGGAAGAAACAGAGAAATGTAAACATTTCTTGAACAGATGGTGAATTTGGGAGTGTAAAGTTATGTATCCTTGAGGTTTAGAGAAACCAAGACCTGGAGAAGAAAAGGAGGAAAAAGTCTGAAGAGACAGCATCTGGAAAGAAGGAACATTGAGAAAGGTGTTGATCAGAGAATGATCCAGAATTGGTCACCATGTACTCTCCTTCAGAGAAACCAAAAACATTCTGGAGTAAAATCCCTTTCCCACTTGCGAGGGTAGAACAAGCTGAATGGATCCTTGATCCAAAAGGGACTACAAAACATGAGAAATGAGGTAGTTGTTCCAGAGGAGGTTGTGGAATGCCTGAAATGGGGAAAGGGATTCCTAAACTATGAAAATACCCCTGACAAATGATGGGCAACACCCAGGAGTCTGAGGTGATTTGATGCCAATTTGGAAGGGACAGAAAGAGACAGGGGGATCTGACCGAAGAGAAGTGGAGGCCAAACGTCAAATGGAGACAGGCTTGTCCTGAAAAGAAGGCTTATGAGATGAAGCAGTCTGAGTGGATTTAGCAGGGTGAATATGCCTAGACTCCTTGAAGGCTGTATGGCAGAGGCACTAGAGTTTGTGTACTGCGAATAAAGTTTTTATTCTATTTTTTGGATCTACTTGTTCTTTCCTGTGGTTTGCTGAATATGCCTAGACCCCTTCTTGCCCTTGGGGGGTAGGCAAGTCTGCCTATGGAAAAAGGCAGACTCAGAAGGGGTAATTACTTTGGAATTTGGGGATGGGGAGACAAAAATGTGCTTGAGTTCCTGCAAGACTTTACCCTTATCCTGGAGGGACCTAAATATATCAGCAGCTGCCTCAAAAAGATTTCTGTTCAGTTTCAGGATGCCCCTCTGGATATCTTTAATATCATTGGGTAAAGAGTGCAGATGTAGCCAACAATGTCTCACAGCAGAACCAATAGCAGCAGCCCTGGAAGAAGCATCAGCTGCATTTTATGGAGTGACATGTGACCTGGGATGTGGATCCAAGCAGGGAAAGAGCTGAAACCTTCTCAACAGAATCAGGAAGGTCAGAGGTTACCACAAAGGCTACCTGAGAAAGAACATCCAAAATTTACTTAGTCATGTGGGTTTGACAATTAATAGCCCTAAAGGACAAGGTGGCAGCAGTACATACTTTTTTACCCAACCTTTACATAACCCAACTGTTCTTATCCGAAGGAGAGAGCTAAGTAGAAGGCAAAAACTTTAAAGGCTTATCGAAGGAAACTGAAACCACTGACTGATTAGCAAATTGGCACTTGTACAAAGATTTGGAATCCTCATGCACGCTGTAGAACCTGTTCTAAGAAGCCAGGGACTGACAATCAGCAGCCACAGAGGCAGCAAAAAAGGTGTCCAAAAGGGCTGCCAAAACAGGAGGAGCAGCTGAAGACCTGGGAGACTCCATTTGCAAAAGCTCATAATGTCTTTTTTGAATGTCAGAGACCTTGGAGCAATTCCATTTGAAGTACTCCATCATATAAAAGTATCCCCAAAAGGACAATTCTTCCAAGGGAAAGTGTAGGCACAAAGAATCCTCTTCTTCTGAACCACAGTCTAGAGGGAAAGGAATGCGAGATGAGTAAGCTAGACACTCCTCCCCAGACTTCAAGTCCTCATGTGAGGAATCCAATTCCCTAGTCCTCTTAAAGGACAACAATGGGATTCGATTATTAAATGCTTGTCTTTTTTTCTCTTTATTTACTGTCCCTGCTATGAATAAACAAAAATACAGCACTTAAAATATTTTAAATTGACTGTTTCCACTAGAACAGTACCTTACTGTACTGTGGTGATTTCACTTTCAAAAAACATTTGTCCCGCCCTTGCTGCAGTCTCCGATTCAGTGAAGTCATCAAGGCCACTGAATACAGGTAGTTTTCTGGCTATTTCCCTATCCAAACTGACATCACCACTACTGTCCTAAAAACCCAGCCATGTTGTGATGTCACAGCTCCCTGGTCACTCCCCTACCCATACAGAAAGTAAAGGCTAGAACAAGGAAACAGTACATGAGTCAAGTCTCCTGCTTTGATCCGTCAATCACAGTAGGTAGCAGCTCAAATTATCCTTAGCACTTTGACACCTAAGGAAGTTAGGCATGAAGGGATGGGAGACGAGTCAAACTAGTACAACTCAGGCTTCAAAGGAGACTGCAGTTTAGCCATTCTAAAAAGAAGCAGCAGTAAAAAGCACTGTTTGTGTTTTTAGTCACTGAACAGCATGAAATATTACTTAAAACTATCTGACTGAAAGACAGCAGTGTATGCATGTAAAATCAATTCAATGACAGGAGCTTTAGGAAGAAAGAAGCCTGTGTGATATATATATATATTTTTTTTTACAGACAAGCACTGCATTGTGGGATTCCTAGAGGCAGACTAAACAATCAGAATTACATCAAGACGCTAGACGCCATGTGGTCAGACTGAGAAATTACGTATAAAAATATTTAAAAACCTGTAAATTGTCACAGAGTAGTGTTAAAATGTAGGAAACACCAAACCATGATGAAATAAACATGTTTTTTGAGTCTGTGGGTGCAGTTGTCCTTTAATAGAAGTGAAAGGCCAGGGAGGAACAGGAGGCTTTAAGGTCATCAAAGCACTGAACAGACCCTGAATAAAATCCTTCCATTCACGATAGGGATCTTTAACTACATGGATAATGCGTTTAGCTTTCTTTTTTTTTTTTTTTTTTTTTTTGTAGGGGCTGTCTGCCTGAAGGACTCAAGTGGTTTAGACCCTTGGCAGGACTCAATCATAGCAGGAATCTCTTCCCTCACCAAAATCTGAGGAATCCCACTTGGCCTATTAGAAATAATCAGAGCCAAGGTTCACCTTCAACAGCCACAACAGATTTTGGAAAAGCATCCGAGGATGTGCAAGAATCTGGATCCATGCATCCCTCTGACAGGGTCGCAGCAGAGGAAACAGAGACAAGCACTGGACGGTCTTCAGGGCTTTCACTGGCTTCTACAGAAACATCCAGGGGAGGCTGAACTAGGCAACTGGGTCATACCTAGCCTTTTTTTGCCTTCTTTTTAGTAGATGGTTAACCCTCGGGACTGGAGGATAAAGAAGACAAGCAACTACGTAGGGTCTTAAGGACAAACGCTTGACAGATGCAGCACTGCGTACAGTCATGGGAAGTGCCTAAGCAAAACAGTCACTGGTCCTGACCGTCTTTATCGGGAATCAGCCAACATTGAGATTTTCCCTTTTTGGATGCCATGAACCCATGTACACTACAATAACGAAAAAAAAAGGTAGAGAAGAAACCAATGGGGCACTTATCTGAAGACTTGGTAACCAGCACAGATGAAGGGTGTTTAACCCAATGCTCAATAATGGTGAATGGACATGCAGCAAAGTAGTTCAGAGTGCTTGTACCCATATGTCACCTTTATGCACTACAGCTTACATGAAGAGTATGTGTGCTACATACAGTACCTATAAAATCTAAAGGCTATGGAATATTGGCCAGATGTTGGAAAGACATCTATAAGGCATCAATCCCACTAAATATAGTTTACACATGTGAATGGTGGCCCTGCAAGAAGTGGACAAAAAAGATTAGAAGTCTGTTGACTGTGTTAAACTGGTGGGAGAACTGTAAAGTATAAACCCCTCTGACATTAATATTTGGAAGGACACAGAATGGACTGAAGAAATGAATAAATAACATTGTTTTTGTTTTTTTTAGTTGTATGAAAGCTTCCTGATGTAAACTGCACATTATTTTGTATAAAGTAGTTTAGTATAGTATAAAGTTAGAAGTATGTTAAAGATAGGTGGTGGGAGGGAAAATTTATCAGTAACCGTTGAACATACTAGTGATATTACGATAAGTACTTTCTTGTTTGAAATGAAAAGTGGTTTTACAATGTATCAAGATACAAAGGCTGGGAATAAGCAAGTATAAATTAGTTTTATTGGGCTGTTGGAGTATATAATTGTGTTACTTATGTTATACACTGAATTAAAAATTAACAGCTTCCACTTTTTTTTTTTTTAAGAGACAGATGCCTTTAATACATTTTTTAAAGACAAAAGTAACAATAAAATAATGAAAAGGGCATTTGCAAAGTAACTAACTGGATTTTTCCACTAGCATCTACATTTGTATGAAGGCAAGCCTCCCATAGGTGCTAGCTATTATAAGTCTGGAGAGTATGTTCTCAGTGACTGCTGTGGATCTCCAAGAAATGCATGACAAAGCAGAAAATATTCTGACAACTAAGCTAGAGTAAGAATGGAGAATTATTATTACTAAAAGCGATATCTGCAAGTAGAGGTATAGAAAAAAGGACAGAGTGGGCTGGAATTTACTGGATGAAATTAAACTAAAGCACAGCTGTGTAAGAGCTTATCATAACAGTAGATGTCCTACTCATCACTGCTGCAGTATTCCAAACAAGTGGGTTATCACTGCAGACGTCCTGTTGAGGTATCAAAGCTGAGATTTCCCTAGGTCATGCATCTGATGTGTGAACTCAGCTCGTAAGTGGAGGGGTGTCTGAGCTAAGATCCTCATGCTATCCATGCCAGCAGCCTGAAGACCCCTTAAGAGAGTAACTGGTCAGCCAGGAGGGGACAAATATGAAGAGGCAAGAATCCTCAGTCCTAGGCCTTTGCTACAGGAAGAAAAGGGGGGGGGGGGACGACAAGACAGTAACCAACTCAGAGGGGAAGGCGGGTGGGAAAGAATGCTATTAATAGTTATCAGTATGACATAGACTTATGGTAAGTTCTTACATAACCGCATTATGTCCAACTGAAATCACTGTTGCAGTATTACAAACAAGTGTGAGATTCCTGGAGCTGATGGGAAGGTTGGCTAGTCGATAGACAAATTGTCGAAGGCTACACTGGACCTTGAAAAGGTATCAATCTTGTCTTTAGTGAAGGTGTGTACAGATGACCAGGTGGCAGCTTTCAATATGGCCCTGGCATCACCTCATTTGTAGAAGGTCCTGTCGGATGCCACTACTCTGGCAAAGTGAACTCAAGGGCATGAGGGCAAGGGCTGCCACACACTAACAAAAGGAGATGGATTTAGAAATCCAGCTTGTAATGGCTTGCTTAGATACTAGTTTTGAGTCCATGAATGAGACAAATAGTTGATCAGATTAGGAATAGATTTGGTCTTGACCAAATAAAACCTCAGCTGTCTGTGAACATCTAGAAAGTGTGGGAGTCTTTCCCAAAGACTGAGGATTTTGAGAAAAAAAGCAGGGAGACTAATGGCTCGGCCTGAGCTCGTTCACTACTTTTGGCATGAAGAAAGGGTTTGCCATCAGGGCCACCATGTCCTTGGGAAAAATAAGAAAAGGAAGAATAGCCATGAGTGCCTGTAGCTCTGAGACCCTCCTATATGAAGGGACAGTCAGAAGCAGAATACTCTTCCAGGTGCAGAATTTGAGATTTGATGAGGCTGCGGGGTCAAAGTGGGGGAAGAGTAAACTTTTCAAGAATGAAATTAAGATTCCAAGGAGGGGGTACTGACTTCTTCAGTGATCTACAATGCAGAACCCCTTTAAGGAATTCTTTGACCCCAGGTCTGGGCATAACAAGAGGGGCGAGAGGCAGACAAGAGGGCTTTGATGGTGCAGTAGGCCAGACCTGTATCCATCTCACACTGGCATTTTAGGTTGGAAGGTTTCTCTGATTTGTTTGGGTCCTGGTTAATCCTATGGCACTAGAAAGAAAATTTCTTCCATTTAGTTTTGTAAGATTTTCGAGTGGTAGGTCTCCCTGCTTCTTGGAGAACATTAAGTCTTCCAAAAACTGAAGCTTGAAGGGAATCAGAATCCTATCATTCACACATGTAGGTTTAGGGATGACAGGCTGGGATGTAGTAATGATCCTTTCTACTGAGTACCAAGGTCTACCTTGTTCATAGATGTGCACTAGACTAATGGCCCTGGAGCCTTTACAAGCCTAGCCCATAGGATTACCTTGGCATTGTGCCACCCGACCTTAGTTCCCAGTGCCTCTGTCGAACAGAGTCAGTGGAGTGATTACCGGGGTGAATTTTCTATTTCCCATCCACTCATCAAGATTTCTCTTGAAGAGGGCCCAGTGAGGCGCTCCGCTTGACATGTATGGGAAGCCTATTCCATAGCATGGGCAGTCTCTGGGTTATGAACCTGTCCCTCCAGCTTGTTCTGCTGATTGTGGTAATGATGTTGAGGTCTCTGTAGCGTGTAGTGCGGAGGGATTGGGATTTCTTTAGATGTAGCATTAACAGAACTGGGTTAGACATGGCTTTGTAAGTCAAGCAAAGATCGCCTCTAAGTAGGCAACATGAGACAAAGAATAGTTGGAGTTTTTTGAGTCTGTGAACATAAGACACGTATTTAAGGCCTCTTTGTGAGGCACTTTTGTGGTCTCGCCAGTTGTTGGAGGTGTCTAGTGAGGTACATGCTAAATGGAAAGCACCAAATAGACCAGCAAGGCAGCACAGAGTTCAATAAATTTATTGAATACTTGTATGAATAACAGACTAGTTTCGGCAAACAGCCTTCTTCAGTGTAATACAATGCAGTCAAGTTCCATTTTAATCATCATTTAAATACTTAGCAAGAGCCAATCAAAATTTTTTTGCTCATAAATATTCATTAGTTTGAAACATATTTTAAATTGGTCATGCAAAAATGCAGTAGATAATATATATACTGAATAAATCAGTCCTAAAAGTGAGGATAGACATCCCAAAGAAATGCAAGCATAAACTTGGACAAGTTACTAGTATATTATGGCATATCCATCCAGCCATATACTCATATTCATGTTTATATCAAACTGTATTTGCGTAGCCATTGGCACCAGCTACTAGACAAGTGTTCATCAAAAGCACCAAGGTATAGTACAGCAAATACTTTAATTAAGTATGATCAGACATGCTATGTCAGAAAAATTGGGGAAATATAGGGCATTGGCAATAAGTATACATGTGTGAATGTAATGGGTGTATAATAGAACAAAATAAAATAAATCATCAGCATCATCCATCATGTGAGGCTTAAATCAAGGATTGAAGCCCAAAACATACAGTATTAGCCTCCAAGAACAATAATATGATACTAAGTGCAACTAATTAAAAGTAACAAGACATATATACTGATGAAATCAGTCCTGGACACTGAGGATAAACACCCCAAAGAAATACCTGCATGAAATTGACCAAATTTTTAGTATATTATGGCATATCCATCAGCCATATACTCATACTCATATTGGTGTCAATCTGTATTTAGGTAGCCATTAACACTAGCTGCTGAACAATTATATATCAAAAGTACCAGGGTATTATACATCAAGTGCTTAGATAAAAAGGGCTCAGACATGCTATATCCGAAAAGTGAGGAAATATAAGGCCAATGTATGGGGGGTTGAGGTGGATATCGATATAAATGTATGTGGGTATGCAATTATACAAAATAAATGATCAGCATAATGCATACTGTGAAGCTTACATCAAAAATTAAAACCCAAAGCATAAAGTCTTGACCTCCAAGACTACTGATATAATAATAGGTGCAACTGGTTAGAGTAATAAATAGAGATATGTTAAGCTTGCATATATGAGTGCTAGTCAGAGGACCACATATTGGGTACCTATTAATCCTACAACCACGGGGGTTCAGAATGGTCATTGATTTCACATGGACATTGTCCATATCATATGTATTATAGAGGTAGGGCCCATAATCAATACCAAACCATGTCTGATCATACTTAATTAAAGTATTTGCTGTACTATACCTTGGTGCTTTTGATGAACACTTGTCTAGTAGCTGGTGCCAATGGCTACGCAAATACAGTTTGATATAAACATGAATATGAGTATATGGCTGGATGGATATGCCATAATATACTAGTAACTTGTCCAAGTTTATGCTTGCATTTCTTTGGGACGTCTATCCTCACTTTTAGGACTGATTTATTCAGTATATATATTATCTACTGCATTTTTGCATGACCAATTTAAAATATGTTTCAAACTAATGAATATTTATGAGCAAAAAAATTTTGATTGGCTCTTGCTAAGTATTTAAATGATGATTAAAATGGAACTTGACTGCATTGTATTACACTGAAGAAGGCTGTTTGCCGAAACTAGTCTGTTATTCATACAAGTATTCAATAAATTTATTGAACTCTGTGCTGCCTTGCTGGTCTATTTGGTGCTTTCTACTTGGTTTGGACCGTGCAATCCCTCGTGCATAGGACTTGGTATGCTCTGTGTCTTCACTCTGTGCTGGGGGACTGAGCAGTGGAGTCGTTTCTCAGCCAGTCTGGCTGAAGATTTATGGTGATAACTTTTTGTGTTTTTCTGCTATTCCAGACTCACTTGATTGTTTTCAAACAGTGAGCTGGTAGTATACATGCAGTCTAGTTCATTTATCTGGGTACGAGTTTGGTTGAAAGAAAGGGGCACAGCTGTCGGTTGGTCGAGCGCCATTTTTGCTGAAGCTACATTCTGCGAGTACTTCGTAAGTGTGACCAGCTTTTTTGGAACATCAGCGTTTGAATTAAGGAACGCAGGGTTGTCGTCGGGTTTTTGTTTGTAATACGGCCATACCGAGACTGGGACCTGGACTTCCTTCTATCCGGATGCATGGCTACATGTTTTATTCGTCGTGATTGAGGATAAATACTTAAAGATTTGTGAGTTTTGGGTATTGGGGAATACTAAACTGCTGTGTTGCTACTTTTCACCAAATATTAACCTTTATGTGCGGGATACCTACGTTTGGGCATTTACGGGATCGTGACTGTTGAGTGGAACATTTTGTTTGTTGCATTTGAAAGACAGCGACGTTTAATTGGAAGCGTTCTGGAGGCATTCATCCATCCTGAACTTATGTGATTTATATAATCAATGGACTAATGTGACATTGACATTTTTTGGTGCTTATTTCCTTTTGTTAAGTGGTGAATTTGTTGTTCATTCATGTTTTGATATTAGGAAGTGTGTTTAGTGTTTAACGATACTTGAATTGAAGTAATACCATACCTCGGCAGTCAGGTATTGTTTCATATTAGTATGTTTTTCAACTTGGGGAGGTATCAAACATGTTTTTGAACACCTATTGACTCTATACATTGGTCATTTTCATAGGCCTGTAACTACGGAAAGTGTTTGCAACTCCAAATATTATGCTTTGAGTGAATGGGTTGCAAGACACTAATTTAACCTATGATATATGTTGGGTATATTGAAGTGGTGTATAACGTCAATGATTTTGCTTGTGTCGAGTGCGTATTTTATACATGGCAATTTAGGGATGTATCAAACATATATATGAACATAAATCGATCTCTTATATTGTTCATTTCTTTTGGCCTGTACCAACTGAAAGTGTTTTTTCACACACCTGTTATGTTTTGGGTGTAGGAGGTTGCTAGATACCAAATTGGCCAAAGATATTTGTTGGGTCTATTCCAAATCTTGTAGGTTTTTAGTGTTTAGGTATGTTTATATGCATACACTTTTGATATAACTATAGGACGACAACTATTTGCAGTCAGTACAGGATCGGGACCTGGGACCCTTATATGGTGCAGGGGGACAGGAACCTTAAATACCATATGTCTCCTACACTTTATTTTTGGGGGGAACTATTAGAACCGCGATTTTTACCTCAAGCAATTTGATATAACTATTTGGTATAACGACTGTTTGGAACTAAATCGTGATCAGTACTTGAATCTTGGTTCTTTAATTTTGGTCAGAACTATACACAAACTATTATTGGTTTGGGACAGCATATGTTTGTACAGTTTTTTGGCTTATTACTGGAAGACCAATTGGCCAAATGACTACAGAATATATGTTATATGATTGTGCATAATAATTTTTGATACATGACATATTCATATGTGTCTGTTTGTCAGTATATGAGCTAAATTTCACTCTATGCTGTGAAGTGAGTGAATGGAATTTTAAAACATTTAATATTCACAAACACTGATACATCTAGCTTTTGGCCTTTGGATGTGTCAGCTAACTGGTGTAGTGAGACCAGTTTATGTGCAATGGTACATTGGATTAGGTTGGTCTTAATACACATTAGGTCTATGATCTCCATACACTGATAGTTTATAATAGGCATAGGAACAGCAGGGAGATATATATATATATTTTTTTCATAATATACCGGGGAAATATAGGTATGAGATAAGTGAATACAATATATATGAATGTTTATGATTACCTTTGTGACATCCTTATAATACATATCAGTATAAGGGTGCTTTGGACTTTAGTATGTATTATACATACAACAGGGGACATCATTATTGAAAGTATTACCTATGAACACAGGTTGGATGAGTAATTAATCTGGGCTACATTTGCGGCTCTTTCAACATACAAGTATTAGAGGGACAGAAATGGTTTTGAATCATCATATGTTGTTAATTTCTGAGTGTTTGCCTTTATAGTATTTTTGAAAAGTTTAATAGACAAATGCAAATACTATCTATACTGCTGTACTAACTTATATCAGAACTCACGGTTTTTTCATTTGTTAGTTATTGCTATTTATCTATTCAGAAACTAGCCACTGCTCGGTCCCCCAGCCTGAATTAAAATTGGTATTTTTACCTACTTATTATTGTTGTATGTGTTAATTGGATGAACACTTTACATAGATATTCACATAGAATACTATAAAGCATATAGTGACTAGAGTAGTCATCCGGCTGAGAGAGGGGCATAGTATTACTAAAGAAAATCGTTACAATTAGATTATTTAAACTGAATTTTGTTAGGCTCATATTTGTTTGTTGTATCACTGATCACTTGAGTTATACACCTTCATCAAACCTTTTTCTGGGTTTTGAATATAGGGTGTTTTCAGTGCCTATTGTGATTTGATCTTGTTCTCAGTTCTGCAATACTCACAGTGGTTTGTTGTGGCATTGTAAGTCATCTTCTATCTACAGCTGTTATTTATAGTGGATAGTTACGCCCATTTGGGTGTATTGCACTGATTTATTGGATTTGTGATTCCACTTTTGGATTATTCAGGATTGAACTTTTTTCATGTTGGGTTGCTTCATTCATATATAGGTCAAAAGTGGTATAACAATACCATAATTCACCCCTTAGCCATTTTTGGTGTCCTACCTGACATAGGGATTTATTGATCCTGGTCTTATTGAGTTATTCGTGCTTTCTGCCACCCCTGTGACTCTTTATTAAGGATTGGTGCTTATTTTTTCTCTCTGTTTGATGCTACTGGGTTTTCCAACTATTGTGTTACATATTTTGTTTAAATACTATACTCTTTGGTTATTTTTGTGCTCCATCAGTCATCAATAGTAGTATACTCTAACATTGTTCACAACATGGATCTAAATACTATCCTATCTGGATTATGTGCTGATCGGCAAGATATAGCAGTGTTTGGTATTGAGAAATTGCCAAGCAATGATCCAGCTAATTCGGCTCAGACCACTTTGGCAGATTGTGACATGTTTTTTCATTCAATCACCAAAGCATTTAAGACTCTTAGATCGAACATTTGGCATCTCAAGTTATTTAAAGCATATTCGGCTCAAAACATGGCTCCCAGAGGATTACGAATACGAACACAACCTCTAGTAGGGAAGCCAGATGAGAAACTAAACCAAGATTGGCAAGAGGCTCTTCAGACTGGATCCATGACATTTGTGAACATTTTGTTACAATATTATGAAAGGACAGTAGATTCTAACATACTTGAAATTAAAAACATATGCTCCGAGGCTCATAAGTTTGAATCCTCTTTGAAATATCAGGATAATATTAAAAAACTATCTTCGGAATTGATGGAGCATGACAAAACCCTAAAGGAACGTAAAATTAAGAAGTTTCATCGTGACTTTTCTGATTATCAGCGGGGTAAACCGTTTGATTTCAGTAGATCGGTTAGATTTGCGGATACCAATCAGGTTAGAACAGGGCCCAGTCGCACCAAAAAGAGACCCCGCTCAATTCTTAAAATAAGGGGACAGTTCATTTAGCACGTCTGGTGACGAATCCTCACTCACTGATTTTGAGGGATCAGGGAGAGGGTTTCACCTAACAGGAAGAAAACTAACAAAATTTCCCCTTTAGAGGGAGCAAGGGACACCGGGGGGGCAGAAAGCACAGAAAGACCAATCACTCCGGTCTCCCTTCAAGGTCTTTTGGACAACTTCTTGAAATAGGAGATACATCAGGGCCTACTCAGAATGTGTTGAATTTATCTAAGACCATATTGACAGATGAACAGGTGGCACTACTGAATAAGGGTTTGAACTATATTCCTTCATTTTTCAGCCAGGAATATCACATAGTACAGGATTAACAGGCCTTTTGTAGGATATTAAATCTTAGATTGTTCTTTGAGGATAACAAGTCAGAACCATCTGAGGACTTCCGTTTTGGCAAGTCCTCATTCCAACCTCCTATGAATAAACACGTTTCCATTTTCATGGACACCATTTTGAGGGATATTCATTTTGAGAATTTGGGACACATTATGTTGGCCAGCAACCTAACCCCTGAAGACAGGATAGCTTTGAATACATTGTGTGACAATAAAGATATAGTTATTGTCCCTGCAGATAAGGGAGGTGCAGTTGTGGTTTGGAATACTGCGGATTATGTCCAGGAAGGGTTAACCCAACTGTCAGATGCCAAGTGCTATATGTACATGTCCATAGACCCTACACCAGTATTTAAGGAAGAGATTGACTCCTTTTTGAGGCTGGCCCATGAGGAGGGTATTATAAACAAGAAATGTTTGGATTCACTTATGGTTTCTGAACCATCTAAACAGATATTGTATCTTCTACCCAAAATTCATAAATCTCTAGAAAAACCACCAGGCAGACCAATAGTCTCAGGAATAGGCTCTTTGACCGAACCATTATCGGCCTTCCTTACTAAATATCTCAAACCCTTATTGGTTCACATAAGATCTAGGCTGCAGGACACCACTCAGTTTCTACAAATAATCAGGGAGATTCAATTGGAACCCGAATGGTATTTATGTACTTTGGATGTAAAATCATTATATACAAGCATACCCCACTGGGCGGGTCTCCAATCCTTACAATATTGGTTGGAAAGGGCCAATCTATATTCACCGGGTTTTAACACTCTTCTGATATGTATGTCTGAACATGTGTTAAATAAGAATGTTTTGTATTTCCAAGGCCAATGTTACTGGCAGCTACAAGGAACAGCTATGGGGGCATCCTTTGCTCCTATATATGCTGACCTCTTTATGGCCTATGTTGAAGAATATATGATTTATGACATATCACATAACATCTTTCAGGTGGAAATGGACATTTGGAGACGCTACCTGGATGACTGCTGGTTGGTGTGGCGGGCTGATGAGGGTTATCTAAGGGAATTTGTTGAGTATCTTAACGATAATGTCTGGGGACTTGAATTTTCAGTGACATATGATAAAAACACCATTAATTTTTTGGATGTCACTGTATATAGGAACCCAGACAATACCTTGTCTACTAGGGTTTTTCGCAAGTACCCGCAATATAATACCTTGTTACACGCATCAAGTTTACATCCCCGTCACACCATCAGAAGTATTCCCATATCCCAATTTATACGTATTAAACGACTCAGTTCCAACATTGAGGAATATCAATCGGCCAGTAGGGATCTCAGTCGGAGGTTTATCCATAGGGGATATGACAGATTTGATATTCTGTCTGCTCAGAGTAGAGCCAACAGTCTTGAAAGGGATAACTTACTACAATATCAGAATAAGAACAAAAATCAATCATCTCGCAGTACATGTGTCAGATTCATCACCACTTATGGTAGAAATATTAATATGATCAGAAACATTATCAACAAACATTGGAATATTTTACTGGCTAATGACAAATTACGAAGCATTTTGGGACCCCGTTGTCTTTTTTCATACAAACGTGGTAAAACCTTAGGCTCCTACTTCTCACATTTCAAACATATGGCAAGTGGGGGGACGACCCATAAACAATTGACACTTCATGGTGATGAACTTATTGGTTCATTCCCCTGTGGCCATTGTGGATCCTGCCAGTATATGCCTAAATCGAAGGAGTTTACCAGCCGTAATACCAGTAGAATCTTTGATATTAAGATCTTTGGTAACTGTAGTAGCGATTGGGTGGTGTACCTGGCCTCTTGTTATTGTGGGGGATTTTATGTTGGACAAACCTCTAGAGCTTTGAGATTTAGAATGAATGAACACCGCAGTGATATGAAAAATCATAAGGAGACTAGTGCCTTATACCAACATACACTCAAACATCCTCAGGCCAGGTTCACCTTTATGGTTATTGATCGCATTTCTGGAGACAGAACCAACAAACAGGGTTGGCATGGGTTACTGGATCAAAAAGAGAAATATTGGATTACTACATTGGGGGGTCTATTCCATCCTGGACTGAATGACCATTTATAGGAGAACAAGGTTACTCTCTAACAATAATGTTGAGAAATCTGATACCAATCAGTGGATCAGATTTGTCTCATTTTTTCAGGTTGCTCTTTATATATGGCTAATGAACATACAAACATTTTGGTTTGGTATTGATTATGGGCCCTACCTCTATAATACATATGATATGGACAATGTCCATGTGAAATCAATGACCATTCTGAACCCCCGTGGTTGTAGGATTAATAGGTACCCAATATGTGGTCCTCTGACTAGCACTCATATATGCAAGCTTAACATATCTCTATTTATTACTCTAACCAGTTGCACCTATTATTATATCAGTAGTCTTGGAGGTCAAGACTTTATGCTTTGGGTTTTAATTTTTGATGTAAGCTTCACAGTATGCATTATGCTGATCATTTATTTTGTATAATTGCATACCCACATACATTTATATGCGTATATCCACCTCAACCCCCCATACATTGGCCTTATATTTCCTCACTTTTCGGATATAGCATGTCTGAGCCCTTTTTATCTAAGCACTTGATGTATAATACCCTGGTACTTTTGATATATAATTGTTCAGCAGCTAGTGTTAATGGCTACCTAAATACAGATTGACACCAATATGAGTATGAGTATATGGCTGATGGATATGCCATAATATACTAAAAATTTGGTCAATTTCATGCAGGTATTTCTTTGGGGTGTTTATCCTCAGTGTCCAGGACTGATTTCATCAGTATATATGTCTTGTTACTTTTAATTAGTTGCACTTAGTATCATATTATTGTTCTTGGAGGCTAATACTGTATGTTTTGGGCTTCAATCCTTGATTTAAGCCTCACATGATGGATGATGCTGATGATTTATTTTATTTTGTTCTATTATACACCCATTACATTCACACATGTATACTTATTGCCAATGCCCTATATTTCCCCAATTTTTCTGACATAGCATGTCTGATCATACTTAATTAAAGTATTTGCTGTACTATACCTTGGTGCTTTTGATGAACACTTGTCTAGTAGCTGGTGCCAATGGCTACTAAATACAGTTTGATATAAACATGAATATGAGTATATGGCTGGATGGATATGCCATAATATACTAGTAACTTGTCCAAGTTTATGCTTGCATTTCTTTGGGATGTCTATCCTCACTTTTAGGACTGATTTATTCAGTATATATATTATCTACTGCATTTTTGCATGACCAATTTAAAATATGTTTCAAACTAATGAATATTTATGAGCAAAAAAATTTTGATTGGCTCTTGCTAAGTATTTAAATGATGATTAAAATGGAACTTGACTGCATTGTATTACACTGAAGAAGGCTGTTTGCCGAAACTAGTCTGTTATTCATACAAGTATTCAATAAATTTATTGAACTCTGTGCTGCCTTGCTGGTCTATTTGGTGCTTTCTACTTGGTTTGGACCGTGCAATCCCTCGTGCATAGGACTTGGTATGCTCTGTACATGCTAAATGGGGCATTATACTCTATGACTGGCCTAATGAGGGAAGAGTAGAAGGAGACAATGACCTCTTTCTTCTTGGATGTAAAACCCTTAGTAACGAGATGTGCCACACAGAAGGACTTTCTGACCACAGTGGCAATGTGGTGGTCAAAAGAGAGTTGCCGTCAACCTGTGTTCCCAGAACTCTTATAATGCCTTCTGTGTTCAGTGGACTACCATCAATGTGGTAACTTATAGGAACTGGGTTTTTCCCAAAGGGGATGACAACACATTTTTTTGGCATTGAGCTTAAGGCCATGGTTCTGACATCAGTCGCTGGTCTCAGTGAGACCTTTCTGTAGGATGTCAACGTCACTTGGCGAGTTAATTATGGCACCCAACTTGCAATCGTCTGCAAACTTTGTCAGCCAGAGTCCCTTCGTGTTGGCCTGGACTTCAGAAAAGTGGATACCAAACAGGAGAGGACCCAGGACTGAACCCTGTGGGACTCCACTCGTGACTGGTTGGCAGTCTGACTTGGAGTTAGCTACTTTCTCACTGTGGGTTCCATCTGTGAGACAGTTTGCAACCCACCTAGTGATATAGGGGTTGATGCATAGCTTAGTGAGTTTTTCTATGATTCCTGAGTGGGGAATGGTATCAAAGGCCTTGGCAGATCAAGGTAGGCTGTATGAACCACCTTGCCTTGATCCACAGCTCTGGTGACTGACTCAAAGAAGTCAACCAGGCTGAGCAGGCATGATATACCCTTCACAAAACCAAACTGTGTGGGATCCAGACTTTGGAGATATCCTTGTTTATTAGGACCATAATGATGTGTTCCATAGCTTTGCATATCAGAGCAGTCAGGCTAATGGGGCCTTAGTTCCCAGGATCTGTAGTCGCTCCTCCTTTGTGGAGAAGGATGACTGTAGCAGTGCGTCATTCAGTGGGGACAAAGCCTGACGTGAGGCTGTGATTGAACAGGGCACATAGATGAGGTGCCAGTTCACTCTGTAGTTCATGTAGAACACAGCCAGGGATATTGTCAGGTCCCATAGAAGCTGTATTCTTGGCCTTGGACAGTGTTATTTTAACCTGTGCAGCAGTAATACTGGGTGCCTGGCAATCTACTGGTATTGTGACTGGTCCTTTGGTGGAGTAGAGAGGGGTAAAGTTGGCACTGAATCTGTCGGCCAGTATATTATCAATATCTGTTGGCTTGGTATAAGGAGGTGCCATTGTGCAACAGCTCCAAGCAAATCTTGGTATTGCAGTGGAGATTCTTTACATAACTATAGAAGGCCTTGTGGCTGTCTTTACTATCTGCTGCAATTCTGTTTTCATAGCTAGCTTTAGAGGATTTTGATGAGAGCTCTCAATTTTTTGTTGAGGCTGATAAGGGAGTTTTTCCAGTCTTGTGACTTTACCTTATTCCGCATCGGTTTCCTCCTCCTGTTGTTGAGTTTGTTTATGGCTAGGGACCACCAGACTGGCTTCCTTTTTTTGGAGGGGAGCGTCTTGGTTCTATTGGGTATGGTGAGATCCATGCATTTGTGTACGTGTTCATACAGGGCTTTAGTGTATGATTCGGCAGTCATGCAGCTGTTTTTCAATTGCATGGGTGCCGTGAAGTTTGCCAGCTCTGTTTTTAGGAGCCCAAAGTTAACTTTGGAGAAGTTTTTCATTTTACCTTTGCGGGAGGGGGGGGGGGTATGTGGATTTCCAAGGTGATAAGTTTGTGGTCGGATCTAACCAGGGAGGAGTTGACTAATGGTATAGAGCAACAGTTGCCCATGTTAGTAATTACCAGGTCAAGGATGTTGCTACCACTAGTGGGGCTATGAACGAGCTGGTCCAGAGCTTTGGAATTAATGAATTCCAGGAAACGTTGGGCAAGTGTATTGGTACAGGAGTAGTTTTCCCAGTTAATGGAGAGGTAGTTGAAGTCGCTCAGTATGAGTGTGTTAGGTTGGACCATGATATTCTCCAGGGTGTTTAGGAACTTGGAGTACGAGTCTTGGGACATGGTTGGGGACCTATACAACCTGAATCGCTGTTTTACCCAATGTTAGCTGCACCTGAAGTATCTCTGATGCATTATGTTGGGATACCAGTCTGGAGGTGTGCGCATCCTTTATGAATATGGAAACACCACCACTTATGGAGCTTCAGTCCAAGTTATGGGGTCGAAAGGTGTGGAATGAGTTACAGCCTGGTAGTGCAGGGGTGCTTTCTGCTGCCTTGAACCAGGTCTCTGTTACAGCACAAATGTTGATGTTCTCCATTTTAAGGAGTGCTTTGAGTGAGTGTATTTTGAGATTTAGACTTCTAGCGTTGAGCAGCATGACCCTCAGACTGCATGTGTTTGTAGCTGTTATGGTGGTAATTTGGTCTTTGGAACACCATCTAAAAAAGGCACTATAGGGGTAGCAAGAGCCTTGGCCAGTATTCGGAAGCCCAGGGGTGACAGATGCAGGCCATCTCAGGCAATGCATCGAGGTCTGTCAATCATGTCATCCCATGCAGACAGATACTGGATCCCCTTAGGAAGACACCAGAAACTTAACCAACTGTTCAAATCAATCATTTTCTGCTTGTACTGTGGTATCATTCTGGGTGATGGTAGGAGGCTGCTCGGGGCTAGGGTCATACCCACCTGGGCTACATAATCAGACAGCTCCTCCAAGTCTCTTTTCATGTAGTCCAGGGAGGTACATCTCAGGTCATTCACACCCACATGTACAATGACAGAGTCATATTTGTACCTGTTGTTGAGGGACCTGAGTGTGTGGGTTATGTGGTGGATCCTGGCACCTGACAGGCAGCTGACTGTCACTTTCTCCTCATTCAACCTAGTGAGTGGGACATCAGTGTGCCTCACTATCGAATCAGCTATGACTAGTGTGTTGGGCATGTTGTTTTGCCTTAAGGGCTTTGGTTGAGTGGCACACTGCTTAGAAGGGTTATGTGTCTCGTGATTAGTGTTGCATTGTGGTGTTCGACTTTGAAGCCTTCTGGCATGGGTTGGTTGCACAACCATGCATATCTGCGAATGACAGCGCCCACAGTAGCTGCACTAGAAGAGGCCTCTATATCGTCATAACTACACGTTACACTGTGTCTGTCTACCTCAGTAGCCTGATTAAGCAAGGACATGTGCTTGGAATTTGGCCCCTGTGGAGCCACCATTACCTTGTTTAAGGAGTTAAATATTGACAACAAGCACTTGGTCATCTGGGTCTGATAACTAATATAATAGCCCTGAATGCCAGAATAGACGATGTATAAATCTTTTCTCCCATTTATCCATAGCCATACTGTCTTTGTCTGAAAGAAGGGCAGTAGCAAGAAGTTTTGAAGGTTTACCACGACAGAGAAAGAGATCACAAACAGCAGTCTGCTAATCAACTGTGGTACAAGAACTTGATAAGTTCATCAGGAACTTTATAAAAATCTGTCTGGTCTTCTGGAGATAGAAGGCTGCAAATCAAGTGTAACCGAGGAAGAATGGACAGGATCCAAGAAAGAAAGTTTCAGTAGAGGGCATCAGAGATGATGGATGCACCATATGTTCTGGAACCTCACCAATTGTGTTGGAATCAGAAAAGGTAGCCTAAGTGTCCAGCCTAGGCCTTTTTAATTTTTCTTGAGGAGTGCAGATACATCCGGGGAAGTGGGACCCGCCACTTTGGAGTGGGCCAAACGCTTCAGACACTGGGTCTCCAAGAATGATTTGGGCAAATGGGTTTGCAAAGTATTTTGGCACAAAGGATTGCAGATGGAACAGGCTTTGTAGTAGTGTTCTGCACCTAGGCAGAAGACACACTGGGTATGCAGATCTCTGTGTGGGATTTAACTAATGCACTCGCACTTACCCTTCCTAGTTGACACCCAACACAGATATAGCACAAAAATATAGGTAAGTAAAGGAAGGCTCCCCAACAGGGCACTTAATCTGCCTTTAATGAAGCAATGGTATCAAAGGTCAGTCAGATGGATATGCAACCTGTGTTCAGGTTGATGGCAAGACATTCTGAGGATTTACACTCATACGTTTGCCGATATAGCCCTACATTTATCAGCCAAGGTCACATGCTGGAGGTATGACCTAGGAAAAGTTAAGCTTTGGTACCCTGGCTGAACATCAGCAGAGATAACCTACCTGTTTGGAATATTGAAACTGTGATGTCAGTCAGGACATCTATAGCACATGGAGCAAACAACTCTAGAGGGAAAAGTAAAATGTGTAAGATAAGGCTAAATGAGAAGTTATGTACCTACCATAACGTTCCATGTTAGTTGTCTTCTCTCGCCTTCTTTCTTGCTGGATGGGTTCGGAGCCGATCCTCGGCTCCGACTTGGCCACTTACTAAAGCTCGAGAGTTAATTTTACCGGCTCGAGGCAACCCTATATCCCATGATGCTAGGCAATAACTCCCCAGATCTCGTTTGGAAGCTGAAAAACCTAGCATAGGCCAATAAAACAAAAATCCTCCAACTGGAAGGAGGAGGAAGAGGGATAAAAACCTCCACTATAATTATTTACACTATATATATATATATATATATATATATATATATATATATATATATATCTTAGGACACCTAGATGGTGAAACAAGGGAATATAAGGACCCTTCAAAGAAGGGAAGATCTTCTCGGTCTGTCCAGGCTAGGGGGATGGTGGGTGGGACGCAAGAAAGAAGGCGAGAGAAGACAACTAACATGGAACGTTATGGTAGGTACATAACTTCTCAATGTTAAGTTGTCAATCTCGCCTTCATTCACCCTGGGTGGCTCATTGGAACAGACTCTTGAGAACGGTGGAACCAAATTTTGCTCTGTCCCTGGAGGCCAAGTCCAATTTGTAATGCGAAACAAAGGTATGAGGAGAGGCCCATGTGGCTGCCGCACAGATAGTGTCTATTGGTAGTCTAGCTTGAAAGGCTGTAGATGTAGCTAGTGCTCTAGTTGAATGGGCTTTTGGCTTAGAAGTTAATTCTCTGCCTCTGAGTTGATAAATAGATGTAATCACAGAAGACAGCCACCTAGATAGGGTTACCTTAGATACAGGAAGGCCTTTCTTATTTTCTGCATACGATAAAAACAGTTGATCAGACTTCCTTATTTGTTTGGTTCTATCCAAATAGTATCGGAGCTGGCGGTGAACATCTAGATAATGTAGCTTTTGCTCCGCTCTATTAGTATAGTTTGGGAAGAAAACTGGGAGATCAATTGATTGATTTAAATTTGTCTCATGAAGCCACCTTGGGTAAGAAGGATGGATTAGTCCTTAGAGAAACTCTGTCTTTATGGAAGATTAAGTAGGGAGGACGAATGCAGAGGGTGTGAAGCTCAGATACTCTCCTAGCAGAAGTAATGGCGACTAGGAAGAGTGTCTTCCAGGAAAGAAATTTCAATGAACAGGAGACCGCAGGTTCAAAGGGGGGAAGAATCAAGGATGTTAAGACTAAATTAAGATCCCACTGAGGTGGAGGGTCTTTGATCGGAGGCTTAAGTAAAAATACACCTTTAAGGAAAGCTTTGCAAAGCTTATGGGACATGATGTTGTGGTCCAATAAGCCTATATGAAAATTCGATATGGCTGCCAACTGAACTTTTACTGTAGAGGCAGAAGACCCTGAATGAAAAATTTCGGCTAGGAAGTCTAAGACCGAATGAATTGGGGCAGTAAAGGGATCTATATTCCTTGTCTTTGCCCAGAAGGAGAAACGTTTCCATTTACTAGTGTAAATCCTTAAGGGAAGCTACTATGATATCCCGGACGGGATTAGAAATCCTAGGAAGCCTGGCTAAAGACGGAAGTGGAGCAACCAAGCAGTGAGGTTGAGACAATGTAGGGATTGGTGCAGCTGCCCCGACTGATGGGTCAACAGATCTGGAGCTGAGTCCAGATGCCAAGGCTGTACCAAGAGATAACGATGTAGGAATGGAAACCATATCTGTCGAGGCCAATAAGGGGCAATGAGAATCAACTTGGCTCTCAAGGCGGTTGCTTTCTGAATTACTTGTGGGACTAGAGGAAAGGGTGGAAAGGCATAGAGAAGGCCCCGAGGCCAATCTTGGACTAGAGCGTCTCTGAGGGGATGGCCTGGAAGGGGGAAGAGGGTGAAGAAGTCGGGGCATTTGCTGTTTTGGGGTGTAGCAAAAAAGATCGCAGCAAGGAAGGCCCCACTTCTGAAAAATCTCTTCCGCCACAGATTGTTTGAGAGACCACTCGTGCGGCATGAGTATGGCTCTGTTCAACCTGTCCGCTATGAAGTTTGACTTCCCGGGGATATGCGTTGCTATCAGAAACCGCTGAGAGGAGATCGCCCATTGCCAAAGTCTGAGTGCCTCTCGACACAGGGGATAGGACTTGGTTCCGCCTTGCTTGTTGATGTACCACACTACGGACATATTGTCCATTTGAATTGCAATAGTTCCTAGGGGAAGAGAGTCATGGAGGGCTTGCAACGTTAAAAGCACTGCTCTCATCTCTAGGACATTTATGTGCAGGTGGCTCTCGAAAGGTTGCCAAGTGCCATGGACCATCCTGCCCTGAAAATGCCCCCCCCCCCCCCGATCAGGGAGGCATCCGATGTCACCATGGCGACCGGGGGAGGAGGAACAAAAGGTCTGCCCTGATGGACTTGAGGGGACAATATCCACCAGGACAGATGACTTTTGCAAGTTTGAGTTATCATGATCTTGTGGTGCATGGGGAGTTGCTGAAAGGACCATTGGGTAAACAGCATCCACTGAAGAAGACGCATGTGAAAAACGCGCAAGAGGAAGAAGTGTTATGGCGGCTGCCATAAGACCCAATACTTTCAGGACATACCTGGCCTGAATTTTGTCGCTCTGAAGAAGAACCTGGACATGATTTTGAATATCTAAGACTCTTTGGTCTGTTAACTTTGCTGAAAGTTGTATGGTGTTCAAGTTGGCGCCTATGAAGGTAATAGACTGACAAGGCAGACTTTTCGAACTTTATAGAGATTCCTAGCCCTCTGCAAATGTGAATGGTGTAAGTTCTGGCTTGGAGAAGTTGATGCCTGGTGGTGGCAATGAGGAGCCAGTCATCTAGATATGGAAACACCTGGAATCCTTGCCGTCTCAGGTGAGCCGTAACCACTGCCATACATTTGGTGAACACTCTGGGGGCTGTAATGAGACCAAAGGGCAGGGCTCTGAATTGATAGTGACTGGCCCCCAGCCGAAAGCGGAGAAATCTTCTGGAGCGCCTGTGAATTTTGATGTGATAGTACGCATCCTGAAGGTCCACTGAGCACATCCAATTGTCCTTGCCCAGAAAGGGCAGAATGGACTGAAGCGTGACCATCCGGAATATTGTTCTCTTTACAAACTTGTTTAGTTTGCCGAGATCTAATATTGGTCTCCAGTCCCCTGTCTTTTTCGGTACCAAAAAGAACCTTGAGTAGATTCCGGATCCTAGTTGGTCTGCTGGGACTGGCTGGATGGCTCTTTTTGCTAGCAGTTTTGATATTTCTGATACTGCTAGTTCCCTTAGACCGGGTGGAACGTCTGGAAGGGTTCCCGTTTGCTGAATTGGGGTTTGGATAAAGGGAATTTTGTAACCCTCAGATATGATCGACTGTACCCATTTGTCTTGAGTAAGGGAAAGCCAGGCTACTGGGTACAGCGACAATCTTCCCCCGACTGCCTCCGAAGGTGGACAATCGGGCAACATCTCAGGGATGCTGGAAAGGTTTGTCAGAGAGAGGCTCCCTGCTACCCTGGTTCTGCGGACCCCCTCTGCCCTTAGGGCGGCGTCTGTTGTTGTTACCCCCTCTGCCTCTGGGGGTAAATTGACCTCTTGCGTCAGGCGTGACTCCTTGAGATTTGCAGAACCACATTTTCCCACCCTTCTGACCCTTGGGGTATGGTCTTGAAGGGGTGGAGAAACGGACTCCTACGGCAGAAAGAGTCTTGCCATCTTGTTCGCATCTGGTCAAGGTGTCTTTCACTTGAGGTCCGAACAAAGCTGAACCATCAAAAGGGGAATTTGTGAAGGACGCCTTGAAAGGATCTGCGAAATTACACAGCCGCATCCAGGCATGACGCCTTAAGGCCAACTCCTGTGCCTGCGGCCCTACTCGCTCCATCGGCTGCATATGAAATTAGACGCATGGAGGAGTTAACAAACGAGTTCAGGGTTCCAAGCTGTGAGTTTATTTTATCCTGGGACCCAGCAGCTGATGGATCCTGCAAGACTTCTCCCAACTCTTTGAGAATATCTCTCTGAAGGCGGGTGAAGTGACAAGTAATTCAGCGACCGCATGGCAAAGGTCGCTGAAGAAAACATCCGCTTACCGTACCTATCCATGGTCCTAGAATCCTTATTAGGAGGATGGATAGGTACTGAAGGATCAGCTAGTTCCTTCTTGGTGGCTGCAGCCACCATCATGGCATCCGCAGGTACACCTTTTGTTAGGAATTGCTTGTCAACTGGTGCTGTGATGAATTTTGATGGCCTCCGAGAGGTGGGTTCCACCAAATCCGGGGCCGACCACGCCTTCCGAGCCACCACTTCCATAAGGGGGTCGAAAGGCGGAGACACCCAGGAGGTGGAGGGTCGAGAACCAAACGCCTCCAGGTACACTGACCCGTCCTCGGAAGGATTAAGGGAAGACCAGTTCCCCCTCTGCTTCAGGATTTCTAGGATGTCTGAGAAAGAGACATCCTCAGAGGGAAACTTTGGGGATCCCTCCGACTCATCCAAGTCGGTGTGAGATGTAATGGACTCAGGGGAGTCCACATGCTTCCTCTTACATGTCCTCTTACGTGGAGGCTCCGCTGACAGGTCAGGAGAAGCCTCGGAAGAGGAAGAAATTCCCAGTGGGGAAACCTGAGGTGTTGGATCTCTGGGTCCGGGAGCAAGAGAGTGGGAAGAGACATCAGCAGGCACTGTAATGGGAGGAGCTGATGGAGCTGACTGTTGACTATGCCCTGGGGCTAGTACACTCCTCATCACCTCGAAGGCTCCCCTATCAGAAAGGCCAGGGGGCCCCTGCTCCAAAGAGGTAGGAACCCCAGGCTGCACCGACAGGGAAGGCTCCAAGGCCGATGTCGGGGCCGAGCTCACCAGCGCCGACGCTCCGAGAGGGAGAACGGGGTCGGACAATGGTCCGATGCCACTTGCCCCCTCGGAGCCGACGAGAGAGATCAGGCACCCGGATCCGTCCAATGAAGGTATCAAGGAGGAGATCAGAGCGGAAGACGAAGGAGCCGAAGGGGGAGGTATCGGCTCCGACGCCACAACAGTCACGGCTCCGAGGAGCTCCGCCTCTGAACTCTGAGGGAGAGTCGAAGGAGGAAATTTAGGTGGAGTCGTAATAGCTACCGTCTGATGAGACGGGCTAGAGATCATCTGGGCCAATGCCCGCGACTTTAACAGCCTACTTACCACTCTCTCAAGGTCGTGATCTGAAACTGAACAAGAGTCCTGCAGGTGCAGGGGTCCCAGGCAGTAAACACAAGAAGTGTGACCGTCTGTCAAAGACATTTTCTGACAGCACGAGTCACACTTCTTAAAGCCTGAGACCTTAACCTCTTTAGGTTCCTTCAACATAACAGTGTCGAGGGTTCCCAAAAGTAACAACAAACACACACACACACTCTTAAATTATAAATTAACAATAAATTGTTAATAGGGATACTAACACACCCAAACACTCACAGGATCCCTAAGAAAAAATCGGAAAGGGGCAGGCTTAAGGCCTAACCTAAGTGGAAGGGTGGGATATAAGGAATAAAGAGGGAAGGTATATAAAAAGTAACAAAGTTAAGGGTAGTTACTCACTAAGAAAGAAATAACTATAAATTAACTCAAAAAGGGTGATTGAACTATCTATATGTAAGACTTACCAGGAGCCGGTAAAAAAACGCACCTCGCAAGCGAAAGCGGCAAACGAGATCTGGGGAGTTATTGCCTAGCATCATGGGATATAGGGTTGCCTCGAGCCGGTAAAATTAGCTCTCGAGCTTTAGTAAGTGGCCGAGTCGGAGCCGAGGATCGGCTCCGAACCCATCCAGCAAGAATGAAGGCGAGATTGACAACTTAACATCAGGAGTTTGGACGCCAAGTTAGAAACTGCCTTCTCTATCACGGATTGATAAGAATATAGGCAAAGAGAAAAAGGCAGGGGAACATCAACGGAAAGGCCAGCGTTGGAAGAGTTTTTAGTAAAGTCTAGAACAGGCAATTCAAACAAAAAAGGGATAACTAAAAGGACAAATTAAACACTGAATGATTACTGTAAAAATCAATTACAGAATGTTAAGAAAAAAAAACGTTAAACCACAAAGGAACAGTGTGAGTATGCAATGAGTTAGGATTTTTCCATGGATGCGTTCACGTAGGTACTGTTATAAGCCTGTAACTGCAGAGTTGTGGGCTTGGGCAGATATTTTGATGGAAATTACTACTGATATACAAAAGCTCTACCGAGCGCTTGTACAAGATACGTATAAATTGGCAAATGTGAAGATACTACACCCAGAGTGTTCCATTTGTAAAGTAAGAGGTGAAATGACTAAGTCAGTTCTGTGGTATAGAGGGATGATACCTTGACTATGATCCAGGTGATAAGAGTCTGAATAGCAGCTTGGATTCCTGTTACAGCTAGCTGAATGGAGGAATGAGGAGGCACTGACCTACTAAACTCTTTCATATTGGGGAGGGGGTGAGATGCACAGGGGGGCATTGCTGGCTTGTGATCACTGGTGATGGTGTCAGGGTCGAAAAGAGCTCCATTGCTAATACTAATCAAAGAGGAATAGTTAACATCAAAAGATATAGCATCCAGGTCTAGGGATGCAATCATTTTACTATACTCAGCTCTCATTAGTATAATCACTGAATATAATTCCCCTTTCAGTATGTACCTGTCTAAACACTTGTCACAACTGGAACAGCCAAATGGCTTTCTCACTAAAAAAAACAAGGGCTTAAATTATAAAAACTAATTGGACTGTCTCAAAGCTTTGTCACTCTTCTCAGTATCATACAGACAACTTCTGCCTCCTATAGAGAGCCTCAAACTCTTTGAACTTACTTGGCCAAATATGTTACATATTTGCAAGACCAACGGTAGTGAACACACCTGATCAAGGAATCTCAATCTGTTTTGCAACATAAACATGGAATGTTGGAGGGATAAATATCCATCACACTGAATACATACCGCTTCTATGGAATCACCTTTCATTCCACATTAAGCAAAGTATTTACCTTACTCTACTCAAACATAATTTGGGCAATTTGATGGAAAACCATAAATTCACCCCTGGTTTAGTACCCATGTCCCTAACAGAAAAGGAGCAACAAGTAAATTTCCCTACATAATCCTTGTTCTGACCAGTAATGGGTTACTCACACAAAATATAAGGGCTAAAACTGCCAAGGGATTATAAGGATAGGTTCCTTAAGATTCTCACAGATCAGTAGTGTAGTAAGGACCTATGACATACTACCATGCTGATGGGGACGTTACCATTATGGCACCAGAGTATGACCATTTGATTACATCTACCCCTGCACATCAGTGGGTGGTACTGCTTAAGAAAAGCCTCAATCTCCTCTAAAAATGAGGGCACCACTCTCAGGATGCTCAACTCTCACCACCACCAGCAGAACAAGTGAAACCAAGAAAAATACAAAATAGGACGGTGAAATCTGGAAGAACAAAAAGGTCAACTAAGCTGTGTGTGTGTGTGTGTGTGTGTGTGTGTGTGTGTGTGTGTGTGTGTGTGTGTGTGTGTCAGGGAGGGGGATGCTTGACAGTAAGAAATGTTGAGGTTAAGAGCTGACACTACTCAGTTTTTACCACCTGTAGCAAGGTACTCACAAAATCCACTGCAGTGTGCCCAGTTTCCTGTTAAGACAGAAGAATTAGATTATTGTCTGAATTGTTAAAGGATATCTTTCAAAACCTAGCAAAACAAGATTTGTAAATCAACCTGCTTACACCTTGAATAAGTAGTAATTTTGCTGCACAACAAAAACATTTCTGCACAAAAGAATATATTTTGTTTTAAGTACACTGGTCATAAACTCCCCTTCTGCACAGTCAATGCTGTAAGGAACTGAAATTATTCTTAAGTGTTTTTTCTCTAAGTATTACAACACTGTACTGACAGATCAATCTGGGGGTCTGTATATATAGGATAAGGGCAGCTTGACCAAGGCATTGCCACCTTCCATAAAAAAAAAAAAAAAAAAAAAAAGACTGAGTAAACCCTAAGGCACTCCTCCACAGATTTAAAGATTTTATACAGCAGAGTCAATCTATGGGCCATAATCATCTTACCAATATGCACTCTCACAAGGCACCTACTGCCTCCAGAACAAGACAATCAGGCACAGGATGAATTTACAGGTGCCTAACCAATTGTTAAAGATGGACTTAAAGGAAGCAAGGCTAGCACTCTATAAGAAATGGAGGATTTTTTTCAAGAAGCGAAGAAGTTGTTTGTTTGTCTTTCGGCTTTTCCCGGTTAGGGGTCGCCACAGCGGAACTCCGGACGCTAATGATTGGCAGTAGATTTTTACGTGCTGGCTTGCCAGGCCTAACGCACAACCTTCAACGAAGGAACGCCCATTTACGCATGTCACCACACAGAAGAAGAAGTACCAAGTAATAAATTAGATGTGAGAGAGAGGAACAAATTTATTTGCTGATGAAGAGTCAAGTCTTTAGTTCAAATGATTGTGAAGCTGGTTTGTGTTGATGCATGTAACTGAGGAAGATTGTAGCTTTAACAGCATGTTAATACTAGAGAAATTACCTCACAGGTCAGACACAGAGCTTCATCGAACTGTCTTGGTAGCGGAGGGTCTTTAGTCCAGTTATCTTTCTTGCAGTTATTCTGCAGGACTGGTATTTGCCTTATACAAGTCTTGATTCTGTCTTGGTTTTTGACCCAAGAGACGAGGCTTTGTAGCTCAGCGTTTTGATGGACCCAATTGTGAGGAATTCCATCCACTAAAGGAAAATAATTTTTGCTGCTCTTAAGTATAACTTTCAGCACTAGTCTCTTTCTTGCACAATGCAAATGAAATAAAGGGTATGAATAAGACTGCCTAGCCATTGGAGTGGAAGCACAGGCATCTAGATGTTCTTGTGGCTAGATTCTGCAATACGCCAAAGTCCTCATCCACAAGAGAAGGCCGAAGGCCATTACTTCAAAGGACTTTCAGTCTCTTAAATCCAGTCAAGAAAAAAATAAATTATGGGTTAAAATCATTTCATTAAAATGCTTCTTCCTGCTTTCCTCACCATGGCTATATGCACATGCATTTCAAAGAGCACTGCAGCTGGGGAGAAGTGCATAACAGACTGTTAAATAACCATCCAAGCACTGATGTTTTCTTTATGTTGGCCATGGTCTGTTGTATATGGGGTACACCATGGGCCCTGCACTTCCAAGAAAGGGTCTGTGCCCTGGTCTACAGCAGCTTATTTTAAGATGGGGACTACTTACTCTAGGAAAGGCCCCCAACCAAATGGCTTGAGAAAGCCCCCCCTCGATGTTTGTCCTAGTCAAGTACATATTTCTTTATTTATTCATTGCACCTGTTAACCAGGAAAGTCCACTGGGCCTATAAGAGCCTATTTTCAGTGGAGGCCTGGGGAGAAAGGCTCCACATTGATTATATACATGCAAAAGTAAAATAATAATATACAGAACAGAGTGATACGAGCAGTACATTCACATTTAAAGAAAAACAAATAGCAAAAACAGTGGATAATGCTTACAATCAGGTATACATGTGGCAGTAAAAGATGACAAGAATTTAAACACATGAGAATAAATACATCTGTCGAATTCTTAGCAGAGTGGGTTGACTACAGGGTAGAAAGGAGGTAACAGAGGGGCTACAGAAGAGTCAAGTTAATGCGACAGCAAGAGGTCATTATGGTAAGGAGAAGGAGAGGAGATGTTTGTAATTGAATAGTTAAAGTTGAGACTCCAGAGAGAGAAGTCAGCAGCTGGGGTTCTATGTCAGGGTACAGGAGCATAGCCAGTGGAAGGAGAGATGTAATTTGAGGGATTTTTTTAAAGGAGCCACGGTTGCTGATAGTCCTGAGTGAAGGAGGGAGATTATTCCATAACTTGGAGACAGTAAGAGAATACATTTGGCCAGCTGAGAGCTTGGGTTTCTCGACAGACAGTAGCATTTTGTTTGCAGACCTGAGGTGGGGATTAGGATGGTATATAGTCATATGGAGGAGAGAGAAAGGCAGGTTTCAGGTCGACAGATTATCTTGTCAGCTGTAGTTAGCTGTAAATAAATGAGATGGTGAGGGGATTCTAGCCAGTTTAGTTGATGCAGAGAGGAGCAGTGGTGGGTATAAAATTTAGCATTTGTAACAAGTTTTGTGACTTTGTTGCAGCAAGAGTCAAGTTTAGTTTTTAAGGAGGATTGTAGATTGGTGAGGATGCGGACACCGTATAGCAGAGTTGGAAGCAGGAAGGATGATGCCAGAGCCTTTTTAGCGGTTAGGCTAAGAAAACAGTTGTGCCTATACAGGGCACCTAGCTTCTGATGGGTTTTTTGATGTTATTGTAAATGTGGAGGTCAAAAGTTAATTCATCAATGACGAATCCTAGCAATTTGGTACTAGGGACAACTTCGATGATAGTGTTGTTTTGGGAGTGAACAGTGAGTAGTGACTACATGCCTTTGACAAATCAAAAAAGAGGCCAGAGACAAAGGAGTCAGCATCTCAAGCTCTATTTATTGTGTCTAAGAAGGAAATGAGGGCAGTATTGGTGCTATGTCCAGGCCTAAAGCCATGTTGAGTACGGGAAAGGAGCTGGTGTTTTACCAGGTGACTTAGGAGCTGGGTATGAATGCACATCTCTAGTATTTTAGAGATGGAGAAAGAATGGTGACAGGACGTAAGTCTGAGATGTTGGGGTTGCAGCCACCTTTATGAAGTGGGAGGACAAATGCTTTTTTCCAGGTATCAGGTATGCATGACTCCTGAATGGACCTACTGAGGAGAATGCTCTTGGGGTAGGCAATGCAGGAGGCTGCAAGTTGTAAGTATTCTGCAGGTACGTTATATGGGGCGTTAGTACATGGTTTTAGTTTATGAAGAAGTTTTTGGATGGCAGATGTGGGAATGAGTGACAGTGAGAAAATAGGTAGAGGATTTGAAGGGTTATGTTTTGATGGTGTTACTTGTGGGTCTGGGTTGGGTGGGATGGTAGTGGCAAGTTTGGCGATGGTGTCAATATACAATACATACGTATGTTTGTGACTTTGGGAGCAGAGAGTAAGACAAGGTGAATAGTTACAAAGTGAATCTGGCATGACATTACTGACTTAAGTTTTGAAATGCTTCTCCAGAGTTTACAGTCAGACTTTTTCAGATAACTTCTGGTGGAGGCAGAGATGCTTTTGTGTGAAGTCAGACAGACAGATATTCAATTTTTCTTGACGACTGCCATTCAAATTGAATCTCAGGTGAATTTCTCCACATGAAATTAATTCTGGCTTTCTGCTGCAGGACAACCACTCCACAATTCACAACAAGGTAACAGCAAGTTAAGATGCAAGTATGTGCACCATTACTTCAAAAATTTACTGGCCTCCTAACATCATGGCTTTAATTATAAAGTGCAGCTGTGTAATAACGCAACAGCTATAAAGTCATACAGTTACTACTGATACACTTAACTGTACAACAAAAAGTTTTATTCACATTTTCTCACTCACTTTGAAACTTGGAAACAAAATTATCTACAGGACACACAACAGCTGGTTTTAACAGAGGACTGCTATGAGGAGCTGGAGTGACTCATGGTCTCACACTGTTCAAGTTAAGTGGGCTGGATTCACAACACCTAGCAGGCAAGTAGTCCTGAATATTATCACTTATTATTGTCCCCGATTACCTGGTCCTAAAAGTGAAGGACAATGTACATCACATTCAGATATTGTATCACTTATTAAATGATAAATGGCCAAATTTACTGTCTTTAGGATTTTTGGCAGTGAACTTTAGTCTGACCCTGGACTCTTGTAAAGAAACAACTGCATTTTATTTCCAGTATGAAAAATTTAAAGCAGATGGAACTTGTTTACAAATGATTACACGACATAACCTAAGCAGCATATTTTAAGCATGAAAAGTACATTTTGTTAATGCAAAATATGGAATACCATGCAGATCACTAATTATTCGGATTTTTTTTTTGTAAACAGCTTGATAAAGATAAGCACATCTCATTCCCTCAGACTCTCTCACTCAGATTACTACTCACTTTAAGAAGAGTATTGCTGATGCAAGGCACAATTCTGAAGGGAGAGCATGGAAAAGACGTGTGTCAAATGCTTGCTTCATCAACCAGCAGGATATATGGGGGTGGGGGTGGGGGGCTAATTTACAAAGGTTCCAAGAGAACCAGTGATCCTGGAAGTACATAACCTCATGCTTATGCAGACTCAAAACCCACCCGAGCATGGACATAAAATTATACATACACACGTTATAATAAAGAGAAAAACATTTTACCCAATGGTACATCTTTATTTAGTGAGAAATTAGTTTCAATACAAAATGACACAGGTTGTGTTTACAGTGCTCAACACCCTAGTGTATTTTATTCTACTACACCCTTAGCATATATATATATATATATATATATATATATATATATATATATATATATATATATATATATATACAGCTTTGCTACATTTACAAATTCAATTAAGAAACACTTTGGAAAATTAAAAAGGAAAATGTGAACTACTAAACTCATTTCATCCTAAACATCTCTGTGATTTTTTTTTTTATTTTATAAAAAAATGTACGCTGAACACACACAAATAAAAAAAAAACCCTCAAGGATAATAGTATATGTTACCTAATAAATGGTACCATTTGCCAAATATAACACAAGCTGCAACTTAATGTTCTTAATATTTTACATAAGCTGAATGACAGCATTATTTACACAACACAAAAATGTAGCTCTACCACAGCATATATTTTTTTTAGTCATAGACAAATTAATTCCAGCAAGTTTTTCTTGAGCACAAATTATCAGGAACACCTGTATGCAGCAATGAGATTACAAACACTGCAGGGCAGACTAATAACCTACAACATAGTAGGTTAAATTACCTGCTTTTGAAAGTATGAATGATCAGATGGAGTAACAGAAAATAAAGATCACAATAATTACTAATTACCTTTAACAAATGAACATTTGTAGACAAAAAAAAACATGAAATATTTTTGTGGAATTCAAAAACACTGAGCAAGCAAATCAAGGTATCTTTCTAAAGTAGAAAACAACAAAAAAGGACCACACTAATTAGTCATTCACATTACACCTTTTACAGCTTACAAACATTTAAGTGTTTGCTTTACTTTTGTCTGTGCCTTCTACATCAATTCTGAGACGAAGAAAAAATCTCTGCAATGCACTCCACATGTTTAAGCAGTAACAGTAAAACTGCATTGGCAAAACACAATCCTCTCATTAAATCAGCAAAATAGGTTGCCACGGTGGCAATCGCAACTTAAGGTATGTGGCTAGAAAGGTGCAGCTCCATGGCAACCATACCTCTCAACTGTAGATTTTTGCAGAATGTCCAGATTTTTGCCTTAGATTTGGTCTGCTCCTCAAAAAATGTGTGGTTTTCTGGCAAATAACCAAGGATTGAAGTAACTAAATAATGACATACATTTCAATTTCTGGCTTCATATCCTTGACAAAATGCATATTAACACAAAGCATGTTATTCTAGCAGCCTTCTAAGTTTATGAAAGCAAAGCTTAAAAGAGCCACTGTCCCCCACTATTTTATGCTTTGTCCAGATTTCTTGCAGTAAGAGGTTGAGAGATATGATGGCAAACTAACAAATTAACAGTGTAAATCACAACAGTGGGTCATGGCTTTATTTATTTATTTACTACTGTGCACAATCTGTTATCACAACTTAAAACAAGCCAGTCACAAGTCCTCTACCTCTCCCTGTCATACTAACAAATACCCACTTGACAGTGACCAGGGCTGAATTATGCACGCATATTGGCTCCCATTTCATGAAACAGACCATGCATTTTGATAAAAACACACTCTCTCATGTAACTGGATTTAAATATTGTTTAAACTTGCTTGATCCTGCAACAACTTGGAGATCCCAGTTTTTACCGGGTCTATATTAGAAGAGCAAATGTTTAGGTGATCGAACACCTAAACATCGATCTTCTAATATCGAAAGAAAAAAATGGATAACGGAATATTTAATGCTGGGAAAGATTTCCCTTGGCCGTTCGCCGGATTTTGCCGTTTCCTATACTGTAGAGCGGAGTTGGTATATTTAGATGGGGTGGGGTGGGGTGTTGGGGCCTGTGTATCTTGCAACCCACAGAGGACTGCATACTTCAATTTCAGAAAGAAAAATTCCACAAGACAGGCAAGCTCAGCACAGAGCCGCATGGAATGCCACTGGTTTCCCCAACGGAATCTGAAATGTGGCCTCCTAGAAAGCCACACTTCTTGTGTCGCACTATGTATCTTCTGTTTTGCCACTCGATATCCCAATGACATTGGGCTTAAAAGGCCTTACACAGGTGCAAGTATGCTGTGAACACAAGTCAACCCCTCAATTCAGTGCAAATGACTTCTCTTCAATCATTATAACATTTAAAGGGCAATCTCTGGCTCTAACACAGCTGAAGTGGCCCTAATCAAGGAGAAGTTACCAGTCTTTCTGAATCAGTTCTATTATGGTTTGTTTCGTGACCTTGTGAAGAATACATGCCAAGCTAATGGCTTTTCAATTGCAGCTGTGAGTGTTGGAGGTGTTCCATCTGTTGTAGATTGAAACCATTACTCCATGACACCAGATTTCTGGTGCAGATCCCATTTATAGGACAGTACACACATGCCAAAATGGCTGAAGTAGGAAGAGGTGCTGGTGGAGAGGGAGGTGACAGGGGCTTGGAAGACTATTACCTGCGTCTCCATAAAACATTATTTATATAAGCATGAAAAGGAAATTCTAGAATCACACACACACACACACACACACACACACACATATATATATATATATATATATATATATATATATTTTTTTTTTTTAACAAAAGAGGTTGGTAGAATGGAAGACTAGAATTTTACCATTAGGACTCAGGACAAAAAAACAGGAGAAAAGAACCAAGGTGAAGGCAGATAGTATCTGGAGGAAGAAAATATACAAATGTGTTTTTGGAAACACACTAACTGGTGGATTGGTGACAGATTGGGAACAAGCCTGGGAAAACTTTGGATTCAAGAGTAGGGAAACTAGCATACATTGGGTTGTTCAATGTGGATAGGAGAGATCTGAAAAGAAGGGGATGTAGACAAATAGCATTGCTGGTGAGTTATTTCTTGGAAGAGAGATCAGAGCAGGGGACAGGAAAAGCACTGATTAGTAGGGTGTACAAAGCCTTAAAGGCGAATGATGTAAAAGTGGCAGTAATCTTCAAAAGTATGAGAGAGAATATTTGTGAGAAATGGTACACTCAAAGGGAGTAGAAAGATATTTGTTTAACTCCAAGACAGGCCATTGAATCAAGAAAGTTTAGAATTTGTGTGTGGTGCTGCTTCTAAAAACATTTTATGTGTCAGCGACATTAAAAAGGATGTTCCCTACAGCAGATGTGGAATGTCGGAGGTATAACGTGAAGAAAATGGGAACTTGGGAGCATATATTTGGACTTGTAATGAGTTAGGTGAATTCAAAATAGGGTTACAGACTTCTATATTCAGAACAGTGGGATCAAAGGTGCCCTTAAAGGAAATTATGCCTCTGAATTGGTGGGCGGGAGAAAAATGTAGACACCAAAAATCTGTTACTATTGAAGATAGTAGCAAAGAAGGGAATAACTCGTGAATGAAAAGTGAAAGAGGCGCCAAAAACTGAAGAGGTCTACACACTGATGGGGCACACAGAAGCTGAGTTAAAGAATAGGTATGTTAATAGATTGGATAATAAACACTTTTGTGGGAGGTGTGGAACAAGGCCAGGAAAATTACAGGTCAGTAAGGAAAACGTTCAAGATTTAAATGTACAGGAGAAAATAGGGAACTTCAGATAAGTTTGCAAAAAGGTGAGGAGGTTAATGAAAGACTTTTTTGTTGAATAAAATAGTTAAATGACCTGGGTTAATGTTGGTAGTAAAGAAAATCTGAGAATGTAATCCCCATTTATGGGCTAGACTGATTGTTTAAATTTATAAATACTGAGCTACTGAAATGTTTTTTGTGAATACGAGTCAAGTAGGTCTTGGCAATGGAGGAAAGTGTGTGTAATGTGCATAAAACACAAAGTGTAAATGTTTTAACCCGGAAGAGTTTCAAGAGATCATTATAAAAAAAATCACTTGAGATGTTATCAGGGACCTTAATGCTTGTATTGTCAATCATTCTATTTGCTGCAGTGATCATATGTGATTCTTTGTACTTTGTTCCCTCCATGGATATGAAATTTGTCTCTGTCCCTTGGTGTTCTGAAATTGAAACTGATATTTACTTTTTTTACTTACTGTTTTTTGTCTACCGGGAAAGACTGACTGGGCTCAAGTCACATTTTCAGTGGAGATGTGGGGAGAAAAACCCCACATAAAATATTTATTTACAATGAGCAATACAAATTAAACACACATTTTAAGCTTTGGAAGGCACAAAGTATACAATCTACTTGCCAAGGTATCACATACTTCCCATGGTTTGCAGATTGCCATGTTGTTTAATGGCTAAAGGCTGCACACTTGATTCTTTCCAGAGTTTCCTAGTGTAGTTAAAATGTTATTAATTCCATCAACTTCAGCTAAAATGTTAATTTTGTGGTTTGATCTGGCACCCAGGTTCTTAAGGATGTCACAATGAGCCTTTCTCAAATGACAATAAAGATCATCTGCGTGGTTCACAAATAAATACTGTACTGCATCAGTGAATCCTCAAAATACAAACATGCAGAGAAACATACAAGTCATGCAAAAAGGGTCCTCAATTACACAAAGATTCTTTCTTCTTACAGGTTCATAAACAAGTATGCGGTTAGGTGTCCCTGTGGGCCATTTTAAGCCTAGTCAATTTCCCTTTCTGTACTCAACAGATACCATTGGTCATAGACTGACTTTACCCATCCTGGGATCATACCATAGATAAATTAAGGGAACTCGTGCATGGGATAAAACACTTGGGAGCTGCCTCTGTCCATTAGTATTACAGAGGGCAGTACTGGGGCAAATTTTCTGTTTCCCATCCACAGATCTAAGTTATGCTTGAATACACACAGGAATGAACTGTTTTATGTGGATTCAAAGCACAGGTATCTTCTGAGATGTACTTATCCTTCAAAGCCATCCTGTTGATGTTGCAGAAGACATTTAGATCCCTAGACAGAGCATTCCTAATGCCATCTGACTTGCTGTTGTGCATTAATTCATCAATCCCCTTCTCCCGTTTTCTAGAAGGGGTCACTGTGTCAACTATCACCACCTTTCTCTCTATTCATGCCACTCTCTTGCCTTAAACGCTCAAGCCCGACTGTCACAGGTCTTCTCTTACACAGTTCAGCCACCTCTTTGCTGGATGCCCGCCTTCTGTCTGTCCGTCCCAAATCTTCTTCACTAGATTGTCTTCTGCTTTTCTGCACATGTGCCTGAACCACTGTAATCGGTTCTCTCTTACCTTTTCTGCAACTGAAGCTACTTTGGCTTCTGTTCTTATGTCATCATTTGTTCATCTCAGTGTGCATCCTACAACCCTACTCAGGCACTTCATCTCCATCACATCTAGCTTCAACTGCTCTGCTTTTACTGCCCAGGTTTCTGTGCCATACAGTAGTACTGGTATCATCACCGTTTTGTACATCTTACTTTTCAGCTACTTTGGCATTCTTATGTCATACATTACAAATGACGCTCTGTACCAGTTGGCCGCAGCCCCTAAGATTCTAGCATTGACCTCCTCATTCAGACTTCCCTTCGCCTCAATCACTCTTCCTAGATACTTAACCTGTTCCACTATTTTCCCTTCTCTCGCAATTCTAAGCTTATTCTGAACTCCACCGTTTGCTGCCATTTCAGCTACCTACCTGTACTCAGTTTCATCCCATGTGCCTTCAGTTCTGCATCTCATTCCCATATCATTTGCTAAAGCTCTTAATCAGAGTCTGCCTGTAATGCCACATTGTCTGCATACAGCAACTTTGTTGATCTGTCCCCTCCGATCTGTTTATTAATGCAGTCCATCAACAGTATGAACAGCAATGGGCTCAGAGCTGAAACCTGGTGTACACCCACTCTACATTCTAAGAAAGAACACTCTTTATATTTGAGTCATTGGGTCCTTGTACATAGCTTGCACTATTTGAGCCACTGGGTCCTTGTACATAGCTTGCACTAAATCTACCAATGTTTCTGGGACTTTGAGCCTCCTCAGGACTGCCCAAATCAGCTTTTCTTAGGACCTTGTCATATGCTTTCTCCAAGTACAGAAATGCCCAGTTGGACTATTTACTCATCTCTAGCTTTTTCTGAACTATCTGTCTCATTGCAAACACCTGGTCAGTTGTGCTGCATGCTGCTCTGAATCTGAACTGCTCACCTCTAATCTTACTTTCTACTTCTAGGCGTATTCATTTAACCATCACCCTTCTCCAGAACTTTCATGCAATGTGACAAGAGTCTGATACCTTTGCACTGCCCACAGTTGTGAATGTCCCCTTTGTTCTTGAACACTGGCACTAGTGTGCTTATTCTCCAGCCATCTCGGATACACTTCTCCCTCCACACTGCAACGAGTACCCTTGGCAGCCATGTCTCCTCTATTTCACCCAGCATCTTTATTATATCTGCTGTGACCTCATCCGAGTCTGCTGCTTTCTCTGACTTCATTTTCCTTAGTGCTGTTCTTACTTCTTTGATGAGCTCCTCCTCCCCTCTCATCGTAGGCTGCGTCTGGGGCAGTACAACATCTGTTGAGTTTTCTTCATTCAGAAGCTGCTGGAAGTACTCCTCTAACTTTGATATCATGTGGACTGATGAGCAGCTTGTTACTGGCATCTCTTATGAAGGGTGTCTGACTATCTTTTTACCCTTATGTCTTTGCCTTGCAACTTGTTACACTTTTTTGTGCCATCTACTGACTCTACTGACTCACTTTTAATAAGATGGTAGAGTGCCTCTGATGCATTGTTCTCTGCTTTTGCATCTCCCTTGTTAGCCTAACAGAATTCCTTCCTAGCTTGGTCAGTCTTTTTATCTTCCACTTTTTCCTGCACTCCACCTATTTTAATGACGTCATGGACTTCTACATTCCACCATTAGCCTTCTTTAGGCACCTTACTTCCCTACCTGGCTCAGCCGGATATCTGTTCTGTACTCCTCCCACATGCTGTTTTGAGGCACTGCCATTTTTCATCTCCACCTATTTCTTTCTCTTCTTAAGGTGATGAGCCCTGAGCAATTCCTTGAACTGTTGTGCTCTCTCTCCAGTCACCTTCCAGGTCTACAGCCTGGTCTCTCTGTGGACATTAGAGCCTTCTCTGACCACTGATTATGGCAACCAGTGGTTTAAGTTGTGGGCCAACTGTTTCAATGGGGATGACTCTGGAACTGCTGATTCTAACCCACTGCCTTTTTCTTGACAGAAGGAAGTGTACCAGAGTTGCATGACTTTCTGAACCATGTGTTGGCTACTATTAAGCCATTTGTCAGACAGAAGTCTAGAACAGACTCTCCTGCTTTATTCCTGTTGCCCAACCCATGTGGACCCAGGAAGTCCTCATATCCTGTTCCGTCTGTCCTGATATGTGCAATCAAGTCACCCATTAACACCAATTCCTACAGTCCTGCTTTATCTAGTAGGTCCTGCACCTGCTGTCTGAATATACTCTTTCCATCACTATCACAGCCCTGTTATGGGGAATGGGCTGAGATTATAAATACTTCTCTTTCACTACACTGCAGTCTGACTGCTATAAGTCTGTCACTAAATCTGATGACATCCCAATTCCCATACCATTTCTAGCCCGTCTTCCTCTTGAGTAGTAGATTCTGGATGCCAAGCCAAGTGGCTTTGTTGCATTGCCATTCCACCTTGTCTCCTGGATAGATAGGATACCCAGCCTCCTCCTTACCATCCGTTAATGAACCTATACTGAATGCAGCAATTCTTCCTTCATGTTTAGCAGGTTGATGGTTTTACGTTTAGCTTTCATTTAACAGAGCTATACCAGATAACAAAAGCTGGGCAACTGGACGCCGCCACCAATAGCTTATTGACCCAGAACTTCTGGGTTGTATGGCAGGCACATATTGGCCACTACGGGCACATACACCCCCTCCCACCAATATCACAGTTCCCTGGAGTAGGTTGCAGTAGGTCAGGTTCTCACCCCACTTATCGGCAAATACAAATGCCCATTTGGCAACATGATTGCATCACCTACTGCCATATTTTACACCACTGAATAGTTAGGCCTGCTAAACGCACAATCTGTGATCCATGTTTTCCTATGATGAGGATACCACGCATCACAGTAGATGGCTGAAGTGGTTGGTTTATACAACGTCCATTCTTTTTTTTTTTTGGTGAGTTTGAGACAAATACTCAGCATGTTTTTTTTTTAGAGGTGGGAGGAACTCCACAGGGAGAACATGCAAACTCCAAAGAGGCACTGGCCAGAGGTCAGAATCGAACTTTGTACACAGGAGACGAAGACCTTAAAAAATCAGTGATGGGTTGAAGGATACTGTAGAAGTGGTATATGCACACAGTTCATCTCTTAGCATTCTGGAGGGCACAGAGTATAGTGGCAGGGCTTTGATTTATTCCATGTAGGACATGTTGTTTAGGCCTTATACCCTTTTAGTAAGGTATCGCTGTAGGCGTTACAGTTGTTGCATGCATCTGGGCAGAGATGCAATAACTGGGCTAATGAGGGCTGGGTAATGGGGGGCAATGACATCCCTAGACCTATGAGCTGTGCAATACAGAAGGACTTTCTCGGAACAATAGACACAGGTTGGTTAAAAGTTAGGTCACTGTCCACAAGTTCCCAAATCCCAAATGACTGACGATATAACCCTAAGAGTTGACACAATGTGATAGTTCCCAGGGCTAGAAGACTTCCAAAGGATACACTAATGCATTTTCACTCCATGATCTCGACACCAGTTACTCATTTGGGGCAATTTCCTGCAGGATGGCTAAGTCATCTGAAGATTCAAAGACTGCACCCAATCATCTGCAAACTTAATCAGCCAGAGCCCCTTTGGTATTGGCTTTTACTTCAGAAAACTGGACGCCAAACAGGGGAGGTCACAGGGGGATTCCACTGGCGACGGATCTCTCTATGGAGGCAACTTCCCCTATTTTGATTATCTACATCCTGCGAGCCAGATGGCAATCCAGGGGTGACACAAGGATTTATTCTCAGAAAAAAAATGAATTTTTAACATTTAAAGTTCAGCTGTTGCAAATTCTAAAGGCCATCCAAAGTTCATTCAATGGTTGTAGAGGAAATACCGGCATCTGCCTCAGCATAACCTTCTCAAAATGCTCTCCTTTATCTGATCTAATCTTTGGTAAGCTGCTGTCTTTTAAAGCTCTGGCAATATAACATTTAATGAGGGCTCTAACCCAACACCAAAAGCAACCGTTATCTGGACTTTCATCACCTTCATTTTCATCTGCTGCCATCACAGTCGCACTGTGAACCAAGATTTCTGAAAATTCAGACATTTCAGTACCAGTTTCATGCATTTTGCCTTCCTCAACAAAAACACAATATATAACAAACAAATTAGTACATAATCTACCTTTTGTCAGACTTTGCAAAACTTTCCTACAAGCTTATTGAAAGTGAGTGGAGAAGATGCATTTTTTTCCTTAAGGACTACAAGGAGCTCTGCTGGCCAACACAGTTTTTGATGAAATGTTTAATTCCTTGCTATGGTCCTGAGTGCAGCTGCCTTAAAAACACGTACCTGCATTTTTGATTGTTGGTGATTGGCATAGAAATGCCATATCCTTGGACGGCTATAAAAAATAAAGAATACAAATACTTTCCTTTGAATAATCATGAAAAGTTGGAGAGGATTGCACCAACTTAGTTTGTGTTCTCTTTGGATGGCACTGTGGGATCTCACAAGTCATTATAAATAGTGTGGAGGGGCACAATGTCCTGCAAACAGGACTGGAAAAACATTCAATTTGGTTTTGTTAGTGATGGAACATAGCTGGCTACCAAGCCTCAAACTGAGTGCAGCATATATAACCTTTAAGTGCAACAAATTTGTTTCAAATCAATTTCTTGAACCTTAACTTTACTTAGAGGTGACTGCTTTGTGTGTGCATTTTATGACAACAGTATTCTAGTACATAATGTATTAATGTTGACATTGTCTGCTGGACTCCATTATCTTATTTGAAATACCATTTTCTCAAGTAAGGCACAAACCACGGACCTGCTTCACAGGTAAGTCAGAAAATTATGTGCATTTAAATGCTGTAACAAAAAAATTAAATTTAATGAAAATATACTTCTGTATTTTTCAACAGTTATAAAAAATACTATACTGAGACAAGACTCAGTAATTTCATTAAGCTGCTCATGCCAGTGTGCACCTGTGATGGGGGATGGCTGCTTCTAGAAGGTAAATAAACATCTCACAAGAAAATTAATTTCTGTCATCATACAGGAAAATTACACTGCATTTTACTGCTGCTTTTGTATGAGGGAGGCCTGCTGTAATTTCCAGTTTAACTCAACTCTAAGAGGGCTTCACCTGTACGGTCACACACTAAGTAAAAAGGATTACAAACCTGCAGCTTACTTAAAGATTTCCCCTGCAAACATAATGGCAAATGATGAATCCCAAAGAAAGGAAATAAAAATGCAGGAGACCTGCTTCAGAATCGAGCAGTATGATGACTATTTACTCAGTTGTAAATTAAGAGGGGCACTCTGCAATGTGTGTGACATTTGGGTAGAAAGCAAAATACTACTACTAAAATAACCTCAAAGGGGCAGTAGGGCAGAAGTGTGCATGGGTGAGGGACTTCATGACAATCAGAAAAACAACTCTTCCAGGCAATGTGCTAATTCTGACATAAATATCAAGACTGTTTTGCTTAGTCACGGTACTTGCACAGAAATCTGCCCGACGCAAATGACTAAAATTTCTCCACCTAAAGAGAGAACCTTTTAAAAATGGCCATGTATGCAGCCTGACCTAAAGTCACACTGTAGCTTCCAAGATCTCCAAAATATCCCTGCAGAGCTTAACTGGCATCACAAGTCAGGGTGGGTCGCCTACCAAAGCACTATGATTCCCAGTACTTGTAAACAAATATAACTGAACAGGACAACAATTACAAGCAGTTGAATCCAGGGTCCAAAACAGGATGTGAAAGATGCAACTTTATCTTGCTATGTAGTGAGGGAATGGGGAAGTTGCAAAGCAATATTCTGCTCCATAACAGCAAAAACCTTACCTACCCCCCCCCCCCCCCACCAAAAAAAAAAAAACATCTGCCCTGCTCAACAGGCAGAACTTGGGTACAAAGGCATTCTCTCAAAATAAAAACAAACTACTCATGAAAATCCACACTTCAGAAAAACCCACATCAGCATTCTCTGCATAAGGCTGAAGCTTAAGGAGTACAATCAAGCTGAAACTTGGAGGCAGTAACAAGATCATTAGTCTTTCAAAATGTGGACATTCATCATAAAATAAAATCCTGTTGGTGGTCTACTCCCAAATGTGGATAGTGTCCTTGCAAAGGCCATGTGAACAGATCCTGCCTGGTATCTTATAGTATAAACCTACTGTGAGACAGACTAATGGGTCAAGCACCCAAAGCCCACTTTTGATCTTGTTGCCTAGAGGGTGGGCTTCTTCCTCAACTGCAGCATCTTCTAGTGGGCAATGGAGGGTGAGGTCCGGTGGCTAAACACAAGGTAAGACTTAACTTGGTGGGGGTGGGGAGGCTGACGAGCAGATGTCATGTCATCACATGCAAAGGGGCATGGTTTGATGCATTAGGGATCAAAGTATGCAGTGTCCCTCCCAATTTTCATTTCATATGCATACAAAAGGAAAAAAAAAAAAAAAAAACTCTCCAAAGCTGCTATGTGGCATTACCATTCCCAACTATGAGCCAGTAAGCAAAAAGGCGGGGATGGAGTTGAGCAAGACAAAACGGCACCAAAAAAAAAAAAAAACCTAGCCACAAGACCTCTGCATTGCTGCTGACAGGCTAAATATTTAACTGCATTATAAAAGCATGCTGAGCTTTTGATATCACGCTGAGGATTTCCTCAGTCAGTTCCAACATCTCAGAGATGGGAAGAAACACAATACTCCTAAATAATGCTTGATCACAAATGTCTGAAAATGAGATACAAACATGTCAACAGACTTGGACTTTGTTAAGCAAAAAAAAAAAAAATAACCAAATTGTTATAGTTTCTGAAAACTGTACTGACAACAAAGTGAAAAATGAATCTGCTTTGGGATACCTGGTGAGAGAGAAGTCAAAATGCGTGTGACCAGTATAAATGTCTCAGATATAGAGGGCTCAAATTCAGAAAATGTCCCAAAGATTCATCTTTATCAGCTCAAGATGAGAGTTAATTTTCTGAGGGAAGGAACAAGGGACAGACAGACTCCACAGTAGAAGGTATGAAAGACTGCGGGCTTGTCCAAAAAAGTAATTAAAAAGAAATACAGCACAAGAAATTCTCCAGAAAACCTCAAGTAGGAGGACATCCTTTTCTTCAGACACCATGACAACTGAAAAAGAAAACCCAGATGGGTGGAACACACTTAAATCTAGTTATTACCCACAGACGAACCTTTCATCTCCCTCACTGAGAATTAAGTGGCTCCGTATCGTAATTCTGACATCCACAACTGCAATACCTGGAATTACTGGAAAAACACAGAACTAGAGAACAGTGAGCGTTGATCACTGCTCACCTTTAATGTTACTTTTATGATACTTTTTGTAGGGGGGGACAAGCCGTTCCCTGCACCCCTACTAATTTGGAGGGTAAGCCCTTCACACATCCGAAAAGTACAGTTGTATAATATCTTACCATAACAGTAGATGTCTAACTTCTCACTCTTGCTGTAATCTTTACAAATGGGATACCCTGCTGAATGTACAGTCAGCATATAAAGGCTTAGCTCCTTCCAGGTGCTGCAAGTCAGACATATGTCCTACGTCTAAATCATAGGGTACATAAATAGGCGTACATTAGCTAATCCTCATAAGTGAACTGCTCCAGAAGAATCAGAGCAATCCATGAGGAGAAGCACTGACACCTGCTTTCAGGAAGGGAAGAAAAGGAAGAGTAGGACCCCTAAGACTGAGGAAAATACAGGGAAAACAGGGGGAAAGGGGGAGGGACAGAATACGGCAACAGACAGAAGTAGGATATCTATTGCTGAGGTAAGATCTTACACAACTGTACTATACCCTCCCTTACCACTGCTGCAGTATTCTTTACCAATGAGAGAGTAAAAAAGCTACTGAAGAGATGGGAGAAGGAAGTCACAGAGGAACCCTCCAACAACTCATGTAAGATGACCCTAGCAAAACCAGCCTTGGTTCTAGAAATCACAATCAACTTGCAATGTTTAGTAAAGGTATGTACAGTAGCATTGTTGCCTCACAGCAAGAGGTTCTCCCGTTCAATTCTCAGCTAGTGTGCGGGGAGTGCCTTCTGTGGGGAGTCTGCATGTCCTCCCTGTGGGTCGAGTGGCATTCCGAAAGACATGCATGAATGGGCGTGCCATCGATGAAGGTTGGGCGTCAAGCTGACAACTCCGCACCGTGAAAATCTACTGCCAATCATTAGCGGACCGGAGTTGCGCTGTGGCGACCCCTAACTGGGAAAAGCCGAAAGACAACAACAACATGTACAGAAGACCAAGTAGCAGCTTCCAGAATAGATACAGTATCCAGACCCTTGAAAAGGCACCAGAAGCCCTGGCAGAATAAGAAGCAGATGAAGGCTTATTATGAAAGGAATAGCAAAATGACCTTGGAAATCCAGGAGATAATTTGCTTAGAAACAGCCAAACCCAACTTCCTAGGATAGAAAGAAAAAGTTACTTGGGTTGTCTTACACCTTTAGTTTTGTCAAAGTAATATCGGAGCTGTCTATATAGGTACAACGGATGAAGAATTCTTTCACTATCACTCAGCGGAAAAGGGAAAAAACAGAGTATGAACAGTTTGATTCAGAGACAAATCATTAACAGTGGGAATAAAAGAAGGACCGTTACAAAGAGAAACTCTGGTCTCTGTGAAAAACAAAAACAAAAAGGGGAACTGCCATGAGTGCCTGAAGTTCAGAAAACCTCTTGCAGAGGTAAGGGCTGCAAGCAATGCAGTTTTCCAAGTAAAATGCTGTGAAGAAAAAAAAAAGAGACTGCATGCTCAAAAGGATGATGATTCAATTTTTCAAGAACAAAATTCAAGTGCCAAGAAGGAGGAACAGGTTTTCTTGTTGGTCTATTATGAAAGGTGTCTTTCAAAAATTGTTTAACTTCAAATCTAGAAGCAAGGGAGTGGGAGTCAAAGGCAGAAAAACTGAAATGGCCAACAAATGAACTTTAACAGACGAGTATGCCAGGCCAAAATTAAGCAGCTCAGACAAATAAGAACCACTGGAATACCCAAGGAAAGAGGATCCTGGTTATGACCATGACACCAAATGGAAAATCTTTCATTTAGCTACATAAGATTTTCTAGCAGTGGGTTTTCTGGCATCCTGCAAAACCTGAAGCAAGTCCACAGAGAACTGCATGTTGAGTAAATGAGGGTGAATGAGATCATGTGACCTGTGAGATAACTTGTGATGACTGCCCCTGGCCAGATGAAGTACTAATTGAGCCAAAAGGAAGCCAGCAGCAAGATTTTGGGTTTGTCCCACATGATTCTGTGCAGGACTTTTAGCAACACAGGAAGAGGGGGATAAACATACAGAAACATTCCCTTACAAGAAAAAGGTTTGACATCGACTTTCCAAGCAGGAGTACTAGGCACTCTGAAATAGAACTGGGAAAGTTGTCCGTTGAGTTGGGAAAGCAAAAAGATCTAGTTGAGGAGTACCCCACTGATTTACAATGACCAGAAAAACCTCTTTATGAAGCATCCATTTGTGGGTATCTGCTCAAGTTCCCTGCCATGAGACTGTACTCTGAGGTAATGTAAACTGTCTAAACAGTTGATGGCTGATTGCAGGCTAGTTCCTTCAGTCTTGGAATTTTACAAGGAAGGTAAAATGTTGTGCCCCTTGTTTATGTGCCACATAACCATGGTGTTGTATGTGAAAATTTTCAAAGGACCTGAAACCCAAAGAAGGTGCAAAGCATGAGGAGCCAGAATCAGAGCTCTCATCTCTTTTCATGTCGCTATGGTTAACTAGTTGCTGGAAGACTAAACTCCCTGGACCCTTTTGTTGGAAGTGACTCCCCAACCCTGATCAGAAGCATATGTATATGTATATAGACCCTAAGTGGGAGGAGGGACTTGAAAATTCAGAGATTCAGAAACATCTGCTGGATCCACCAGAGGACCTCAAGTTTGAGGCAAGGCAAGAGAGGGATGAGAAGATCCAGAGGACGGCAATGTTAAAGCAGTTTTGAGATGCTACTGAAACTTCCTTACTTGGAGTCAGGCGAAAGAAATGACAGGAATGATAGATTCCAGGAACACCAAAGTTCAAAGAAACTCTTTTGCAGAAGAGACTACTGAAAATAGTCAGGGAAACTACTTTAGAAGAAGGAAACAAAGCCATCATTTGCAAGGTCTGCATTCTGCAACCTAGAAAAACTTCGTCTTGAGAAGGGGTAATAAAAGACTGTTTAAAACTTAGACAATCTCACACTGCAAATGAGAAGCACTGTGTATTCAAAATCTTGAAGAATGTGCACTGATGGGACTAGACATTTGGTAAAGATCCTCGAAGCCAAAAGGCAAAGAAGAGAACTGAAAATGAAAGGAAGAATCAAAGAAATGTAAAACTTTCCTGTAAGGAGGGTGAATTCCACCTAGAGACATCAGGAAAGCCTGAGGAAGTATCAGGGGAAATACAGAAAACAGACTGAACAGAATGTCTTGAAAGAGGGCACCTTCAGAAAGGTGCTAAGAAAAGAAAGCTCCAAAATAGGCCTTCAAAAATGCTTCTTCCTGGGAACCAGGAACATTCTGCAATAAGACCCTTTGCCCCACTGAGAGGGTGGAATTGGCTGAATGGTACCTTGAATCAAAAGGTCTTGAAGAGGAAAAGTGAGGAAGTTGTCACTGTGGAAATTCAGGACTGCCTGAAAAGGGAGAAAAGGACTTCCAAACCATGAAGTACCAGTTATGATAAGCACCCACAAATCCGTGGTTATGCTTTACCAAACTAGAAGAGATAAAGTCAATCTGAGAAAAAGAAGAATCTGGCTGAGGGGCAAAAGAGGCTGAATCTCCATATGGAAGCAGATCTGTCAGGAAAAGTATTTTGACACTTAGAACCCAGAGAAGGCTCATCAAGAAAACCACTCTTGAAAGTGTTTCATAGTCTTGAGAGGTTGTCTTGACTGCCTCCACACAAAAGAAGCCTTACAGGGGTAATTTCTCTGAAACTTGGGAAAAGAAGAAAAGATCTGCTCAAGAAATGTTGCATGATATTTCCCTTATCCTGAAAGGTACTGAAAAGTTCGGCTGCTGCAGAGCCAAAAAAGATTTTGGTTTTCCAAACGGAGTGCAGTAACTTAAGCCTTAATATCTTCAGGAAGAGAAGTTGCAACCAGGAGAATCTGTTCATAACTGACACTGAAGTAGCTGTCCTATTGAAGGCATCAGCAGCATCACAACTACATTTTACAGAGTGACAAGCTACTTGGTAAGCAGTGCTCAAAAGAGAAATATCAGTGGACTTCACTTCTGAGTCAGGCAAATCAGAAAAAAACAGCCCCAGGTTGAGAAACAGGAGCCAGGAGACATCTAGTCATTAGAATCTGGTAATTTATGGCCCTTGAAAGCTAACATAGGACAGGTATACACTTGTTATCCTTTCCTGTCCATAGCACAACTGCCCTTGTCAGAGAACAAAAGCTTGGGAGAGGACAGAAATTTAGGCTCGCCAGTGGCCAAGGAAATCACTGCCGAGGTAGAAGAATGCCTTTTATACAGAAATGTCTGGGCTTCATGAACTTTATAGAACCTGTCAGACTTCTCCAGAGTAGGGGGCTGGGAGTAAGAAGCCTGAGAGGCAGAAGAGAAGGTGTTTAAAACAGCATCTAAGACTGGAGGAACTGCATAAGGCTGAAGTGAATCAATCTGCAAAAGGTCATAGTACCTTTTATGAATTTCAGAAATCTGGGAACAATCAGATTTAAAATATTCCATCATACATACATTACGGTCCCCAAAAGAAAATTATTCTATGGAAGAAACAGGGCAAAGTGAATCTTCTTCAGACCACAGAGCTAGAGGGAAATGAACTTGAGAGTAGGCAGAGGACTCCTTCCCAGAATCCAAGTCCACATTCTCCTTAGAGGAATCAGAGTCTCTAGGCCTCTTAGAAAGAGTAGCTGACCATAAAAGAGAGGAAGGATCAGACAACCCCTGAGGTGGCTTCAAAGCCACAAGAGCCTTGAAAAGACTTGGAGTGAAATCCTGCCACTCTGTGTGGATCATTAGCCATAGGAGACGCGTCACATTTTCTGTTTCCTTTTCAAAGGAACATCAGCCCTGACAAATTTAAGGGTCCAGGCCCTTGCCAGACTTCAATAGGGGAACTAGGGACTTCCACCCTAAAGCAAACGTAGACACAACCTCAGTGGATGCCCAGCTAGGCAGCCCTGTGTTGGCCTACAACTCTGATACAACAGAGGGTTGATGGAGGACTGGACAACCCTTGGGTTCAAACTAGGCAGGCATACTGTGGAGGCTGGACAGCAAAAGAATCCGTACATTTTTTTAGATTTCTTTGTAAGCAATGGCTAAACATTGGCGTGGGAGGATTCAGAAGCTATGGAAACCAGAGCCAAAATTTCAGTTGCTGTTTTTCTAAATATATAGACAGTGAAGACAGTTGGCGGTGTATGGTCTTTGCACAAAAGCTTGACAAATCTAACACGGAATATGGTCATAGGCAGCACCAAAGTAAAAAAAAATAAATAAAAAGGAACGCTGTGTCAATCCTTATGAGGAATCTGCCTCAAACACTCATTTCCTCTTCCTGGAGGAACCCCCACTCCCCACCAAGGCACGTACCTTTGATGACTCTGCAGTTGTATCTACATGGTGTATGACTGCACAATGAATTAGAAAAAAAGAAGTTACTTCCTACCATAACGTTCCATCTGTATTGTTGATCCTTGTTCAGTCATTACATATGGGCATCGGAACCAAGCCGGCCATCTTCCAAGCTCGCGTCAGCTACAAACTCTTGAGCTAAAAATCTCTTCCCCAGAATTCCCCTCTCCCTGTTACCTCAGATTGAGTTTACAAGTCAAAAGAAGGTAGAGGCTAGCTCTAGTCAAATGACCTAAAAGTCCCGGATGGTGAGATCCAGTAGAAGCCACAAGAGGGGGAAGAAGGGAGGGTCGTAATGACTGAACGAGGATCAACAATACAGATGGAACGTTATGGTAAGACATAACTTCTTTATCTGAAATTCTTAATCCTCTTTCAACCATCTAGCCAATGTGACCTTAGCAACAGCACATCCTAATCTAGGTCCAGAATAGGCCAAAAATAACGGATCTGATTTACGAGAGGCCTTAGTCCTATTCAAGTAGAAGCAAATTTGCCTGTGAATATATAGAGCATGTAGGCAATACTCTCCTTTGTTAGAATGATTGGGGAAGAAAAAGTACAGTTGTGTACCTACCACAAATGTAGATGTTCGAGTGTATTCACTGTTGCAGTCATTACTCTTGGGTTATCCTGCTGGCAGGCTACCCGCAGTCGGCCCGTGTTCCAAAGTCTAGGTCCGGCATCGGTTGCTGTCGCCTCTTCCCTGACATCAGTGCGACAGGGGTATAAAAGATGCAGCCGACGCCATTTTCTTCAGTTTTTCTTGCCCCAGATGTCAGGTGCCCTAAATAGGTAGGCTGAAAAATATATCAATAAGAAATGCATATACAAAAATACCATTTCCTTCATCTACAAGCAAATGCACCAAAAAGGTTGTATAGGATAGAGAAGTGCAGATAAGTCCCAGCAAAGAGAAGGGGGAAGGTGGGTGGGTAACCTGGACTGCAACAGTGAATACACTCAAACATCTACATTTATGGTAGGTACACAACTGTACTATGTTCATCGTGTTTCACTGTTGCAGTCATTACTCTTGGGTTGAATCCCAAAGCTGAGGAAGGGTGGCTGGGCTAATTAGGATTAAGAGAGGCTATGAGGCCCTGCAGAACTGCAGTGGTGAAGCCTGCTCTGGACTTAGAGTAGAGAGGCAAGTGGTAGTGCTTTGTAAAGGTGTGCACTGAACTCCAAGTTGCAGCCTCTAAGATTTCTTTGGTTGGTACTCCCCTGAGGAAGGCTGCTGAAGTGGCTGCTGCTCTGGTGGAATGAGGCCTAATGCCCTTAGGCACTGATTTGCCATGTTGAGAATAGCAGAAACGGATGCAACGGCCTATCCATTTAGAAATTGTCTGTTTTGAGATAGCCTTTCCTTGTGATCCTGCAGCATATGACACTAGAAGTTGCTCAGTCTTTGTGAAAGCTTTAGTTCTGTCCAAGTAGAAACATAACTGCCTGTGTATGTCCAAAGAATGCAGAAATTTCTCACCCTTGTTCTGTGGATTTGGGTAAAAGGTAGGCAAGTGAATGGTTTGATTGAGGGCCACACTGGACACCACCTTAGGCATAAATGTAGGGTTTTGTCCTCAGAGAAACCCTGTCTGGATGAAAAATGATGAAAGGTTCCACAGCCATGAGTGCTTGTAACTCCGAGACTTGCTTTGCAGAGGTAATGGCTAGGAGCAGAGCTGTTTTCCAAGATAAGAATTTAATATCCGCTGTTGATGCTGGCTCGAAAGGAGGCAGTGTGAGTTTTTCTAAAACAAAATTGAGGTCCCAGGCCAGAATTGGTGCTCTCCTTGGAGGTCTAATGTTTTTTGGCTCCTCTGAGGTACTGCCTTATTAAAGGATGAGAAAAGCTAGGTGGTTCCGTATTGTAATGTGCAGAAATGGCAGAGGCATGAATCTTAATTGATGAGAAAGAAAGGCCATTGTTCAGCATCTCAGTCAGGTATTGTAAAATCTGAGGAATGTTTGGTACAGTCGTGTCAATGCCTTGTTCCTGTTTCCAAGCAGAGAATCTCTCCCATTTTTCTGCATAAGACTTTCTGGTACTGGGCCTCCTGTCCTCCAAGATAACATCCATAACAGCTTTTGAAAGAGGAGTGTTCAGAATGGCTACATTATCTGCCATGCTGCCAGATTTAAGGTCCTGAGCTGGCTGTGCAGGATCTGATTGTTTTGTTGGGTCAGTAAGTGAGAAGTTTGAGGCAATATCCATGCTGGACCTTGAGACAAGCTCTTCAGGATTGGGTACCAGTGCTGGCGTGGCCAGTCTGGTGCAATTAGGATCATCTTTGGCTCTTCTTGCCTGGCTTTTATGAGTACCTTTGGAAGGAGCGGTAGTGGTGGGAAAGCATATACTTGTAGGTTTTTCCAGCTGAATGAGAGGGCATCCACTTTCCATGCTTGTGGATAGTAAGTCCTTGTGCAGAATTTCTGTAGCTGGCAGTTCACTGGGGATGCAAACAGATCTATGTCCGGGCTCCACCATTTCTGTGTTATCATTCTGAATATTTGTGGATTCAATTCCCATTCGTGGGGATCCATGATGTTTCTGCTTAAGTCGTCTGCCAGTGTGTTTTTCTCTCCTGGCAGGAATTGTGCTTGCAGATGAACTTGATAGTTTAGAGCTGTGTTCCACAAGGTCATGGCTTGTCTGCAGAGGGGATAAGAGTGAGTGCCCCCTTGCTTGTTTATGTACCACATAACCGTGGTGTTGTCTGTCTTTAGTAGTAGTTGTCCTGGATGCAGCAGGTCCTTGAAGGCTATAAGGGCATTTTGTACAGCTAGCATCTCTTTTTGATTGATGTGAACATGCCTTTGTTCTGCGGGCCACTTGCCCTGAATACATTTTCCTGCCATGTGTACTCCCCAGGCGTAATCCGATGCATCTGTTGTCAGTGTTTGCCTGGCTGAGGGTTGAGTACAAGGCTGTCCCTTGTTGAGGTGACAAGTTAGAGCCCACCATCGAAACTCCTGTTGAAGGCAAGGAATTAGTGGTATAACTGTTTCTAAACTTTGACAGTGTTGAGACCAGACACCCTTTAGGTACCATTGTAGTTTGCTCATATGCAGTCTGGCATATGGAATTAGTAGTATGCAAGATGCCATGTAACCCAAGGCCTGCAGAATTTTTCTTGCAGGGAGTTGGGTTCTTGTTGCCATCAATTGAAAATATTGAGTCAGTTGTCCTTGCTTGTCTGGCGTGAGATAAGCCATCTGGGCCGTTGTATTCAAGCTGGCACCCAGGAATATTATCTCTTGTGAGGGCACTAGTTTTGATTTCTTTTCGTTTACTGTGTACCCTAGGCAACTTAACTTTTTTACAAACGCCAGATGCTTTAGAAGAATGTCCTTGCTCTCTGCTTGAATGAGGCAGTCGTCCAGGTACGGATAAATCTGAATTCTTTTATGTCTGCAAAATGCAATTACTGGTGCAAGGCACTTTGTGAAGACCCTGGGCGCAGTACATAAGCCAAAGGGCAGTGCAGAGAATTGATAGCGCGCATTCAACCAGCTATGAATCGGAGGTATCTTCTGCAGTTTTGTATGATAGGGACATGCAGGTATGCCTCCTTGAGGTCCAGGGTTACGAGCCAACCTTTCTTGCCCAGCATGGGAAGAAGCTGCTGTAGTGTCAACATTTTGAACTTCGGAACATCCAGGTAAGTGTTTAGTGAAGAAAGATCCAGAATGGGCCTCCAGGCTTTGTCCTTTCTGGGAACCAGAAAGAGTCTTGAGTAAAATCTTTGTCCTTGTTCCTGTGGTGGTACCTTTTGAATAGCTCTCATGTCCATGAGTGCTGTAATTTGTTTTTGAGCCTTTGCCCATTGATTTGGTGGCAGATTTGGCATTCCTTTTAACCTTGGCAGTGTGTGAAAGTGGAACCTGTACCCTTGAGATACAATGTTGAGAACCCATTTGTCTTTGGTGATCATATGCTAATTGTGATAGGAAAGTGCCAGTTTTCCTCCCAAGGGAGCTGCCAAGAGACAGCTGTTTGGCAGCTGTAGTGGAAAGTCATTGGGGCTGTTTTTTATATGGTTGGGGGCTTTCTTTCCCTTCTTTCTGGCCTGATGCACCCCATTGTCGAGGCCTGTAAGGACCTTGTAGTTGACCTTGACATCTTGGACGTCTGTATCTGCCCCTTTGAGGTCTGTCTGTAACTGGAAAGGACCAATTCTTTGTTAGCCAATTTCTGCTAAATTGAGGAGGCTGAACCTGTAAGAAATCCTTCACCGTTTGCATAGATTTTGCCTTATCCTCCATTTTCTTTAATACCTCTTCTGCCTTAACTTCAAATAACACATCCTGCTGCAAAGGTGCAACCAATAGTTTTGCTTTAACATGATCTGGTAACGTATGTTGTTTTAACCAAGCATGTCTTCTAATGACAGAACCTGTAACTGCTGCTCTACAGGAGGCCTCTAAAGAATCAAAACCACATTGCAAATTATGTTTTCCCACTTGTTCAGCTGCATGCAATAAATCCTGCATTTCCTTAAAATTAGGAGGATCTGAATCTGGAAGCATTTTTTTGTTTCAACTGAGACATCAAAAATTGCTGATATTTTAGCATGTGAAACTGGCAATTTAAGGCCCTCATTGCTAAAGTTGCAGACGTATATACTTTATTCCCCCATCTGTCTAATGCTCTGGAATCTCTGTCAGAGGGGACTGGATTCTTTGCTGATGAGGCCTTAACCCCTTTGGGTCCCTGAGAAATAGTTTCAGGATCAGCAACAGGGCTTTTATAAAGAAATTTGTGAGAGTCAGGGACTCGGTAGTATCTGTCAGGCTTAACTGGGGCTGGAGGTAAATAATCAGGATTTAAGCTGGATTCAGTATACACATCATCCACAATATCTAACACTGGCGGAATAGCAAGGGGTCTGTGTTGAGGTAATAAAAGGAAGTCTCTGAGCCTCTTCTTGGATTCAGAGTAATCCTGGCCTTCCCAATGGAAATGCTCCCTCATGGTATGTAAGGTTTCCCCAAAGGAGTAGACATCAGGCAGAGAGGCTGATGGAATTGATTCCTCAGCATCAGAATCCTCATAAGGGGGTAAAGAGTATCCTAGGTCTGAGGATGAGTCTGAAGAGATGAATACCTGGTCGGATGAGTCACAGTCTGTATCCTGTCTAGGCCTTTTATCAGGAGGGGGATGGGACCCCCTGATCAGAGTGATTAGGTCTTCGGCCATTTTGTGCATTTGTTTCTTAGGCATGGAGGCCTGTCCTGGAGAATGCTGTATTTGTTTCTTTGTTTTTAAAGGAGGTTTAGACTTGGCAGAAGATTTAATGCTCAACTGAGTTGGTCTGAAAACACCCTCTGAAGCTGCGGGTTGTTCAGCTACTCCGGATCCCTCTGAAGGAATAGTTTCGGTAGGCTGAAAATCTTGTGCGTCTGAAAGCCCAACCATCTCCACGTGGGAGTCAGAGGTGGCCTGTGGTTCTACAGAAGTGGTCGTCAGGGGCTACGAAGGCACCTCGCTGAAAACTGGAGAACCGGTGACTGGCCTAGAAAAGGCTTCATCATCAGTTTTGGGCCTCGGATGCCTATCCTTGTCTTTGCGCTTTTTATGTATTCTGGTCGCCGGGTGTTCCGACGGCATCGTGTAATTGAATTTTCTGCCAAAATAATGTCGGGCAAAATCAAACCGACGTTTAATAGTGCGCTTGTTAAACCTAGCACAAAACCCACAACCAGTGACGTCGTCGTCTAGGCCTAGGCATGGGATACAATAAGAATGGAAATCCTTATGAGGTATTTGCTTCCCACAAGAAATAGTTATTAACTTTTACTGACATTGGTCTGAGGCAAGAAAAAGTTTCCCCAATGGGGTACTTAGCTTTGTAGAAAACTTCGGTTCTGGGTTCGGAATGAAAATCTCAGGAGTCGGCCGACCGGCACTTGCGAACTGCTTTTGCTTCGAGCACCGCGCGGCAAGAAAGACTGAAGAAAATGGCGTCGGCTGCATCTTATATACCCCTGTCGCACTGATGTCAGGGAGGAGGCGACAGCAACCAACGCCGGACCAAGACTTTGGAACTCAGGCCGACTGGGGAACTGCTTGACGGCAGGATAACCCAAGTGTAATGACTGCAGCAGTGTAACACGATGAACATCTAATTGCTCTGTTTGGTAATATGGATGTGAAGGTATGCATCCTTCAGGTCTAGAGTGACCATGAAGGCTGCGGGTGAAAGCAGAGGTAAAAGGTTCTGGAGCACTAGTATTTCATACTATGGAACTCAATGCTGAAAAGCACTACAAAGCAAGCTTTACTTCAGAAATGAGTTGTGGTCTGTTTAAATGAAAAGACTCTCTTCACACAGTGCTATGCTACTACACTCACATACATTACAGAATTCGGTTAAAAACGCTGTATGTTATAAAAGTAGATGTATACCTCTTGCAGTTCACAAATTAATTTCTAAAGAATATATTGCATATACATCTACACATTTTAATCCCCACTTTAAGACACATTCCTGTTACAGTGTACCCCAAAGTCTCTCAGTATATTGTCCGATTCAGAAAGTTTGTTTAGCATCTGATTAAAGTCTGAGTGCAACTGCCGATATTGAAAATCAAAACCAAGAAAATCTAAAGGTATTACTGCTCAATGTTATGAGTCTAAATAAACTCCACTCCCTAGAAGCTCTCCTCACTCTACAGAATGGTGATGTCTGTGGTCACGGAGACGTGGTGTAAAGCCGTGGAGAGCACACCAACAGTGCAAGGTTATAATGCCTTCCACACATTTAGACCAGCTATTACACAGACAGGGACTAAAAGTGGAGGTGTCTAGATTTACATTAAAAATAAATGTACCTCAAGGCTCGTCAAACAGGACAATGCACTTGAGCTGCGCCATGTTCAAATCACCACAGGCAAAATCCAATACCACTTCCTTGAAAGCTACAGGTCCACCTTGACAACCCAGGAAACGTACACCCATAGCCCGGCCTTAGGCATAGGCCAACTAGGTGGCTGCCTAGGGCGCCGCTCTAGCAGGGGCACTTTTCCAGTGTTTATTTGGTGTAGGTAGACTAGGATGGGGGCACTGGGTAGTGTGGTGGGGGGCGCCATGGAGCCCTTTTGCCTAGGGCACCAGTTAACCTAAGGCCGCTCCTGCATACAACATGTATTTAAACTTCTTATTGGAAACACTCACCATCCAACCCAACACCATATTCATGGGCAACTTTAATTACTCCACTATTAACTGGGAATCCTACACGACATCAAACATACAGGCACAGACATTCCTGGATTTTGTAATCACAAACTCCCTGGATCACACTGTCAATACACCAACCAGGGGTGCAACCATACTGGATCTGGTCGTCACTAACATGGGAGAGTGATGCACGCCCCCTACTATAATGTCTTCTCTGGTAAGGTCAGACCACAAATTGGTCTCCTTTGAAGTATAAAAAAAAAAAAAAAAAAAATCTAGACCCCAGCTAAACCTGGAATATTCAGGAACTACTTCTAAAGCTAACTTCCTGCTATTAAGTGATAACCTGGCAAAATTTCAAGCCCCCATAAAACCTGAGAACACGGATACCTATTCAGAACTGTTCACAGAAACACTGTACAAACATGTTAATAGCTGCGTAGAGGTAGCTGTACCCACCAGGAAGAAGTACGGAACTAACTCAAAAAACAAGCCACCCTGGTGGAATCACAAAATCAACAGGCTCTAGAACAGAAGACAGAAAACTATTGCAAAAATTATAAGGTGCAGCAGGATAAAAACACTCTCAAACTAAACAATTCAGAGGACAAAAAGTCTACCAAAGTCATATTTGAGGTAAATTTGGCCTTCCAGGTCAAGGGCAATCTCAAGGCATTATTTAGCTATGTTTGCAACCTCAAAGGCAATACACAATTGTGTGCAGAGCTCATTGTGACTCATTGTGAGTGGAGCCACCTATATTGAGCCAGAAGACAAAGCTAATCTATTGACCAATAAATTCAGCTCCATCTTTACCCCTCTCTCCACTCAACCTTCCCTCAGGTAATACCATCAAATACAACTCCCCCTGCTATCACTAGGGAACAGGTCCTTAATGCTCTAAGGCCCAGGAACACTGCCATCAATGGGCCCAAACAATATCCCTAGATGCCTCCTAAACAGAATGAAATATGACCTATCAGGCTGTCTGGAATTGCTATTTAACTGTAACCTCTAAACGGGTTTCATGTCTCATGAATGGAGAACAGCAACAGTCATCCTCTGTACAGAGGTGGGCCATCCACAGACCCACAAGTCTTGTATGTAAAGCCAAGGAAATAATTACCATGGAAATGATCAATAGTCATACAGTAAACCTCCAAACACTGGAACCAACCCAGTTTGGCTTAGTCAAAGGCAGGTCATGCCTACTCAACCTGGTGGACTTCTTTGAGAAGGTCACCAAAGCAATGGATGAGAGCACAATGGTTCACACTGCCTATCTTGACTTGGCCAAGGCATATGACACAATACCCCACTCGGGCATTGTTGACAAACTCAGTAATTTGTATGTCACCTGGTGGATAACCAACGGGCTCACAGACAGGACCCAGGAAGTTAGAATTATTGAGTCCACCTCTACAAAGGGTCCAGTCACAAGTGGAGCCGCTCAGAGATTGGTCAATGGAACGCTTCTTTTTGGCATTTACTTCTCTGAAGTAAAGGCCAATGCCAATGGTCTTTGGCTGATTAAATGTGCAAATGATTGCAAATTAGGGGCTGTCATGGAATCCCACACTGACACAAATGTTCTCCAGGAAGGGCTGATACAGACAAATAACTGGTGTCAGTGCCATGAACTAAAACTAAATGTCAAGAAATGCATGACAGTTAACAGGAGAGGACAACTTCCTGAAGGATACTATCATACTGACAACACACCCCTTAGAGTTAACCCAGTAATCAGGGTCTTAGGGACACAAAGATCATAATCTAGCCTTTGACCATCACATGTCTACAGTAGTGAGGAAATCATTCTATGTTGTGCAGCTCATAAACAAAGGTGGTGTGGCATTTAAGTCCAAGGAAGTCATTCTTCCACTGTATTCATCAGACTTATCAGACAATACCCCCTTTGGTATGTACCTAACCAGGCGTATGCAACATTTAGAATGTCCACAGAGGTTCCTCACTAAAAGAGCACAGGGTGCAAGTAAAGTACAGTTTTGTACCTACCATAAATGTAGATGTTCGAAGATCCACATTGCTGCAGTCCTTACTTATGGGTAGTCCGCTGTCCTCGGTCGGCCCGAATACCAAAGTATTAGGCTGACGTCGGTCATGGGCGCCTAGATCTGACATCAGAGCGTCAGGGTATAAAGGCGCATGATCGACGTCATATCCTCAGTCTTTTCTTGCCCCAGATGTCAGAAGGCCAAACCAGAAAGGCCACAGCCAAAAACAGAATACCTCCCAAAAACATGCCCAACAACAACCATCACCTAAAGCATAGCACCAAGTCAAACTACAGTGGGGAAGGAGGGAGGGTAAATTGGACTGCAGCAATGTGGATCTTCGAACATCTACATATAAGGTAGGTACAAAACTGTACTATGTTCTTCATCTCACATTGCTGCAGTCCTTACTTATGGGTAGAATCCCAAAGCAACGGGAAAGGGAGGATGGTAAAAATCATAAAGCATTAGGGGCCGCTAAAATGCCCTGTAAAATTGCAGTGGCAAATCCAGCCCTAGACTTAGAATAAAGAGGAAGGTGGTAATGTTTAGAAAAGGTATGCACTGAACTCCAAGAAGCTGCCTCCAAAATGTCTTTTGTAGCTACCCCCCTTAGAAAGGCCGTAGAAGTAGCAGTAGCCCTAGTGGAATGAGGCCTGATTCCAGCAGGAATCTCCTTACCATGATGGGAATAACAGAAAGAAATGCAAAACCCAATCCATTTAGAAATAGTTTGTTTTGAAACAGGTTTACCCTGTGAACCCAAAGCAAAAGAAACAAACAATTGCTGGGACTGTCTGAACTCCTTGGTTCTGCTCAAATAAAAGCAACTGCCTGTGAATATCCAAAGTATGCAAAAGTTTCTCCCTTTATTTTGGGGGTTTGCATAAAAAGTAGGCAAATGAATAGTTTGATTTAAGGCCACACTAGAAACCACTTTAGGCATAAAGGAAGGATTAGTACGTAAAGATACCCTATCCTTATGAAAAATCAGGAAAGGCTCCACTGCCATGAGGGCCTGTAATTCAGAAACCCTTCTTGCAGAGGTAATGGCCAACAAAAAAGCAGTTTTCCATGACAAATACTTTAACTCGGCAGTAGCTGCAGGCTCAAAAGGTTGTAGAGTAAGTTTTTCCAACACAAAATTGAGATCCCAAGCAGGAGTTGGAGCTCTACGTGGGGGTCTTATATTCTGTGCCCCTCTAAGAAATTGCTTAAACCAAGGATGAGAGAATAAAGGAGGGTCACAATCATAGTGAGCAGAAATGGCTGCAGCATGAACCTTTATTGAGGAGAAAGACAAACCCTTGTCCAATAGCTCAGTAAGATATTGAAGAGCAATTTCCTTTGCTCCAAATAAAAAATCTCCTCCATTTATCCGCGTAAGCTTTCCTGGTACTAGGCCTCCTGGCCTCCAAAATAACATTCAAAACTTGTTGTGGAAGCTGAGACCTTCCAGAGTCTAAAACAGAATATGCCAGGCTGTTAGATGCAGAGACTGAATCTTGACATTGAGGAAGTGACTGTCCTCTTGTGACAAAAGGTGCGGAATCAAAGGCAGAGGCCATGGAGGTTCTCGTACTAAACTCCTCAGTAGTGGGTACCAGTGTTGTCGAGGCCAATCCGGTGCTATCAAAATCATGGTTGGCTTGTCTTGTCTGGCCTTCAAAAGTACCTTGGGAAGAAGAGGCAGAGGTGGAAAGGCATATACATGCAGATTGTTCCAACTGAATGATAGAGCGTCCACCTTCCAAGCTGTGTGATGAAACATTTTTGTGCAAAACTTTGGCAACTGGTAATTTAGTGGAGAAGCGAACAGATCTATGTCTGGAGTTCCCCATAACACTGTCAACTGTTGAAATACATGAGGATCCAATTTCCACTCGTGAGGATCCACTATTTGTCTGCTCAATACATCTGCTAAGGAGTTCTGTGCTCCTGGTAGAAACCTTGCCTGAAGATTGAGGTGTAGATTGAGAGCAGTTTCCCACAGAATCATCGCTTGCCTGCAAAGAGGGTAAGAATGGGTTCCCCTGCTTGTTGATGTACCACATGACAGTAGTGTTGTCTGTTTGAATCAACACCTGCCCTGGGTGAAGTAAATCTTTGAAAGCCATCAATGCAAACTGGACTGCTAACATTTCCTTCAAGTTGATATGCAAATGTTGGAGTTTGACAGGCCACGTGTTTTGCACCCATTTTCCATTGAGGTGTGCTCCCCAAGCCTTGTCCAAGGCATCTGTCGTTAGAATCTGACTCGCCTCTGGCGGGTCACAGAGTCCCTTGTTTAGGTGACATTCCTGAGCCCACCACAAAACTCCTTCTGAATGCAAGGTATTATCTGAATGACAGTGTCTAGATCTTGGCAGTGCTGTGTCCACACATTTTTGAGATACCATTGAAGCTTCCTCATATGCAATTTGGCATTGGGAAGCACCAGAATACAAGATGCCATGAACCCCAAGGCTTGAAGGACTGTCCTTGCAGTCAGCCTGGACCGTAGAGACATTTGCTGGAAATAAAGAGAAAGGCTTCTTTGTTTGTCTGGGGTCAAAAAGGCCATCTGGGAAGCTGTATTCAGTCTCACACCCAGAAAGCACATGTCCTGAGAGGGTACTAGACTGGACTTTGTTTCGTTCACAGAATACCCTAGGCATCTTAACACTGCCATCACATACTGTAGATGATGAAGAAGTTCGTCCTTTTCTTGTGCAATAATCAGGCAGTCGTCCAAATAAGGATAAATCTGTATTCCTCTTAGTCTGAAAAATGCTATCACTGGAGCCAGAACCTTTGTGAACACTCTGGGCAGTAGATAAGCCAAAGGGCAATGCAGAGAACTGATAATGTAAATTTCCAGCCCGAAAAGCAGGTACCTCCTGCAACTGGGCCTGATAGGAACATGAAGGTAAGCCTCTTTGAGATCCAGAGTAACCATCCAGTGATCTTTTCCCAACAGAGGTAAAAGTTGTTGTAAAGTCAGCATCTTGAACTTTGGAATGTCCAGGTAAGTGTTGAGGATAGATAAATCCAAAATTGGTCTCCACGTGTTCCCTTTCTTTGGAACTAGAAACAGGCGAGAATAAAATCCTAGGCCCACTTCTGACAGAGGAACTGGCTGTATAGCTCCTATTTGAAGAAGTAAAGAAATTTGTCTGTGAGCCTCTATCCTTTGCCGAGGAGGGACGTCTGGCATGCCTTTGAAAGGAGGCATGGTGTGGAAATAGAACTTGTAACCTCGGTTTATAATGTCCAATACCCATTTGTCCTGGGTGACTAAATGCCAATTTTGCTTGAAAAGAGCCAACTTTCCTCCCAAAGGAGCTGCCCGGCAAGAAGAATCTGGCAGCTGAAAATGCAGGTCATTGGGCCTGTTTACGAAAGGACTGGCCCCTGCCCTCACCAGCAGATTGAGCAGGCGAACTCCATTGTCTCGGCCTGAAGGTACTCTGAGCTCTGCCCCTACCAAGCCTAGATCTACCCCTAGACTGAGAATCAGAAGTAGGCTACGTCCACCCCTTAGTAGGCCAATTTCTACTAAACTTTGGAGGTTGTACCTGCAAAAAATCTTTAACAGTCTGCATAGACTTAGCCTTGTCTTCCATTTTCTTTAAGACTGACTCCACAGGAGGACCAAACAAAACTTCAGACTGTAAAGGGCATCCAGAATTCTAGACTTAACATGCTCAGACAAATTCTGATCCTTAAGCCAGGCGTGCCTACGAATAACTGAACTAGTGGCAGCCACCCTAGAAGAAGCCTGTAAAGCATCAAAACCACATTGCAAAGAGTGCGTACCCACCTGTTCAGAAACATGCACTAAATCCTGCAATTCTTTACACTCTATGCCCTCTGCCAAAGCATCCACTTTAGATCTTAGCTGAGAAAGGAGGAAATTCTGATACTTCAACCTATGAAACTGGCAGTTCAAAGCTCTCATTGCTAAAGTAGAAGAGGTATACACCTTCTTACCCCATCTATCCAAAGCTCTAGCTTCCTTATCCAGAGGAACCGGATTCTTAACAACAGAGGCTCTAACACCCTTAGGCCCCTGACTAATAGTTTCTGGGTCCGCCCTAGGACTCTTATACAGATATTCATGAGCCTCAGGCACCCTGTAATACCTATCCGGTCTGTGGTAAAAACAAGAACTCCCTAAGCCTCTTCCGTGAATCAGAGTACTCCTGTTCCTCCCACTTAAAATGCTCCCTCATGGAATGCAGAGTTTCTGAAAATGAAAAATCTTCTGGAGGAGAAGCAGAAGGAGTGGAATCCTCTGCATCAGAATCAGAATAAGGAGGGAAATCTTGAATGTCTTCAGCAGAAGACTCTGAATCATCTGAGGCCTGCTCCAAACTTTCCAACTCTGGCTCCATCCTGGGCCTCTTATCAGGAGGGGGAATAGAACCTCTAATTAAAGTAATCAAATCCTCTGCCATTTTAAGCATGTGCTTTTTAGGCACAGACCCTGAAGAACCAGAACTGACACCAGAGGAAGGCAAAACAGACCTGCCCTTAGAAGGAGCCTTAGAAACAGTAGCAGAAGGCCCAACCACCTTAGGCATAGAAGGGAGAATAGTAACCTGAGAGGCCCCTTCAGCCTGACCTGCCTCCTGAGAGGCCACATCTTGTAAAATCAAAGTTTCCCCCTGGGACTCAACAGAAACTTCAGCCGGATCCACCTGTTCAGCTGTAGCTTCTAAAGGTCCAGCGTCCGAAACGGATGAATCATCCTGCCTAGGCTTTAAAGATTTGTCTTTGCGCTTCTTAGTAGAAGCAGGCGTCGGGAACATCCGACGGCATATTATAAGTACACCTCTTGCCAAAGACTAACCTAGCGCAATCTAACCTCCGTTTTATAGTGCGCTTATTAAACCTAGCACAAAACCGACACCCGACTACGTCGTGCTCCGGTCCCAAACAAGGAATACAAAGCGAGTGGTAATCCCTATGCGGTATCTGTTTCCCACAAGAAATACAATTATTCACTTTTTCTGACATCCGGTAAGTAACTGAGGCAAGAAAAAACAAAAATATTCCCCAACGGGGTACTTAGCCCAACTTGGTATCGGTCTGAAACTCCGAAAACGAAAAATTTCAGAACGCCGAACGGCACTTGCAACGCTGCTTCTGCATCGGACCATGCGGCAAAAAAGACTGACGTCGATCATGCGCCTTTATACCCTGACGCTCTGATGTCAGATCTAGGCGCCCATGACCGACGTCAGCCTAATACTTTGGTATTCGGGCCGACCGAGGACAGCGGACTACCCATAAGCAAGGACTGCAGCAATGTGAGATGAAGAAAATCATGTCCTCTGCAGATCACCTCAAGGCCCTATTCTTGTATGCAGTCTCCTACAGGCTTTTGATGGGGAGAGCTATGCTTGGCATACAGGGCATTGCCAGACCCCACTCTGGACCTCCTGCATATCCACAAAACAAACGGTACCAGAATTACCTGTTCTAAAAACTTAAACCTTGCCTGCGATATAAACAGGACCTGCTGGACAGACAGGTATGCATCCCAGAGACTACCCCGTCTTTAGATTAAGCTCCCCCTTGTCCATGTGAAGCAAAGCTCCTCCCTAATCCAAGTGCAACTTGGACAATTGGATGGGGAGCAGGAAATTCATCCCTGGTTTGGCACCTATATCTCTAATGGACACAGGCAACCTGTAAATGGTTCATCTCCCAGGCCCCTGCTTGCAAATGTTTAATCTCCCAAACCCCTGCTTACACTTATCAAGGGTATCAGAACTTGTCAGATTTGGGCTGCATGGCTAGGCTTAAAAGGGCACTTGTGATCATTAGCCTACACCTATGAACCCATAAATGTGCTGAAGTCTGCCCTGAATACACTCAAGTGGTAAACTACAAGATTGCAGTGCTTTGTATTAGCTTCTCCACATATCAGTGAGGAAAATTTCATCAGTTTCGACACTGTGGATGACATTTTCTTGCTGTTAGTTCTGAATGCATTTCTCGAAAGTTTTTCTGCTATTGTTTTCCAAACAGTGTGGCACTCTTGTATATGCGAAAACACTGCACACCTGTTTTCAGGAATCATTTATTTTCCCCAGTGTTGTGGAACTATAGACTTCAGTGTACTCCATAAAGAGGGTGGGTGATACAGCAACTTTTTTTTTTTTTTTTTTTTTTTTTTTACCAGTATGGACATTTGAGTACTCCATTAGCTGTGACTGACTTTACTACAGTACTTAGTGTATATCGATGTATCACAGGGAGACTTTTTAATGCATCTGCAAGCTCTTCAGCTCGTGTGAGTAACTGATCCATCAGCACCACCTTTTCCCAATTTTGTAAATGGGGACATGGCTGGAGTGAATAACTGACCTCACATTTCAATTTCTCAAGTTAATTTATCAGTTACACAAAACAAGCTTAGATAGCCTTAAAAAAGTTAACAATTGAATAATTAGGCTTATTTTCCTCACCTACCCCAAGGATCCCATCTAGGAAAGTCATGTCATTTGTTCTATAGAACAGTACATGAAAATGACAGCAGAGTTAATCTAGATTTTCTAGCTCATTAACAAGCACAGATACCTTGTGATACATTTTTGGTATCCCCATGAAGCAGTTATTCCATTAGGTAAAGACCTTAAAAAATATGAAAGGAAGTGAACACACATTCTTTCTGGATGACAAATTACCTGTGTATCTTAAGTGGAGCAGATAGGCTTACTGAGGCTGTCACTGCTGTAGGTCTTTAGATCTGAATATTGACTTACCTAGTAGTAGTTGAGAAGGCACAATAAAAGGCTTACCATCATTTAAAAAATAAAAGTTGTAGAATTGCAGTCAGTATTTAATGAAATTAAAGTTGTGAATAATCTTAAATAAAAACTATACAGTGTAGTTTATTTTCAACTACTTAATTACAAGAATCAGGGTACTGTGCAGATTACTGCTTCCTGTCAATCCACCCCCTCCCATCAATAGGAAGTTTTATACACTAGCATAACAAAACTGTAGTAAACAGGGTAGTGTAAAGTAGGTAAAGCACTGACTGCAGGTCTGAGTAATGCTCAGGATGCAAGTAAGGGAAGGATAAGTGCACACTCTAATGCCAATTAAGGCTGAGCCCTACTGGGGACTGAGCACATGTCCTTAGGGTGCCATGCAAGCCAGATAAAACTCTTGCATGTCCCATTGCACATACTGCACTGGATGGCACAAATTCATGCAAATGGGGATGGGAAGCCAAGGCATATTAAAACATTTCTTGGCATCCATATGTTTCAAGTGCCCTGCTTCTTCATTTTTGCCAGCATGGATCCAGAGTTAGTCTAAGGGAACAGGGAGAGCCTGGTAGATCTGATGGACAAGAAGCCTTGCGGATGAACCAATGGTCAGCCGAGAGGAGCCAAAATGAGAAACAAAAAATAAAAATATTGCTTCATTATAGTTGCATCTGCTCCTGAATGGGGAACATTCAATTTTAATTACGTGGCGAGCTAAAGTACTTATTTTATGGCAGCTTCTATTAGCTTACTTTATTCTCCAGAACATTATGGGCATTTAAAATAAGCTAACTATAACTTGGATGGCTGACTGATGCATAATACTGTCATCGCACAGTAAAAGGTCCTCCCACTTCAGTTCTTGGCAGGGGTGCTTTCTGTGCAAAACCTTCATGTCACAGTTCTTGGCTGGGGTGCTTTCTGTGCAAAACCTTCATGTCCTATGTCTTCTCATATGGGACTTCTCTAGGTACTTTGGAATCTTACTACATCCCAACGACATGCAGCAGGTTGACTGGCAACTCTAAATTACCCATCAGTGGGCTAGTGGGTAGATGAGAGTGACTGTGTGCGAGTACTGCAGAAGAAAGGCCTGGCAATCTATTTCAACTCCCTTGTTGCCCGGTAATCTGTGTGTATGGCAATGGATGTTCAAGACTTGCTACAGGAGTTGGCTGAGGCTCGACAGCAGTGGATAAATGGAGGAAACGTAGCTTACTGAAAAACATTTAGAACCAAGATTGGTACTGGGTATTACGCAGTCAGTGAAATATACCAGAAGTCTTCTTGTTCAGTAATGAAACAGATGAGAACTTACAGTGGATATAAAAAGTGTACACACCCCTGTTAAAATGCCAGGTTTTTGTGATATAAAAAAATGAGACCACAATAAATCATTTCAAAACATTTTCCACCTTTGCTGTGACCTATAACTTGTACAATTCAATTGAAAAACAAAAAAACCTGCGCACACCCTTAAACTAATACTTTATGTGTGCACACCCTTAAACTAATACTTTGTTGAAGCACCTTTTGATTTAATTACAGCAATCAGTCTTCTTGGGCAGAAGTCTATCAGCATGGCACATCTTGACTTGACATTATTTGCCTACTCATTCTTGCAAAAGCGCTCCAAATCTGTCCGATTGCGAAGACAGCTCTCTTCAGGTCACCCCACAGATTTTCTATTGGATTTAGGTCTGGGCTCTGGCTGGGCTATTTCAAAACTTATTTTCTTCTGGTGAAGCCATTCTTTTATTGATTTGGATGTATGCATGTGGTCATCGTCGAGTTGAAAGGTGAAATTCTTCATTTTCAGCTTTCTAGCAGACACTTGAAGGTTTTAGGCCAAAACTGACTGGTATTTGGAAATGTTCATAATTCCCTCCACCTTAACTAAAGCCCCAGTTCCAGCTGAAGAAAAGCAACCCCAAAGCATGGCACTGCCACCACCATGCTTCACAGTGGGGATGGTATTCTTTTGGTGATGTGAAGTGTTGTTTTTGCGCCAAATGTACCTTTTAGAATTGTGGCCAAAAAGTTCCACCTTGGTCTCATCAGACCATAACATTTTCCCACATGCTTTTGGGAGACCTGATGCATTGTCTTGCAAATTTTAGCTGGGCCTGGATGTTTTTCTGTGTAAGAAAAGGCTTCCGTCTTGCAACGATAGTCCACAGTCCAGACATATGGAGAATACGGGAGATTGTTGTCACATGTAGTACACAATCAGTACTTGCCAGAAATTCCTGCAACTCTTTCAGTGTTGCTGTAGGTCTCTTGGCAGTCTCCCTGACCAGGTTTCGTCTAGTCTTTTCATCAATTTTGGAGGGACGTCCAGTTCTTTGCAACGTCACTATTGTCCCATATTTTCTCCACTTTTTTGATGACTGTCTTCACTGTGTTCCATGGTATATCCAATGGTGTGGAAATTTTTTTGTACCCTTCTCCTGACTGATGCCTTTCAACAATGAGATACCTTTGATGCTTTGTAAACTCTGTGAGCCATGGCTTTTGCTGTAGCAGGTAACTGAGTAAATATCAGGAAAATCCTACTAGGTCATCTGAACTTTATTTGGAGTTAATCAGAGTCTCTAATTGATGGCATGTGTGTACTCAAGAAGACTACATGCTGTATTTAAAACAAAAGGTGCTTCAACAAAGTATTAGTTTAAGGGTGTGCACACACAGCAAAGTGTTAGTTTAAGGTTGCGCAGACTTATGCAACCAGCGTATTGTATTTTTTTATTTTTATATATTTTTCCCCCCTAACAAATGTGTTTGGTTTTCAATTGAATTGTACAGGTTATAGGTCACATTAAAGGTGGAAAAAATTTTGAAATGATTTATTGTGGTCACTTTTGTTTAGATCACAAAAAACTGCCATTTTAACAGGGGTGTGTACACTTTTTATATCCACTGTATGTTCTAAACATCTGCAGTGGTGCTACTTTCAGATATGACACCACAAAAAGGATGGGGAAGAGAACAATAAAGGTGTTAAATTTCTGAAATATTCATCTTCCCCCAGCTCATCAAAAGGACTGGTTTGACATTTAATATCTGTGAACAACATATATGAACAGGAATTCAAGACAGAATTCCTTGAAGCCCATGGATGGAATTCTTAAGAGAGAGTGCTGTGCAAGTGTGTAACACTAATTTTAAGGAGTCTGATTCATGGGTAACTCACCCCACCCTGTCTGTACAGCCACTAATTAGCTCTTCTCAATGCATTACTTGACTATAAATACCAAGTTGTGTGTTGAAAGAAGCATCCTTGGACTGTCTGCAGTATTTATTTTCAACAAACCGATTCAATTTATATAACTTAGGGAATTTGGGCGGGGGGGGGGGTATCATTGACATGCCACCCTTTAGGCTATCATGCCATTCCTAGCTACCTGTTATGTCTTGTGCATTTGATTGTTCAGGAGAGAATTTTCTTATGAAGACAGCAGCCCTCCTTGAATTTACCATATACTTATACTTAATGGTAAAATTATTAAGCTTTAAACAGTGAACTCTAAGAGAAGGAACCTTATTATGAACCTTAGTATATTACTGTTGGGTAGGTTTCCACATGATTAAATATCTAAGGTAATGTTACCCAGTTACCTTAAGTTGTCATTTGGTACCTCACTATGTTTTAAAGTGCAAGTTTTAAAGCATTAAGTAATGCACTTCCAGTTCACTGAATCTTGCTACTGCACTAATCACAGAAACTGAACTGAAATCACTGCATTAATACAAAATCTTAAAAACGCTGTATTAGGATGATCAAGAGTAAACCGGACAGCTAGTGTTTATAAAATGTGAATGAATTCTGCCCTAATGGTGAATTTAGTTCTCATCTGATCCTATTCATACAGGTAGAACCAAACTGGCACAGTGTGTAGTACTGCCAACTGAAGGCAAGAACATCTCTGGTTCTGTCCTAGGCTGAGATTCCTTCTGTGTGAAATCTGCATGTCCTCCCTGCATTTGAGAGAGTTTTCTCCAAGTACTCTATTTTCCTACCACATCCCAAAATGCAGAAGGAAAAATGACAACGCTAAATTGCATGTAGGTGTGCACAAGTTGCATGTGTGATATGGAAGAAAGGCATGGCAAACACTTCCATTCTCTACTTGCTCAGCAAACACTATGAATAGTGGTGGTTGCTCATGGGTTCCCTTTAGACGTCAGATGTGGTTTGACTGCAGCGAATGGATTTTTACAGGTAAACTGTACCAACATTTAGAGAGCTTCTGGCACTGGTTTCTCCTCTTCCTATTTGCCCCTTTTTAGTTAGGTCATCCTCTATCTTTCAAACTGCTAACTGGCTGAAAGTGTAGAGAAATCTAGTGCTCCCTCATATCTCCTCTTTTACTTTTCCTAATATGCTGACAAGCTCATTCTTTCCACTCCTTTTCCTTATAACAGGACGCCAAGTCTCATTAGAAAAGGAAACCAATCGGGGTTCCCTGTCAGAAATGATTTACTATTATATAGTGCTTGCTAGCTTAATATCTTTAGTTACATTTAACTTGTAACTTAGTAAATAATTAATACACAAGTTAGAGTAGCTAGTGTAAACTATACTTCTCACACAACCTAGAATGCATACTTTTGCTTTTAAGCTGCTGGAAATTATTGGTAGAAATTCTTTCATATCCTCCTGCAAACCTACTGCCAATATGACTAATACAATATCATATTTTATCAGTTAACAAATTAACAGCCAGTACAACTACAGACCATGTCTCAAGTTTCCTTTAATGTCAATGGTTTGTAAGTGCCTTTAAAAAAATAAAGGTTACCTACCTAGCCTTTAAAAAGATAAAGGTTGCCTACCTATATGAAGATGACTCCGGCTACAATAATATGAATGCAACAAATGTGTTTACCAAATTAAAAAAAAAAAAAAAAAAAACAGCATTCATTAAACAGACCTTGATTCACCCAAGTCTCGGCATAATCACAAACTCTGGGCAGATGAGGAGTTTTAGTAATACTAAACTCAAACTATAATGCCAGAAACATTTAAGCTTTCTTCTGTAGATAAACTAGGGGTGTGGTGCTTTGTTAAATTCAGATCCATACGTTGGATGATTACAGTGGCTATTTTTCCCATTTTGGTATGGAGGCATATCTCCCAACGTGGAATCAAAAATCTGGACAAAAGACCATGGAAAGTAGGTACAACTGGCAAAAATCGGGACACTGATTAACATAAAATGTGCATACATAATCATGTAGCCGCACCCACTCCAGTGGAATTGTGGGATACCAAGATGACAGACATTTGAATTTCAGATTTCATATCACTCTGAAAATACATAATAATGAAAAACTTATTATTCTAGAAACTGAATTTACAGGAGCAATATTTAAAATCTGTCCCACCTTATTTTTGGGCCTTTGTCCCACCACTATTTTTGGCTTTGTCATTTGTCCATTTTTCTTGTTCTGAGAGACTGAGGTATGAATGAGTCACACACACACACACTACTACTACTACTACTACTACCACCCCAGAAACATCCTAATCCACCAATAACTCATTTCTTTCATTAAAATCACTACATTAGTTAGATAAGCAACGACGGACCATATTTCCATTCTCCGTCATTGCAATATACGTGGCTGCTCCAGTAATAAATTACTATTAGATATAACTCAAGTCAATAATACTGCTGGTGAATCCCTAAAATCTGGAACGCACTGCCTATCCATATTTGTACACTCCATACAAATAAAATGGACTAAAGTGTAAATTACCTGACTCAAGCAAGTTCTACAATATGAGGTATTACACACTGCGGTGTTGAATGAGTCACTGAAATGAGTTTGCCGATTCCTTTACCAAATAATAGATTAATCACAGTTATAAACTCCACCTACCCCACGACACTAATGTCTTAAGCGGGTAATCAGGGAACGAATTAAAGGTTTAGCGTCTAGAAATAGAAGGTACATTTTCAATTAAATACAGGGCACTGAGGTGGGTTGTAACTGTCAATGGTGTCACTAGGGGAAGCAGGTCAATCGATAAACTTTTCTTGTAAGAGCAAGGAGTCTGGAATCTGCTACGACCCATAGTCACACACGCTCATTAAAGCATGGCAATTCATATTTTCTATGAAAACTCTGAACTAAATCACTTTTGGTCTCACTTCCAGATATTCACGCAAGCACTCCGGAAGGATAATTTCAAGTTAAATAAATAAATAATTTTATTAATGAACTGATCCCAACATGTTAGGAAGAAACAGTTCATAGGTTCGTAGGCTGGTATTAGGCCTATACAACCCTAGCCATAATAATTCCCTGGATATTTCTTCCCACAATATTTACTTCCTGGAACCTGTCTAGCAGGGTGACTGATGTGGGTGAATTTCCTATCTCCCATCCAATCGTCAAGGTTCCTTTTGAAGAGGGCCAAGGAGGTGCTCTGCTTGACAGTTATGGGCAGTCTATTCCAGAGTATGGGGAGTCTCTGTGTCAGGAACCTACCCCTCCAGCATGTCTTGTTCATTGTGATGACAAGGTTTAGATCCCTGGAGTGTGTGGCTCGAAGGGATTGGGGTTTCTTTAAGTGGAACATGTCCAACAGCTCAGGGTTTGACATGGCCTTGTATGTTAAACAGAGATCGCCTAGGAGTAGACGATATGCCACAGAGAATAGCTGGAGTTTTTTAGACTGTCAGCATAGGGCATCTGCTTTAGGCCTGTGAATCTTTTAGTGAGGTATTTCTGTGGCCTTTCCAGCTGTTGCAGATGTCTTGTGAGGTACATACCAAACGAGGTGTTGTACTCTGTAATGGGTCTAATGAGGGATGAGTACAGTGGGACAATGACCTCCTTTTTTCTGGATGAAAAGCCCTTAGTGATGAGGTGTGCCACATAGGATTTCCTGACTGTTGTGGCAATGTGGTTATCGAAGGTGAGACCACTGTCCACCTGTGTCCCTAAGTCTCGCATCACACTTTCGGTGTTTACTGTACTGCCACCTATGTTGTAATTCATGGGTACATGTTTTTTCCCAAAGGGGATAAAATGCAGTTGTGTACACTTAACATAAATGTAGATGTTGGAGTATATTCACTGTTGCAGTCATCACATTTGGGTTATCTACTTGCAGTACCCCTCAGTCGGTCTGATTATCTAAGTCTTGTGTCCTGCGTCGGTAGCGGTCTCATCTTCCATGACGTCACGTAGTCAGGGGTAAAAAGCATGCAGCCGATGCCATTACATCAGTTTTTCTTGCCCCAGATGTCAGGTGCTCCCCTAATGGGAAGCAATTAAATATAAATATGCAAGGTTATACCTCCACCAAAAAAGCAAATACACCAAAAAGTTTTTAAGCATAGTAAAGGAGAATAGAAGTATAGCCAAAAGAAGTCAGGGGGCTGGGGGGAGGCTAACCAGGACTGCAACAGTGAATACACTCAAACAATAAGTTATGTACTCACCCTAACGTTCGATGTATGTAGTCCATCTCACCTCACATTCTTACCCGTGGGTTCGGAGCCGAATGTCGGCTCCAACTCGGCCATACTTTAGCTCGAAGTCTTTCAATTGGCTGGGCTAAGATGGTATCCCATGCTGCACTGCTCTCTATCCCCAGATCTAGTTTGCTGCGAGCACCAGCACTCATTCTCCATGCATAACAACACCCAAGGAAGGAAGAACAAACCAAGAATGAAGGGATTTCTGAAACCAGGCCTAACCTCTAGATCCTCCAGGACGGGGGAAAGTGGGGGGTAAGTAAGAATGTGAGGTGAGATGGACTACATACATCGAACGGTACGGAGAGTACATAACTTCTTGATGTTATGTAGTCCAATCTTGCCTACATTCTTACCCGTCCCCAGCACCTAAATCCTGGGAGGCTCAGTGGAATATACTACTGAGCACTGTGGAACCAAAGGAAGACCTGCCTCTAGATACCACATCTAACTTGTAATGAGTAACAAAGGTGTGAGGAGACGCCCAAGTAGCCACAGCACAAATATCATACATAGACAATCTGGCCTGAAAAGCTGTACACGTAGAGCCTTCACTCGGAAAGGTAAATCTCTTCCCCCTGAAGTAAAAATTAAAGAAATACAACTGGAAATCCACCTAGACAACGTGACGTTGGAAACAGGAGACCCAATTCTGTTTTCCAAAAATGAAACAAACAACTGATCAGATTTTCTGAGGTCCTTCGTTCTGTGCAAATAAAATCGTAATTGTCTGTGCACATCTAACTGATGACATTTGAATTCTGCCTTGTTCGAGAACTGAGGAAAAAACACTGGTAATTCAATGGATTGGTTAAGGTTACTAACTGATGCTACTTTGGGAAGAAAGGAAGGATTTGGTCCGAGAGAAACCCTGTCCTTATGAAAAAATCAAATAAGGTGGTTTTAATTGATAAGGCTTGAAGCTCCGAAACACATCTGGCTGACGGGATGGCTACCATTCTTCCAAGTTAAGAATTTTAAATCACAAGTGGCTGCAGGCTCAAAGGGGAGTGAAGTAAGACCCTGGGGAACAAAGTTTAAGTCCCAAGGCATAACAAGTTCAGAGACAGGAGGACAAAGCAACATAGTGCCTTTCAGGAAAGTCTTACAAAGTCTATGTGCCATTAGACTAGGTTCGTTGCGACGTGAAAGGTAGAAATCGCAGCCAACTGGACTTTAATGGTTGTGGCAGCTGATCCCTGGTTGAAAAGCATAGAGAGGAACTCCAATACTGACGAGACTCGAGCTGTGTAAGGGTCAATCTGTTTGGCATGTGCCCAGATGGAAAATCTCTTCTATTTGCTGAAATAAATCTTCCTGGTCGAAGGCTTATGAGAGGAAGATAGAAGAGGAAGATAGAATATGAACCACATCCGGCGAAAAATGGTGAAGCCTAACTAATGTCAGAAGTGGAGTAGCCAAACTGTCAACCGGAGGGTCCGAAGAGAGGGATGGAATTGCCATGACATATGAGTCAGTAAGTCTGGTTGTGGGTCCAGAATTCAAGGAGCGTCCATGAGATAGGGATGGAGAAAGGGGAGCCACATTTGACGAGGCCAGTGTGGAGCAATCAGAATCATTTTGCTTCCCAAGGATTGCGCTTTCTGAATAATCTTTGACAGCAAAGGAACTGGAGGGAAGGTATATAGTAGACCGGAGGGCCAATCGTGGACTAGAGCGTCCCTGGGTGTCTCCCCCTGGGGGGGGGGGGGGGTAAGGTTGAAGTAGCTGCTGCAGTTGGCATTGAGGGGGCTGGAAAAAAGGTCGCAGCAAGGCTGACCCCACCTGCGGAAAATCTGCTCTGCAACTTGATAGTTCAGGGACCACTCGTGAGGCATCAGAATAGCTCTGCTTAGCCTGTCTGCGATCACATTGGACTTCCCCGGAATGTGCATTGCTACCAGAAAACGTTGGTTAGACACTGCCCACTGCCACACTGGCACGGCCTCTCTGCAAAGGGGATACGACTTGGTTCCTCCCTGTTTGTTCAGATACCACACCACCGACATATTGTCTGAGTGGATTGCAATAGTCCCGAGAGGAAGAAAGCTCTGAAGTGCTTGCAACGCTAGTAGCACTGCGCTCATCTCCAGGACATTGATGTGCAGATGCATCTCATGCTCTTGCCACGTGCCTTGGACTGTCGTGCCTTTGACTGTCCTGCCTAGATAACCCCCCCATCCCATCTGGAAGGCATCCGTGGTCTCCGTGGCAACCGGAGGCGAAGGAATGAAGGGTTTCCCCACACTGAGATTGTCGGTGTGAAGCCACCAACTGAGATCCTGTCTGCACCGGTCTGTGAGCAGAATAGGGTGAGAAAGTGGAAGACATTGAAGAGACCACTGGGCGAAGAGTAGCCACTGAAGGAGCCTCATATGTAACCTTGCCAGGGGAACTAACATAATCGTAGCAGCCATCGTCCCCAACAATTGGAGGACCAATCTTACCTTCACTCTCCTCAGAGGGAGCAAGGCGTAAATCTGTTATTGTAAAACTCTGAATCTTTCCTGTGGTAAAAACGCCCGCATGAGCACGGTGTCTAATTCATACCTATAAAGGTGACACGTTGCGAGGGCAACAAGGCAGATTTTTCCCAGTTCAAGGTGATGCCCAGCTGTTGACATAGGTTGATAGTGGCATCTCTGGTCTGAAGTAGCAGATGCCTGGTGGTGGCAGTAAGGAGCCAGTCGTCCAGGTATGGAAACACTTGGAATCCCTGACATCTCAAGTGAGCAGTCACCACTGCCATGCATTTGGTAAACACCCTGGGGGCTGTGGTGAGACCAAACGGCAGGGCTGGAAACTGAAAGTGACTGACTCCCAGCCAGAAGTGTAGGTGACTTCTGGATGCCCTGTCCATCTTTATGCGGTAGTAAGCATCCTTGAGGTCGATGGAGCACATCAACACTTCTTTTCCCAACAATGGGAGAATAGACTGTAACGTGACCATTCGGAACTTGGACTTTTTCACATGGGTGTTCAATCGGCTGAGATCCAAAATGGGTCTCAGGTCCCCTGTCCTTTTCACCAAAAAGAATCTGGAGTAAGTCCCTAATCCGATCTGGTCTGTGGGGACATACTGGATGTCTCCTTTTTCTAATAGCTTTGAAACCTCTGAAGCTGTGGAATCTCTTTGACTGCGTTGAACATCCGGGATTTTCTTCATTGGAGGGGGAGTTGACGAGAAGGGAATGACATATCCTCCAGAATTATTTGCAGAACCCATTGGTCCTGGGTGATACCTTGCCAGGCTTCCGGGTATAGTGAGATGCGACCCCCGACTGGCTCCAGAAATGCACAGTTGGGCCTCCCATCAGGAGCGGTGGTAGGGAGAACCATGAAAGGAATCACGGTCTCCTAATTTATGAGGGCTTCCTCTGCCCCTAGGGAGGCATCGACCTGAATAACCACCCCCTCCTCTGCCTCTGGAGGGGGACTCACCTTGTGCATCGGGAAAACCTCTGTTATTTCTTGAGCCACATCTTCTCACTCCTCTGGGCCTTGGGATAAGGCCTAGAGGGAAGGGAAAAATGGACTCCTATGGCAGACAGAGTTTTTCCCTCTTGCTCGCACCTGGTGAGAGTGTCTTTCACCTTGGTTCCAAACAAAGCGGAACCATCAAACGGGGCACTGGTGAATGTAGACTTGAAGGCCTCCAAAAAATGACAAAGGCACATCCAGGCATGTCTCCTAAGAGCGACTCCTGAACTTGCTGCCCTACTCGCTCCCTCGGCTGTGTGAGAGATCAGCCTCATGGAGGAGTTCACAACAGAATTGAGCGTAGACATCTGAGCGTTGACTTTCTGAGCTTCCGCCTCAGAAACGTTACCCCTTAGAGTATCTCCAAGCTCCTTTAGGAGATCTCTCTGGAGCCGTGTAAAGTGTGATATGTAATTCAGTGACCGCAAAGTAAAGGCCGATGATGAAAACATATGCTTCCCATACCGGTCCATAGTCCTAGACTCCTTGTTAGGGGGATGGACGGTGGAAGAAGTCTCAGCCAATTCATTCTTGGTGGCCACTGCCACCACCATGGCATCCACAGGGACTCCCTTGGATAGAAATTCCTGATCAGAAGGGGCAGACAAAAATTTATTGGGTCTCCTGGGGACTGGTTCCACAGAGTCAGGGGTTTCCCACACCCTTCGACAAACCAGATCCAGAAGCTCGTTGAAGGGTGCAGACAACCAGGAGGCGGAGGGCTGAGCACCAAAGGCTTTCAGGAACACAGACTCCTCTTCGGAGGGGGCTTTGGATGGCCAGTCACCTCTTTGCTTCAAAATCTCTACGAGGTCAGAGAAAGAAACATCTTCAGAGGATGACTTAGGGGACCCCTCTGATTCCTTGAGGTCAGTGTCTGACGTGAGAGACTCATCTTGGGAATCTATGTGCTTCCTCTTGCACCTTCTCTTTCTGGGTGGCTCCTCAGGCAAAGAAATATGGGGACCACTCGTGGGGGTACCCTGAGGCCTTGGGTCTCCGCTGTCAAAAGATAGAGGGTGATCAGAAACCAGCATCGGTGCTGTAAGGGACAGAGTGACAGAACCGTATGATGCCGCTGACGACCTGCCAGCGTGCTCCACATGGTCTCGAAAGCTGGTCCTCCCGGGTCTAAAGATAGACCAGCCATGGAAGACCTCGGATCAGAAGGGACCAGGTCCAAAGCCGAGACAGGAGTCAGGCTTCCCAGCGCCGAAGCACCGAGAAGGAGACTAGGAGCAGAGAGGTGTCCCGAAGCCTCCCCCTAGGGTCCGACCGAGGAATCCTGAGTCCTGAACCCCGTGGACGGCGCCGGAGTGGACATCGGAACCGATAAGCCAGGAGGGGCTGTCGGAACCGACCTAGGGACATCAAACAGAGCCGAGCACTCCAGCTCCGAAAGCTGAGATGCGCTTGGAGGAGGAAGTATCGACGTAGGTAGAGGGATCAGCTCTGGAGCTGACTGGGTCGGAGCCGAAAACAATTTAGAAAGTACTGGTGACTGGAGAAGACTCTGCACCACTCTATCGACATCCACATCCGATAAGGTTCTGGAGGATTTAGAGGATAGGGAAAGAGATCGAGACCTCCTCTCTGAAGGAGACCTGCGAGGAGGAGATACCGGCCTAATGCTAGGCGACCGGCTCCGAACAGGCTCTGAGAAAATAGGAGCCTAAGCAGGTTCCAGAGAAATAGACACTTTCTGCGGCCCCGAGGACAACAGAGCCGAGGAATTCATTGAAGATTTAGCTGTTTTCTCCGGCAGCTCCGAGGATACTGATGGAGCCGGGGATCGCTTTTTAGCCTTAGAAGATTTAGCTTTAGATGGAGAAGACAAAGCTAGAAGCACTCTCCAAACCCTCCTTGAAGGAGGGTTTCAGAAGTCCCTTCAAAATCAATTTGTTCTTCCTTTCCTGAAGAACATGCGGGCTAAAAGCATGACAAAAAGTACACGATTCCTGGAGGTGAATCACTCGTAGCCAGTACACAAAAACAGTGTCTCCATTGGTGATAGACATCTTATAACTGCACTTCGTGCACTTCTTAAAGCCCGAGGGCTTATGCTCCTTAGTATCTTTCGACATAGTCACTAGAAAAAACTGAGTCACTAACTCAACAACCAGACCAATGGTCAATCAGCCACAAGCGTGGGAACAGAACAAAAGTACAGTTGTGTACCTACCATAAATGTAGATGTTCGAGTGTATTCACTGTTGCAGTCATTACACTTGGGCTATATCCTGCTGGCAGGCTACCCGCAGTCGGCCTGAATTATAAAGTCCTGGTCTGGCGTCCATTGCTGTTGCCTCTTCCCTGACGTCAGTGTGCCAGGGGTATATAAGATGCAGCCAACACCATTTTCTTCAGTTTTTCTTGCCCCAGATGTCAGGTGTCCCCAAGAAGGTAGGCAATACATATTGCTAATAAAAACATACAGTAAAATAAAAAACAATACCTTCATCTACAAGCAAATACACCACATAGGGTGTATAGGATAGAGAAGTATAGATAAGTCCCAGCAAAGAAAGGGGGATGGAAGGTGGGTAACCTGGACTGCAACAGTGAATACACTTGAACATCTACACTTATGGTAGGTACACAACTGTACTATGTTCATAGTGTTTCACTGTTGCAGTCATTACACTTGGGTTGAATCCCAAAGCTGAGGAAGGGCAGCTGGGTCTAAACAGGATTAGGAGTGGCTATGAGGCCCTGCAGAACTGCAGTGGCAAAGCCTGCTCTGGATTTAGAGTAAAGAGGTAAGTGATAATGCTTGGTAATAGTGTGCACTGAACTCCAAGTTGCAGCCTCCAAAATTTCCTTGGTTGGTACTCCTCTGAGAAAGGCTGCTGAAGTGGCTGCTGCCCTGGTAGAATGTGGCCTAATATTCTTAGGCACTGACTTGCCATGCTGTGCATAGCAGAAACGAACACAGTGTCCTATCCATTTTGAAATAGTCTGCTTAGAGATGGCCTTTCCTTGTATCTTGCAGCATATGCTACAAACAGTTGCTCAGTTTTTCTAAAAACTTTTGTTTTGTCCAAGTAGAAGCGTAGCTGCCTGTGTATGTCCAAAGAGTGCAGAAGTCTCTCCCCTTTATTCTGGGGATTTGGATAAAATTTTGGCAAATGAATGGTTTGGTTAAGAGCCACACTGGATACTACCTTTGGCATAAATGTTGGGTTTGTCCTTAGAGAAACCCTGTCCATATGAAAAATGATAAAAGGTTCCACTGCCATTAATGCCTGTAACTCTGAGACTCTTCTTGCTGAAGTTATTGCTAGGAGCAGAGCAGTTTTCCATGATAAGAATTTTATATCAGCTGTATTGGCTGGCTCAAAAGGAGGCAGTGTGAGCTTTTCTAAGACAAAGTTGAGGTCCCATGTAGGTATCGGTGCTCTCCTTGAGGGTCTTATGTTTTTTGCCCCTCTGAGGTACTGTCTTAGCAGTGGATGAGAGAAAATAGGAGGTTCTGTATTGTAATGAGCTGAAATGGCAGAGGCATGGATCTTAACTGATGAGAAGGATAGGCCTTTGTCCAGCATCTCAGTTAGGAAATCTGAGGAATATTTGGAACAAGTAGTTCAAGTCCTTGTGCCTGGTTCCAAGCACAGAATCTCTTCCATTTTTCTGCATAAGATTTCCTGGTGATGGGCCTCCTGGCTTCCAAAATGACATCCATAGCAGCTTTAGAGAGAGGTGTGTTCTGAATGGCTATATTATCTGCCATGCAGCCAGATTTAAGGCTCTGAGTTGGCTGTGCAGGATCTGATTGTTTTGTTGAGTCAGAAGATGAGGAATTTGAGGTAAAGTCCAGGCTGGGCCTTGAGACAAGCTCTTTAGGATTGGGTACCAGTGCTGGCGTGGCCAGACTGGAGCAATCAGAATAATTTTTGGGTTCTCTTGTCTGACTTTTAGGAGCACCTTGGGAAGGAGAGGCAGTGGTGGAATGGCATAAACTGTTAGGGTTTTTCAGCTGAATGATAAGAGCATCCACTTTCCATGCTTGTGAGTGATAAGTCCTTGTGCAGAATCTCTGTAGTTGGCAGTTGTGAGGGGAGGCAAAAAGATCTATGTCTGGGCATCCCCATTTCCTTGTTATCATACTGAAGACCTGTGGATTTAGTTTCCACTCGTGAGGGTCCATGAGGTTTCTGCCTAGTTCGTATGCCAGAGTATTTTTCTTTCCTGGCAAGAATTGTGCCTGCAGATGTACTTGATATGTCAGTTCTGTGTTCCACAAAGTCATGGCTTGCCTGCAGAGGGGGTAGGAATGTGTGCCCCCTTGCTTGTTTATGTACCACATAACTGTAGTATTGTCTGTCTTTAGTAATAGTTGTCCTGGATGTAGTAGATCCTTGAAGGCTGTCAGGGCATTCTGTACAGCTAGCATCTCTTTTCGACTGATGTGAAGATGCATTTGGTCCGTGGGTCACGTGCCCTGAATACATTTTCCTGCCATGTGTGCCCCCTAGGCATAATCAGATGCATCTGTTGTTAGTGTCTGCCTGGCTGTGGGTAAAGTAAAAGGCTGCCCCTTGTTGTGCTGTTGCAGGCAGGGAATAAGAGTTATTATTGTTTCCAGGCTGTGGCAATGTTGAGTCTAAACACTTTTTAGGTACCATTGTAGCTTCCTCATATGCAGTCTTGCATATGGAATTAGCAGGATGCAGGATGCCATGAAACCCAAAGCCTGCAGGATTTTCCTTGCAGGTAGCTGGGTCTTTGTTGCCATCATTTGAAAGTAATGAGTCAGTTGCCTTTGCTTGTCTGGCGTGAGATAAGCCATCTGGGCAGTTGTATTTAAGCTTGCAGTCAGGAATATTATCTCTTGAGAGGGCACTAGTTTTGATTTCTTTTCGTTTACTGTGTACCCTAGGCAAATTAGTAATCTTTTTACAAATGCCAGATGCTTTAGCAGAATGTCCTTGCTCTCTGCTTGAATAAGGCAGTCGTCCAAGTTGGGATATATTTGAATTCCTTTTTGTCTGCAAGATGCAATTACTGGTGCCAGGCATTTTGTGAAGACCCTGGGTGCAGCAGATAAGCCAAAGGGCAGTGCAGAGAATAGGTAATGCATTGAGCCAGCTATGAATCTGAGGTATCTTCTGCAAGACTTGTTTGATTGGGACATGCAGGTATGCCTCTTTTAGGTCCAAAGTAACTAGCCAAGCCTTCTTGCCCAGCATGGGTAGAAGTTGCTGCAGTGTCAACATTTTGAACTTTGGAACATCCAGGAAAGTATTTAAAATTGACAGGTCCAGTATTGGTCTCCAGGCTTTGTCCTTTCTGGGTACCAAGAAAAGTCTTGAATAAAATGCTTGTCCCTGTTCTTGCTGTGGTACTTTTTGAATAGCTCTCATGTCCATGAGAGCAGAAATTTGTTTTTGTGCCTCTGCCCACTGATTCTGTGGTAGGTCTGGCATACCTTTTGACCTTGTTAGGGTGTGAAAGTGGAACCTGTAACCCTGAGAAACAATATTCAGTACCCATTTGTCCTGGGTAATCATGTGCCAATTTTGTGAGAAAAGAGCTAGTTTTCCCCCTAAGGAAGCTGCCAAAAGAGAAGTGCTTGGCATTTGTAGAGGGAAGTCATTGGGACTGTTTCCTATAAGGTTGTGATTTGTCTTCTCCGCCTTTGGGGGCTGAAGCACCCCATTGTTTAGGTCTGTATGAGCCTTGGGGCTGAGATCTGCCTCTTGGGCATCGGTATCTGCCTCTTTGTGGCCTGTCTGACACTGGAAAGGACCAATTTTTAGAAGGCCAGTTCCTGCTAAATCTAGGTGGCTGAACCTGTAAGAAATCCTTTACTGTCTGCATTGATTTTGCTTTATCCACCACTTTCTTTAACACCTCTTCTGCCTTAACACCAAACAAAGTATCATGCTGTAATGGAGCATCCAATAATTTTGCTTTAACATAATCAGGTAAACTTTGTTCTTTTAATCAAGCATGCCTTTGAATGACAGAACCTGTAACTGCGGCTCTGCAAGAAGCCTCAAATGAATCAAAACCACATTGCAGAGTATGCTTTCCCACTTGTTCAGCTGCATGTAATAGATCCTGCATTTCCTTATTGTCAGGACATTCTGATCTTGTAAGCATTTTCTGTTTTAGCAAAGACATTAGGTATTGTTGGTATTTAAGCATGTGAAACTGGCAGTTTAAAGCCCTTACAGCTAAAGTAGCAGAAGTGTAAACTTTTTTCCCCCATCTATCCAGTGCTCTAGAATCCCTATCAGAGGGAACAGGGTTTTTTGCGGTGGAAGCCTTGACCCTTTGGGACCCTGAGAAATTGTTTCTGGGTCAGCAGCAGGGTTTTTGTAAAGAAATTTATGAGAGTCTGGGACCCTGTAGTACCTATCTGGCTTGGCTGGTGCAGGGGGTAAAGAATCAGGAGACAAACTGGATTCAGAAAAAACATCATCAACAATACCTAGTACAGGGGGGATAGCAAGGGGCCTGTGCAGAGGCACTAAAAGAAAGTCTCTGAGCCTTTTCTTGGATTCTGAATAATCCTGGCTCTCCCAATGGAAATTGCTCCCTCATGGTGTGCACGGTTTCCCCAAAAGAGTAGTCCTCAGGAGGAGAGGCTGAAGGGATAGATTCTTCAGCATCAGAGTCCTCACAGGGAGGAAGAGAATATCCCTGCTCTGAAGGGGAAATAGAAACCTGGTCCGAGGAGTCATAGTCAGTGTCTTGCCTAGGCCTTTTATCAGGAGGGGGATGGGAACCCCTGATCAAAGTAATTATGTCCTTGGCCATTTTAAGCATCTGTTTCTTTGGCATGGATGACTGTCCAGGAGAATGCTGTACTTGTTTGTCTTTAATGGTGTTTTAGACTTTGCCTTGGCTGCTGAAGTGGACTTGATAGTAATCTGTGTAGGTCTGAAAACACACTCAGAAGCAGATGCCTGCTCAGCTGCTCCGGACCCATCTGAGGAAATAGTTTCCGTAGGCCCAATACCTTGAGTTTCCAGAGGCCTAGTTGTCTCCACATGGGAGTCGGAAGCAGCCTGTGGCTCTGACGTAACGGGTGTCAGGGGCTGCGAAAGCCCCTCACTGCGAATCGGCAACTGGCCTAGAAGAGGCTTCGTCGGTTTTGGACCTCAGATGCCTGTCCCTTTCTTTGTCTTTGCGTTTTTTATGAATTCCGATCGTCGGTGGTTCTGACGGCATTATGTAGTTAAACCTTCGGCCAAAGTAATGTAAAGCAAAATCAAACCGATGCTTAATAGTGCGTTGGTTGAATCTAGCACAAAACCGACAACTAACAACGTCGTGGTCAGGGCCTTGGCAAGGAATACAGTAAGAGTGAAAATCCTTATGAGGTATTTGCTTCCCACAAGAAATACAATTGCTAACTTTTACTGACATCAGTCTGGAGCAAGAAAAGTTTCCCCAACGGGGTACTTGGCTTTATTGAAGACTTCAGTTCTGAAATTCAATTTCAAAAATCTCAGGAGTCGGCTGACCGGCACTTGCGAACTGCTTTTGCTTTGGGCACTGCGCGGCAAGAAAGACTGGAGAAAATGGCGTCGGCTGCATCTTATATACCCCTGGCGCACTGAAGTCAGGGAAGAGGCGACAGCAACAGACGCCGGACCAAGACTTTGGAATTCAGGCCGACTGCGGGTTGCCTGCCAGCAGGATAACCCAAGTGTAATGACTGCAACAGTGAAACACGATGAACATCAGACAGTACACCACAAAGACCTCTAACTTAAATGGTCCTAGAACACAAGGTCAAGAGGGAGGACTAGTTCCTCTAAATTAAATGGTCTTAGCCCAAGGGAAGATAAGTTAGCACACAAAGGTAAGTGAGGGGACAGACTAGGTCCTCTAACTGAAACGGGTCTAGCCTGTTGGAAACAGCTAGTGGGATACCACAAGAAACACGCTAAAACAAGAAAATAACTTTTCCACAAACACACTCAAAGATAACACACAAACAGCTATGAAAATAGCATTCTTTGCAAACACTTCTCTGCTATAAAGATGAAAAGGATACTTAGCCACAGCCAAGAGCGAGACCACGTCCGAGCTACATGAACGGCAAACGAGATCTGGGGATAGAGAGCAGTGCAGCATGGGATACAATCTTAGCCCAGCCAATTGAAAGACTTCGAGCTAAAGTATGGCCAAGTCGGCTAAACCCACGGGTAAGAATGTAGGCGAGATTGGACTGTATAACATCATCTACATTTATGGTAAGTGTACACAAAGTACAGTTTTGTACCTACCATAAATGTAGATGTTTGAGTGTATACACTGCTGCAGTCTTTACACTTGGGTTATCATGCCGTCAGGACCCCAGTTCCCCAACGTGGTACTCAGCTTTGTAGAAGACTTCGGTTCTGGATTCGGAATGAAAATCTCAAGAGACGGCCGTCCGGCATTTCCAAACTGCTTTTGCTTCAGGCACCGCGTGGCAAGAAAGACTGAAGAAAATGGCGTCGGCTGCATCTTACATACCCCTGTCGCACTGATATCAGGGAGGAGGCAACAGCAACCGACGCCAGACCAAGACTTTGGAACTCAGGCCGACAGGGGATCCGCCTGAAGGCAGGATAACCCAAGTGTAATGACTGCAGCAGTGTAACACGAACATCTGTACTATGTTCTTCGTGTTTCACTGTTGCAGTCATCACATTTGGGTAGATTCCCAAAGCAAAGGATGGGAGGAGGAATTTAGATAGCATTAGGACCAGCTATAAGTCCCCGCAAGACTGCAGTGGCAAACCCAATCTGGATTTAGAGAAAATAGGCAAATGGTAATGCTTGGTGAAAGTACGTACAGAACTCCAGGTAGCATCTTCTAGGATGTCCCTGGCAAGGATACCTCTGAGAAAGGCTGTTGCGGTAGATGCAGCCCTGGGTTGAGTGTGGTCTTATCCCCTGTGGGATAGGTTTTTCCATGGTGCTTATAGCAAAAATGAATGCAATGGTCTATCAATTTAGAAATGGTTTGCTTTGAAATGGCCTTCCCCTCTGCTCCTGCAGCAAATACCACCAGCAGTTGTTCAGATTTCCTTTGAGGTTTAGTCCTGTCCAAGTAAAATCTAAGTTGTCTGTGCATATCTAAGGAGTGCAACATCCGTTCCCCTTTGTTCTGTGGATTAGAAAAGAAGGTTGGCAAATGAATGGGCTGATTAAGAGCCACACTGGATACCACCTTGGGCATGAAGGAGGGGCTGGTCCTGAGGGACACCCTGTCCGCATGAAAGATGATGAAAGGCTCCACTGCCATAAGGGCCTCTAATTCAGATACCCTTCTAGCTGAAATGATTGCTAAAAGGAAGGCTGTTTTCCAAGAAAGGAATTTTAACTCTGCACTTGCAAATGGCTCAAAAGGAGATAGAGTGAGTTTTTCTAATACAAAGTTAATGTCCCAGGCTGGAGTTGAGGCTCTCCTGGGTGGTCTTAAGTTTTTGGCCCCTCTGAGGAACTGCTTGAGCAGTGGATGAGAGAAGAGGGGTGGTTCTGTGTTGTAATGAGCTGAAATGGCTGAGGCATGAATTTTGATGAAGGAAAAAAGAAAGGCCCTTGTGAAGCATCTCAGTTAAGTATTGAAGAATCTGATGTAAATTGGGCACTGCTGTGCCCATCCCTTGAGTTTGGCTCCAGGAACAGAATCTTTTCCATTTTGCAGCATAATATTTTCTAGTACTAGGCCTCCTTGCCTCCAAAATGACATCCAACATTTGTTTACTGAGGGATGGTAATGGAGAGATTAGGTAATTAGCCAGGTTGCCAGGTTCAGGGTTTGAAGCTGGGGGTGCAGAATCTCTCTCTCCTGCTGAGACAGCAAGGTAGGGGTCTGAGGTAGGTGCCATGGGGCCAGCTGTGACACACTGCACAAGAGGGGGTACCCAGTGTTGGCGTGGCCAGACTGGTGCAATCAGTATCATCCTTGGTTTGTCCTGTTTGAACTTTAGTAGCACTTTGGAGAGGAGAGGCAGAGGAGGAAAGGCATAAACTAATAGATTTTTCCAGTTGAAGGACAGGGCATCCACTTTCCAAGCTTGTTTGTGGGGAGTCCTTGTGCAGAATTTGTCCAATTGGCAGTTCTGCGGGGAGTCAACAGGTCTATATCTGGGCTCCCCCATTTGTTTATCAACATGTTGAAAGTCTTTGGTTCCAATTTCCACTCGTGTGGGTCCATGAGATTTCTGCTTAGTTTGTCTGCCAGTGTATTTAGCTTTCCTGGCAGGAATTGAGCCTGTAGATGCACTTGGTAGCTCAAGGCTGTGCTCCACACAGCCATGGCTAGTCTGCAGAGGGGGGTATGAATGGGTCCCCCTCTGCTTGTTTATGTACCACATAACAGTGGTGTTGCCCGTCCTTACCATTAATTGTCCTGGAAGAATGTGGTCTTTGAAGGCTGTCATTCTGTACAGCTAACATTTCTTTTTTATTGATATGCAGGTGCATTTGACTTGGGTTCCATTTGCCCTGAATACACTTCCCTGCCAGGTGAGCCCCCCATACATAATCTGATGCATCTTTTGTTAGGGTTTGGGCGGCAGGGGGTAGAGTGAATGGTAGTTCTTTGTTTTGGTGGCAGGCCTCTGCCCACCAAAGGAACTCTAACTGTAGGCAAAGTATGACAGGAATCATTGCTTCTAGATCCTGAGAATATTGACACCATAGGCTTTTCAGATACCATTGTAGTTTCCTCAGATGTAGTCTTGCATATGGAATTAGGAGAATGCAGGAGGCCTTGAACCCCAAGGCTTGTAGTATTTGCCTTGCAGATAGCAGGGTTTTTGTGGCCATTAGTTTGAAGTAAGCAGTCAATTGAATTTATCTGGCGTGAGGAAAGACATCTGGGAAGTTGTGTTCAAGCTTGCTCCCAGGAATATAACTTGTTGACAGGGTACAAGATGTGATTTATTTTCGTTTATGGTGACCCCAGACAAGTGAGCACCTTTTGTACAAACGCCAGATGATTCAAAAGTATGTCCTGGCTTTCTGACTGAATTAGACAATCGTCCAGGTATGGGTCTATTTGAATATTTCTTAGCCTGCAAAATGCAATGACTGGAGCTAGGCACTTTGTAAATACCCTGGGCACAGTAAATAAGCGAAAGGGCAGTGCAGAGAACCGATAGTGCATGTAGCCTGCTTTGAAGCGTAGGTATCTTCTGCAAGATTCCCTGATTGGGATGTGCAAGTAGGCTTCCTCGAAATCCAGTGTTGTCAACCAGGCATCCTTGCCTAGCATAGGAAGCAACTGGTGAAGAGTTAGCATCTTGAATTTTGGGATCACCAAAAAGGTGTTTAGGATAGTAAGGTCCAGGATAGGACACCCTGAGTTGTCTTTTCTGGGTACCAGGAAAAATCTTGAGTAGAAACCTTGTCCCTTTTCCTCTACTGGTACAGTCTGAATAGCTCTTATGCTTAAAAGAGAGAGTACTTGCTTTTGAGCCTCTGCCCACTGATTTGGGGGTAGATCTGGCCAACCGTTTGGGGTTGGTAATGTGTGGAAATAAAATCTGTATCCTTGGGAAACTATATTTAAAACCCATTTGTCCTGGGCAATTAGTTCTGTTTTTTTGCCTGCAGACCAATCTTTCCACCTAAAGGAGCAGCCAGTTGAGAAGTGCTTGGAAGTTTTAAATTTAAGTCATTGAGACAATTTACCACAGGGGGGAGTCTTACTACTCCCTGATTTGGAAGTGGGAGCCTCCCACTGCTTAGTCCTGTGCATACCTTGGGACTGAAGCCTGGGTGTTCTGCTGGTTCTGGGTTTGGACTAAGAAGGCCTGGAAGAGGCAGGAAAGAACCAATTCTTAGATGGTCAATGCCTACTAAATCTAGGAGGCTGTACTTGCAGGAAATCTTTAACAGTTTGCATAGATTTAGCCTTTTCCTCCATCTTTTTAAGTACTACTTCTGCTTTGTTGCCAAATAGGTGGTCCTGATTTAAGGGAGCATCCAGCAATTTAGCTTTAACATGATCTGGCAAAGATTGCTCCTTAAGCCAAGCATGCCTTCTAAGTACAGACCCAGTGACAGCAGTCCTGCAAGATGCCTCTAGTGAATCAAAACCACACTGCAAAGTATGTCTTCCAACTTGTTCAGCAGAATGCATTAAATCCTGTAAATACTTATTTTCAGCACAGTCAGGAGTCAACATCATTTTCTGTTTAAGCAATCCAATAATATGCTGCTGATACTTTAACATATGAAACTGGCAATTTAAGGCCCTAATGGCCAAGGTTGCAGAAGTGTATACCTTATCACCCCCATCTATCCAGTGCCCTGGAATCTCTATCAGAGGGGATAGGACTTTTGGCAGTAGTAGCCTTAATGCCCTTGGGTCCCTGTGAAATGGTCTCAGGATCCGCAGTAGGAATTTTCAAAAGGAACTTGTGAGAGTCAGGAACCCTGTAATATCTATCAGGTTTTCTGGGAGCAGGATGTAAAGTGTCAGGGGCCAAGCTAGATTCCAAAAAGGCATCACCACAAGGGGGATAGCTAAAGGCGTGTGTTGGGGCAGGAGTAAGAAATCCCCTAAGCCTCTATTTAGAACCAGAGAAATCCTGGCTTTCCCAGCGAAAATGCTCCCTAAGAGTATGCAAAGTTTCACCAAAAGAGAAATCCTCTGGAGGGGAAGCAGAGGGAATAGAGTCCTCTGCATCAGAATCCTCACAGGTAGATAAGGGTAAATCCGAGTCATCAGAGGAAACAGAAATTTCAGAATCCTGATCAGAACTATCATAAGCAAATTCAGTCCTAGGTCTCAGAGAGGGAAGGTTGGCTTCTCCTGATTAAAGTAATAAGGTCTTCGGCTATTCTTATCATTTGTTTTTTAGGCATAGAGGCCTGACCATGCTGTCTGGGCGTCAGTTTTCTAGGCATGGTTTGAGTTTTAGGCCTTGAAAGAGAAGATGGCGTTGGTTTAATATGCAAGTCAGTAGACCTGAATACACCCTGTACAGCGGCTCCAGACCCATCCAAAGTAGAGACATCCGCAGGTTCCACAGTTGAAGCATCTCGTGGCATACCGGACTCTGAATGGGTCTCAGTAGAGGCCTGCAAAACTAAGGTAGCGGGTATCAGGGGCTGCGAAAGTGCCTCACTGAGTACCTGCGACTAGCTTAGGAGAAGCGTCGGCAGATATGGACCTAGGCGGCCTGTCTCTGTCTTCATCTTTGCGTTTTTTCGGAATGTCAGTAGTCGGGTTGCTTATCAAAGCCATATCTAGATAACTGAACCAATACCAAAATATTTAGAAGCGTAAATATACCAACTAATAGTTCACTGTTTAAATATGGCAATAACCAACAGCGAGGTACGTCGTGGTCAGGGCCAAGGCAAGGAATACAGTACGAATGAAAATCTTTATGAGGTATTTGCTTTCCACAAGAAATACAATTATTGACTTTTACTGACATCGGTTTACAGCAAGAAAAAGTTTCCCCAATGGGGTACTTAGCTTTAGTTGAAGACTTCGGTTCTGAAACTTGAAAATGAAAATTTCAGGAGTCGGCTGACCGGCACTTGCGAACTGCTTCTGCTTCGGGCACTGCATGGCAAGAAAGACTGATGTAATGGCATCATCTGCATGCTTTACACCCCTGACGTCATGAAAGATGAGACAGCAATCGACGCAGGACCCAAGACTTTGATAATCAGGCCGAATGAGTGCTACTGCAAGCAGATAACCCAAATGTGATGACTGCATTTCTTGGCATTAAGCTTGAGCCCATGGCTCTGGCACCAAGCATCTGTTTCTGTAAGACCCTTTTGTAGAATATCCACATCATTTGGGGATTCAATAATGGCTCCCAGTTTGCAGTCATCTGCGAACTTTGTTAGTCAGAGTCCCTTAGTGTTGACTGGTGATTCAGAGAAGTAGATGCCAAACAAGAGCATTCCCAGGACTGAACCCTGAGGTACTACAATTGTCACTTGTCTGGAGCTGGATTTGGAGTAGGCTACATTTACAGTCTGGGTTCTGTCAGTAAGCCAGTTGGCAACCCATCGAGTGATGTAGGGATTTACGCCCAGCTTAGTATGGTTATCTACGATTCCAGAGTGGGAGATGGTGTTGAAGGCCTTGGCGAGGTCCAGATAGGCTGTGTGGACCACCTTACCCTCGTCCACAGCTCTGGAGACTGATTTGAAGAAGTCAGTAAGGTTCAGGAGACATGATCGGCCCTTCACTAACCCAAACTGGGTGGGGTCCAGTGTTTGAAGGTTGCCAATGTCTTTGCTTATAAGTTCCACGATAATGTATTCCATGCCCTTGCAGATCAGGTTAGTCAGACTGATGGGATGGTAATTCCCGGAATCCAAGGCGGATCCCTTGTGGAGTGGGATAACTATAGCTGTGCACCAGTCAGTGGGCACGAAGCCTGAGGTGAGGCTATGATTAAACATGACACTTAGGTGAGGTGCCAGTTCATTTTGTAGTTCATGTAGTACACAGCCCGGGATGTCATCTGGTCCCATGGATGCTGTATTCTTAGCTTTGGAGAGTGCAGTTTCTACCTGTGGGGCCATGATTACCGGAATTTGGCAATCTTTTGGTATTGAGATGGGCCCTTTAGGGGGTGAGAGGGGGGTGAAGTTGGCACTAAATCAATCTACCAGGATATTGGCAATATCCTTGGGATCAGTACATTTAATGCCATTCTGTTGTAGCTCAGAGCAGAGATGAGCACTGCCATTTAGATTCTTGACCTAACTACAGAATGCCTTCTGGCTGTCTTTGGAATCTTTGGCAATTTTATTTTGGTAACTAGCTTTGGATGATTTTATGAGGGATCTCAGCTTCTTACTGAGACTAGTAAGGGGATTTTTTGCATTCTGGGATTTTCCTCTTTTCTGCAATAATTTCTTCCTTCTGTTGTATAATTTGTTTATGGCAGGGGACCATCAGCTTGGCTTCCTTTTTTTTGGAGGAGAGCATCTTTCTTTCTATTTGGGATGGCACAATTCATGCACGTGTGGATGTGCTCATACAGTGCCTTAGTGTAGGATTCAGCAGTCGAACTTTCAGCTCCTGTTTGCATGGATGTCATGAAGTTTGTCACTTGTGAGTTGAATAGCATGAAGTTGGCTTTGGAGAAGTTTTTTTTTTTTTTTTTTTTAACAGAAGTTACCTTAGTTGGGGGGGGGGGGGGATGTGGATGTCAAGGGTGTGGAGCATTTATCTCCCATATTGGTAATGACAAAGTCTAGGATATTGGAGCCCCTGGTGAAACAATGGATTAGTTGATTCAGGGCGTTGGAATTTATGAATTCCAAGAACCGTTGGGAAAAGATGTTGGTACCAGAGTAGATTTTCCAGTTAATGGCAGGGTAGTTGAAATCACCCAGTATTAGGGTGCTTGGTTGTATCTTAACATTTTCCAGTATGTTTAGAAAGGTGCAGTGAGAATCTTGGGGCATGGTGGGGGCTATGTAGCAAGCTACAGTTTGGATTGCAGTCTTAGCTAGTGTTAAATTGCACCTGGAGAATTTCAGATGCATTGTGTTGGGCAACTAGCCTGGAGGTGTGAATATGGACACTCCTCCACCTTTAGTGTTTCAGTCTTGGTTTGGTGGCTGAAAAGTGTGATAAGAGTTGTAGCCTGGTACTGCAGGGGTGCTCTCTAGAGCCGTGAACCAGGTCTCTGTTACTGCACAGATATCAATGTTCTCCATTTTTAGGAGTGCCTCGAGAGAGTGCATTTTGAGGTTTAGACTTCTAACATTGAGTAGCATTACCTTCAGATTTTGCATGCTTGCATCTGTTACAGTGGTGGTTTTGTCCTTTGAAGCTTGCCTAAAAAAAGGCACTAGAGGGGCGGCAGGAGCTTTAGCCAGTAACCTGAATCCCAAGGGCAACAGGTGCAGACCATCTCTGGCAAAGCATCACGGTTTGTCGATCATGTCGTCCCAGGCAGACAGATACTGGATCCTCTTTGAATGACACCAGAAGCTTAGCCAATTGTTGAAGTCAATCATTTTGCCCTTATACTGTGGTATCATTCTGGGTGAAGGCAGGATGCTACTCAGGGCTAGGGTCATACCTGCCTGGGCCACATGATCTGAGAGCTCTTTCAGGTATCTTTTCATGTAGTCCAGGAAGGTACGTCTCAAGTCATTCACTCCAACATGGACAATGACAGAGTCATATTTGTACTTGTTGTGGAGTGACTTGAGTGACTTGAGTGCAAGCGTTATGTGGCGGATCCTGGCACCCGACAGGCAGCTGACTAATTTTCTCCTTGTTCAGCCTAGTAGGTGGGACATCAGTGTGCCTGACTATAGAGTCACCTATGACTAAAGTGTTGGGTACATTGTCTTGCCTTAGGGGCTGTTGCTGGGTGTCACACTGGTGGTGTGAGCTGTGTGTCGCTTTGGTTGTGACAAGTGGTCATTTGCTTTTCAGCTTCGGAGGTCCTTGTTGCTTGGGCAGGTTAATGCTAAGGGCCTCCGCATATGTGGGTTTAGTGTTGCTATGTGTGGGTGTTGATAGTGTGGGTTTTGAAGGGCTGTGTGTTGCTTGAGGTGTAGTGCAGGTGTTAACCTTCTCCTCTTGACTGTCTAGCACAATCCTGGCTGGAGAGAGCTTTGCTTCCAGTTTAGCTATGTAAGTGCATCTCTCGCAGGTAGGAGGAGAGGGTTGTCTGTGTATACGAGGCAGTTGCTTCAATGCCCCAGTATGCCCAGATTCACCAGGTGGACAGGAGAAATCACCAGAAGCTGACCCTTGGACATGCCTGTTTAGGTGCTTTTTTTTTTTTGTAAAATACAAAAGCTGTTTTCCCTTACCTTTGCAATGTACTTTGCAAGTATAGGTTGTTTAGTGCCTAAGATTAATTTCTCCTTATTAACAAGGAGAGTTGAGTGCTTGTATCAGTTTAAGGCTTCCTAGTGCTTTTTCTAGAGCAAGTGCTAGTCACAAGGGTTCAGATTTTAGTGCTACTACTAAGAAACCAACTAGTTCTAAGGGAAAATTGAAGGGCAGACTTTCCGGCACCTAGAATAGTTTAACCGTATCCCTGCGGTGTTGCACGATGCGAAAAACGCACAAAATTACAGGTTAAGCCAGAAAGTTGAAAGGGATAGAAATCAGCCCAAAATGGCTAATAAAATTACAATTTCAGATCTGGAAACCACTCCTCTAGTGTTAGATAGGCAGTACAATGCTCACCACTCCCACTGGTAAGCAGTAGGACTTCCCTCTACCACAGCAAGGTCTGGATAGCTCTGAATACAGAAAATAAAGTACTAAAACCAGCAAAGCCTGGTATCTGGACTATACTAGCTAGGAAACTTGGGAAACGAGCAAACAAGATATATATATATATATATATATATATATATATATTTTTTTTTTTTTTTGGGGGGTTAAAACAGGCTAAAAATTCAATAATACAGTAAATACACACAGAAAAGGCTAACACAAGAGTGTGTAGCCCTAAAGAGTAAATGCAATTAAAACTCTACAAAATTAGCAATTTAAAACTTTTTAAATGAAGCAAGGCAAGTGCACAACTGAAAAACGATTTAAGAGGCAGTAATACAGTAGAATAAGTGGCTAGTCTACATATACAGAAAAGTCTATATATACAGAAAAGCAGCTAAAACAATTCAGATGCAGTGCAACCTAGAGCACTTGAGTTGTAGCAATATTAAGGCAAATACAGTTTTAATAAATGCACTAAAATATACTCTATATTTCCAAAATGTTTGAGAAACACAGTCAGAACACAAGGAGATTCAGGCATTTTTTTTTTTTTGTTTAAGAAAGGGAGAAAGGAGGAACAGAAGTAAAGAAACTAAGTGGGTTGGTCTTCTCAGATGTTCTCTCTGTATTAGGTAGAATGAGCTAATGACACTCAACTGCGAGGAGTGTCCAAGATCAAATTTAGAGTAGAGCGGGCAACTGCAAGGCCAGCAGGTATAAAGACAAGATGCCAATGGGGAGGGAGGGTGGGAAGCTATTTTAGGCAAAAAACACTACATAAATGTTTATCCCAGCAGTGAGCCAATAGCTATGAAATAATGCAGTATACAATAAAATTGCTATAAATATCTAAAATATGCAATAACTACTAAAAATAAGCAAAAGAACAGGCTACTTATTGCTATAAATCACAGATCAGATGATCCTCCTCAGATAGCTCTGTTTGTAATGCTCTCCTCTGTCTCCTGGCATCAACAAGGAAATGCATAGAAAGTACATAGAAGCAAACTTACTAGGGTGCATCTGTCAGACACCTGATTATGACTTATACTTGAAAGAGATGTCACATTGAGGCAAACTTGATCGAATAAGTTACAGCGTGTGTACAATGCTGGTCTAGGGAGGAGGAAGGAGTTGGTACGTCTGTTGTGAAAGAAAAAGTACAGTTGTGTACCTACCATAAATGTAGATGTTCGAGTGTATTCACTGTTGCAGTCATTACACTTGGGTTATCCTGCTGGCAGGCTACCCGCAGTCGTCCCGAGTTCCAAAGTCTAGGTCCGGCGTCGGTTGCTGTCACCTCTTCCCTGACATCAGTGCGCCAGGGGTATAAAAGATGCAACCAATGCCATTTTCTTCAGTTTTTCTTTCCCCAGATGTCAGGTGGCCCCAAATAGGAAAGGCTGGAAAAAATTATGTCAAAAAACATGCATATATCTAAATAACATTTCCTTCATCTACAAGCAAATACATCACATAGGTTGTAGAGAGTTGAGAAGTACAGAAAGGACCCAGTAATGACAAAGGGGGATGGTTGGTGGGTAACCTGGACTGCAACAGTGAATACACTCGAACATCTACATTTATGGTAGGTACACAACTGTACTATGTTCATCGTGTTTCACTGTTGCAGTCATTACACTTGGGTTGAATCCCAAAGCTGAGGTTGGGTGGCTGGGCCTAAATAGGATTAGGAGAGGCTACCAGGCCCTGCAGAACTGCAGTGGCAAAGCCTGCTCTGGATTTAGAGTAGATAGGTAAGTGGTAGTGCTTAGTGAAAGAGTGCACTGAACTCCAGATTGCAGCTTCTAAAATGTCTTTGGTTGGTACTCCTCTGAGAAAAGGCTGCTGAAGTGGCTGCTGCTCTGGTAGAATGTGGCCTTATGCCCTTTGGCACTGATTTGCCATGTTGTGCATAGCAGAAGCGAATGCAGTGTCCTATCCATTTTGAAATGGTCTGCTTCGAGATAGGCTTTCCTTGTGATCCTGCAGCATAAGCTACAAACAGTTGCTCAGTTTTTCTGAAAGCTTTTGTATTGTCCAAGTAGAAGCGTAGCTGTCTGTGTATATCCAAAGTGTGCAGAAGTCTCTCCCCTTTATTCTGGGGGTTTGGATAAAAAGTTGGCAAATGAATGGTTTGGTTAAGATCCACACTGGAAACCACCTTTGGCATAAATGTTGGGTTTGTCCTTAGAGAAACCCTGTCCTGATGGAAAATGATAAAAGGTTCCACTGCCATTAATGCCTGTATCTCTGAGACTCTTATTGCTGACGTTATTGCTAGGAGCAGAGCAGTTTTCCATGATAAGAATTTTAGATCAGCTGTGTTGGCTGGCTCAAAAGGAGGCAGTGTGAGCTTTTCTAATACAAAATTGAGGTCCCAAGTAGGTATTGGTGCTCTCCTTGGGGGTCTTATGTTTCTTGCCCCTCTGAGGTACTGCCTTAGCAGTGGATGTGAAAAAATAGGAGGTTCCGTATTGTAATGAGCTGAAATGGCAGAGGCATAGATTTTAATAGATGAAAAGGATAGGCCTTTGTCCAGCATCTCAGTTAGGTATTGTAAAATCTGAGGTATATTTGGAACAAGTGGTTCGAATCCTTGTGCCTGGTTCCAAGCATAGAATCTTTTCCATTTTTCTGCATAAGATTTCCTAGTGCTGGGCCTCCTGGCTTCTAAGATGACATCCATAACAGCTTTAGAGAGAGGTGTGGTCTGAGTGGCTATATTGTCTGCCATGCAGCCAGATTCAAGGTTCTGAGTTGACCGTGTAGAATCTGATTGTTTTGTGTCAGGAGATGAGGAATCTGAGGTAAAGGCCAGGCTGGGCCTCGAGACAAGCTCTTTAGGATTGGGTATCAGTGCTGGCGTGGCCAGTCTGGGGCAATCAGGATCATTCTTGGCTTCTCTTGTCTGGCTTTTAAGAGTACCTTGGGCAGAAGAGGCAGTGGAGGGAAGGCATAAACTGTCAGGGTTTCCCAGCTGAATGAAAGAGCATCCACTTTCCATGCTTGTGGGTGATAAGTTCTTGTGCAGAATTTCTGTAATTGGCAGTTGTGAGGGGAGGCAAAAAGATCTATATTCGGGCGTCCCCATTTCCTTGATATCATGTTGAAGACCTGTGGATTTAATTTCAATTCGTGTAGATCCATGAGATTTCTGCTTAGTTCGTCTGCCACTGTATTTTTCTTTCCTGGCAGGAATTGTGCCTGCAGATGTACTTGATAGGACAGTGCTGTGCTCCACAGAGTCATGGCTTGCCTGCAGAGGGGGTAGGACTGTGTGCCCCCTTGCTTGTTTATGTACCACATAACTGTGGTGTTGTCCGTCTTTAGCAATAGTTGTTCTGGATGTAGTAAATCCTTGAAGGCTGTCAGGGCATTCTGTACAGCTAGCATCTCTTTTTGATTGATATGAAGATGCATTTGTTCCTTGGGCCACGTGCCCTGTATACATTTTCCTGCCATGTGTGCCCCCAGGCATAATCTGATGCATCCGTTGTTATTGTCTGATTGGCTGTAGGTAATGTGAAGGGCTGTCCCTTGTTGTGGTGACAGGCCCTGGACCACCATTGAAACTCCTGTTGTAGACAGGGAATTATAGTCACTATTGTTTCCAGGCTGTGGCAATGTTGAGTCCAAACACTTTTTAGATACCATTGTAGTTTCCTCATATGCAGTCTTGCATATGGAATTAGTAGAATGCAGGAAGCCATGAAGCCCAGGGCCTGGAGAATTTTTCTTGCAGGGAGCTGGGTCTTTGTTGCCATTATTTGAAAGTAATGAGTCAGTTTCCTTTGTTTGTATGGCGTGAGATAAGCCATCTGGGTAGTTGTATTTAAGCTTGCACCCATGAATATTATCTCTTGAGAGGGCACTAGTTTTGATTTCTTTTCGTTTACTGTGTACCCTAGGTAAATTAATAATCTTTTTACAAACGCCAGATACTTTAGTAGAATGTCCTTGCTCTCTGCTTGAATAAGGCAGTCGTCCAAGTAGGGATATATCTGAATTCCTCTGTCTGCAAAATGCGATTACTGGTGCCAGGCATTTTGTGAAGACCCTGGGCGCAGCAGATTAGCCAAAGGGCAGTGCAAAGAATTGGTAATGCATTGAGCCAGCTATGAATCTGAGGTATCTCCTGCAAGATTGTCTGATTGGGACATGCAGGTATGCCTCCTTGAGGTCCAAAGTAACTAGCCAAGCCTTCTTACCCAGCATGGGTAGCAGTTGCTGCAGTGTCAACATCTTGAATTTTGGAACATCCAGGAAAGTATTTAAAATTGACAGGTCCAGTATTGGTCTCCAGGCTTTGTCCTTTCTGGGAACCAGGAAGAGTCTTGAGTAAAATCCTTGTCCCTGTTCTTGCTGTGGTACTCTTTGAATAGCTTCCATGTCCATTAGAGCAGCAATTTCCTCTTGTGCCTCTGCCCACTGGTTTTGTGGCAGGTTCGGCATACCTTTTGATTTTGGAAGGGTGTGAAAGTGGAACCTGTAGCCCTGAGAAATTATATTCAGTACCCATTTGTCCTGGGTAATTTTTTGCCAATTCTGTGCGAAAAGTGCTAGCTTTCCCCTAGGGGTGCTGCCAAAAGGTAAGTGCTTGGTCTTTTTAGAGGAAAGTCATTGAGACGGTTTCCTATAAGGTTGTGATTTGTCTTCTCCTCTTTTGGGGGCAGAAGCACCCCATTGTTTAGGTCTGTAGGAGCCTTGGGGCTGAGATCTGCCTCTTGTGAGTCTGTATCTGCCTCTTTGTGGCCTGTCTGACACCTGAAAGGACCAATTTTATGAAGGCCAGTTTCTATTAAACCTAGGTGGTTGAACCTGTACGAAATCCTTTACTGTCTGCATAGATTTTGCTTTATCTTCCATTTTCTTTAACACTTCCTCTGCCTTAACACCAAACAAAGTATCATGCTGTAATGGAGCAACCAATAATTTTACTTTAACATGTTCAAGTAAACTTTGTTCTTTTAACCAAGCATGCCTTCGAATAACAGAGCCTGTAACTGCAGCTCTGCAAGAAGCCTCTAATGAATCAAAACCACATTGCAGAGTATTGTTTTCCTACTTGTTCAGCTGCATGCAATAATTCCTGCATTTCCTTATTGTCAAGATTCTCTGAATTTGTAAGCATTTTCTGTATTAACAAAGACATGAGGTACTGTTGATATTTAAGCATGTGAAACTGGCAGTTTAAAGCCCTTACAGCTAAAGTAGCAGAGGTGTAAACTCTTTTGCCCCATCTATCCAGAGCTCTTGAATCCCTATCAGAGGGAACAGGGTTTTTGGCAGTGGAAGCCTTAACCCCTTTGGGACCCTGAGAAATTGTTTCAGGGTCAGCAGCAGGGTTCTTATAAAGAAATTTATGAGAGTCAGGGACCCTGTAATACCTGTCTGGCTTGACTGGTGCAGGGGGTAAAGAATCAGGAGACAGACGGGATTCAGAAAAATCAACTATATCTAGCACAGGGGGGATAGCTAAGGGCCTGTGTTGAGGCAGTAAAAGAAAATCTCGGAGCCTTTTCTTGGATTCTGAAAAATCCTGGCTCTCCCAGTGGAAATGTTCCCTCATGGTGTGCAGAGTTTCCCCAAAAGCGTATTCCTCAGGAGGAGAGGCTGAAAGTATAGATTCTTCAGCATCAAAGTCCTCATAGGGAGGAAGAGAATAACTCTGATCTGAAGAGGAATCTGAGGAAACAGAAACTTAGTCAGAGGAATCATAGTCCGTGTCTTGCCTAGGCCTTTTATCAGGAGGGGGATGGGAATCCCTGATCAATGTAATAAAGTCTTTGGCCATTTTAAGCATCTGTTTCTTTGGCATGGTTGACTGTCCAGGAGAATGCTGTACTTGTTTCTTTGTCTTTAATGGTGTCTTTGACTGTACTTTAGCTGCTGCAGATGATTTAATAGTAAGCTGTGAAGGTCTGAAAACACCCTCAAGAAGCCGATGCCTGCTCAGCGGCTCCGGACCCATCTGAGGGAATATTTTCCGTAGACCCAATACCTTGAGTATCCAGAGGCCTAGTTGTCTCCACGTGGGATTCGGATACGGCCTGTGGTTCTGAGGTAGCGGGTGTCAGGGGCTGCGAAAGTGCCTCACTGAGAACCGGTGAACCGGCGACTGGCCTAGAAAAGGCTTCGTCATCGGTTTTGGACCTCAGATGCCTGTCCTTTTCCTTGTCTTTGCATTTTTTATGCATTCCGGTCGTTGGTTGTTCTGACGGCATTATATAGTTAAACCTTCGGCCAGAGTAATGTAATGCAAAATCAAACCAACGTTTAATAGTGCTTTTGTTAAATCTAGCACAAAACCGACAACTAGTAACGTCGTGGTCAGGGCCTAGGCAAGGAATACAGTAAGAATGAAAGTCCTTATGAGGTATTTGCTTCCCACAAGAAATACAATTGTTAACTTTTACTGACATCGGTCTGGAGCAAGAAAAAGTTTCCCCAACGGGGTACTTAGCTTTATTGAAGACTTCGGCTCTGAAACTCTATTTTGAAAATCTCAGGAGTCGGCTGACTGTCACTTGCGAACTGCTTCTGCTTTGGGCACTGCGCGGCAAGAAAGACTGGAGAAAATAGCGTTGGTTGCATCTTTTATACCCCTGGCGCACTGACGTCAGGGAAGAGGTGACAGCAACCAATGCCGGACCTAGACTTTGGAACTCGGGCCGACTGCGGGTAGCCTGCCAGCAGGATAACCCAAGTGTAATGACTGCAACAGTGAAACACGATGAACATCTACAATAAACAATGAAAAAGTATATTCAGTACCATATGTAGAAAGTGGAAGGTGTCTAACCCGTATATTCTGTTGAGTGTATGTGGCAAGTTCTACAAACTTGAAAGGATGAAGCCATACTTATAGCTTATGAAATTTCAGTTAGACATTTTTTCTTACCTGCAGTGAGCGAAGTTAGGGGGCTGTGTGTCCCAGTGTTAGTAGGATACACATAGTACTTGTTTATGTTTGGATGACTGTCGCTGGTCAGCTTGTGTGATCTCTTCTAAACAAATAGTAGTGCTGGATATGTCACATCTTTTTTCATTTTGATGTGTACCAGAGCTTTAGTCAGCAAAGTTAAGCTTCTGTACTGCTTTAAGTTTGTTAATATTGCAGAGATCATGTAATGGTTACTTCTACAATGGGTGTCAAATAGCCAGGTGTGCATTATGGGGAGACTTGTTAAGTTACAGAATTCGTCTTAGGTTGGTCATGACCAGGTCGGCAATGTCCTGATTTGTTAGAGACGTTACACTAACTCTGAACTGTGGTATTAATGAATACTGGCTCTATCATACTGCTGCTTTGTATATAACTTGCATGTAAGATTAGGTTAGAACTTCATCTCCTTACAACCCATTTGCAGACGAGAGCCTTGATATTAACATTTCTGTTAGTATATCTTCTAAAGAAACCTTTGGCTTGTGTTGGTTACTGCCAGAAGTGACAACTGACACTTAAAACTTTCAGTAAGTAAGCACTGCCTGCATGCGTCTCTCATGTAGCATCTAAGTGTCACATCTCTTGACAAGAGTGCTGTTTGATGGTATGTATCGCACAATAAGAGGGGAGAAACATTTTTTTCTTTGGCAAGTAGAATAAAAATTAACTGTGAATATTATACTTTTAGGAATGCTGCTAAAGTACAGATGTGTACACTTACCATAAATGTAGATGTTCAAGTGTATTCACTGTTGCAGTCATTACATTTGGGTTATCTGCTTGCAGTAGCCCTCAGTCGGCCTGATTAACAAAGTCTTGGGGTCCTGTGTCGGTTGCTGTCCCTTCTTCCATGATGTCAGGTTGTCAGGGGTATAAAACATGCACCTGATGCCATTACATCAGTTTTTCTTGCCCCAAGATGTCAGGTGCCTCCCTAATGGGAAGCAATTAAATCTATAAATATAAGGATATACCTCCAACAAAAAAAGCAAATACACCAAAAAGTTTTTTTTAGAGCATAGTAAATGAAAGTAAAGGTATAGCCAAAAGAAGAAAGGGGGCTGGAGGGAGGGTAACCAGGACTGCAACAGTGAATAAACTCAAACACCTACATTTATGGTAAGTGTACACAACTGTACTATGTTCTTCGTGTTTCACTGTTGCAGTCATTACATTTGGGTAGATTCCCAAAGCTAAGGTTGGGAGGAGGAATTTAAATAGAAATAGGACCAGCTATAAGGCCCTTCAAGACTGCAGTGGCAAAACCAGCTCTGGATTTAGAGAAAATTGGCAAATGATAATGCTTGGTGAAAGTATGTACCGAACTCCAGGTAGCAGCTTCTAGGATGTCCCTAGTAGGGACGCCCCTGAGAAAGGCTGTAAAGAAAAATGCAGCCCTGGTTGAATGGGGTCTGATACCCTGTGGAATATGTTTTCCATGGTGCTTATAGCAGAAATGAATGCAGTGGCCTATCCATTTTGAAATGGTTTGTTTTGAAATAGCTTTCCCCTCTGTCCTTGCAGCAAATGCCACCAGCAGTTGTTCAGATTTCCTTTGAGGTTTAGTCCTGTCCAAGTAGACTCTAAGCTGTCTGTGCACATCTAAAGAGTGCAGTATCCGTTCCCTTTGTTCTGTGGGTTAGGAAAGAATGTAGGCAAATGAATGGACTGATTAAGAGCCACACTGGATACCACCTTGGGCATGAAGGAGGGATTGGTTCTGAGGGACACCCTGTCCGCATGAAAGATGATGAAACGTTCCACTGCCATAAAGTCCTGTAATTCAGATACCCTTCTTGCAGAAGTGATTGCTAAAAGGAAAGCTGTTTTCCAGGAAAGAAATTTTAAATCTGCAGTAGCAGCTGGCTCGAAAGGAGGAAGAGTGAGTTTCTCCAAAACAAAGTTAAGATCCCAGGCTGGAGTTGGAGCTCCCTTGGGTGGCCATAAATTTTTGGCCCCCCTGAAGAACTGCTTGAGCAGTGGGTGAGAGAAGAGGGGAGGCTCTGTGCTATAATGAGCTGAAATGGCTGAGGCATGAATTTTGATGGTGGAAAAAGACAAGCCCTTATGAAGCATCTCAAGTCAAGTATTGTAGAATCTGAGGTAAATTGGGCACTGTTGCATTCATTCCTTGAGATTGGTTGCAGGCACAGAATCTTTTCCATTTTGCAGCATAAGATTTTCTAGTACTAGGTCTCCTTGCCTCTAAAATGACATCCATCACTGATTTACTGATGGGTGGATAAAGGAGAGATTAGGTAATTAGACAGGCTGCTAGGTTCAGGGTTTGCAGCTGAGGGTGCAAAATCTGGTTCTTCTGCTGAGGCAACATGAAAGGAGTCTGAGGCAGGTGCCATGGAGCTAAGCATAACACACTGCACAGGAGGGGGTACTACCAGTGTTGGCGTGGCCAGTCTGGTGCAATTAAAATCGTCCTTGGCTTGTCCTGTCTGATCTTTAGTAGTACCTTGCAGGGCAGAGGAGGAAAAGCATAAACTGATAGTTTTTTCCATCTAAAAGATAGAGCATCCACTTTACAAGCTAGTTTGTGGGTAATCCTTGTGCAAAATTTGTCCAACTGATGGTTCTGGGGGGAGACAAACAGGTCTATATCTGGGCTCCCTCATTTGTTTGTCAACGTGCTGAAAATCCTTGGTTCCAGTTTCCACTCATGTGGGTCCATGAGGTTTCTGCTTAGTCCATCTGCCAGTGTATTTAGTTTTCCTGGCAGGAATTGAGCTTGTAGATTAACTTGGTAGCTCAAGGCTGTGTTCCACAATGCCATGGCTAGTCTGCAGAGAGGGTAAGAGTGTGTACCCCCCGCCTTGTTTATGTACTACATGACCGTGGTGTTGTCCGTCTTTACCATTAGTTGTCCTGGAAAAATGTGGTCCTTGAAGGCTGTCAGACCATTCTGTACAGCTAACATTTCCTTTTGATTTATGTGTGGGTGCATTTGACTTGGGTTCCATTTGCCCTGAATGCACTTCCCTGCCAGGTGAGCCCCCATGCATAGCCTGATGCGTCTGGTGTTAAGGTTTGGGCGGCAGGGGGTAGTGTGAATGGTAGTCCCTTGTTTTGGTGGCAGGCCTCTGCCCACCAAAGGAACTCTAGGAGCAGGCAAGGTATGATAGGAATCATAGCTTTTAGTTCTTGTGAATGTTGACACCAGAGGCTTTTGAGATACCATTGTAGTTTCCTCATATGCAGCCTTGCACATTGAATTAGAAAAATGCAGGAGGCCATGAACCCCAAGGCTTGCAGTATTGGCCACTTATTTGAAGTAGGTTGTCAAATGAGTCCGTTTCTCTGGCCTCACGCCATCTGGGAAGTTGTATTCAAGCTTGCTCCCAGGAACATAATCTGTTGACAGGGTACCAGGTGTGATTTCTTTTCATTTATGGTGTACCCCAGACAAATTAGTACCCCTGTACGTCTTGGCTTTCTGCCTGAATTAGACAATCGTCCAGGTATGGGTATATTTGAATATTTCTTTGCCTGCAGAATGCAATGACTGGAGCTAGGCACTTTGTGAATGCCCTGGGAGCAGTAGATAAGCCAAAGGGCAGTGCAGAGAACTGATAGTGCACGTAGCCTGCTTTGAAGCGTAGGCACCTTCTGCAAGATTCCCTGATAGGGATGTGCAGATATGCTTCTTTTAAGTCTAGTGTTGCCAACTATACATTTTTGCCTAGCATAGGAAGCCGCTGGTGAAGAGTCAGCATCTTGAATTTTGGAATCACCAGAAAGGTATTTAGAGTAGAAAGGTCCAGGATAGGATGCCATGTATTGTCTTTTCTGGGTACCAGAAAAAGTCTTGAACAGAAACCTTGTACCTTTTGCTCTTCTGGTACCAACTGAATAGCCCCCATGCTTAAGAGAGAGAGTACTTGATTTTGGGCCTCTGCCCACTGATTTGGGGGTAGATCTGGCCAGCCGCTTGGTGTTGGTAAGGTGTGGAAGTGAAATCTGTATCCTTGTGACACTATACTTAAAACCCATTTGTCCTGGGTAATGAGTTCCCAGTTTTTGGCCTGCAGACCAATCTTTCAGCCTAAAGGAGCATTCAGTTGGGAAGTGCTTGGAAGTTTTAAAAGCAAGTCATTGAGACAGTTTTCCATAGGGGAGAGTCTTACTACTCCCTGATTTGGGTGCGGACACCCCCCACTGCTTAGTCTTGTGTGTCACCTGGGACTGAAACCTGGGGTTTCTGCTGTGTCTGTGTTTGGCTTGAGAAGACCTGGAAGGGGCTGGAAAGGACCAATTCTTAGAGGGCCAGTGCCTACGAAATCTAGGAGGCCGAACTTGTAAGAAATCTTTAACAGTTTGCATAGATTTAGCTTTATCTTCCATCTTTTTAAGAACTTCCTCAGCCTTATTGCCAAGCAGGCGGTCCTGATTTAAGGGAGCATCCAACAATTTAGCTTTAACATGATCAGGCAAAAGATTGCTCCTTAAGCCAAGCATGCCTTCTGAGAACAGACCCAGTAACAGCAGCCCTGCAAGAGGCCTCTAATGAATCAAATCCACATTGCAAAGTATGTTTTCCAACCTGTTCAGCAGAATGCATTAAATCCTGTAATTCTTTATTTTCCACACAGTCTGGAATCAACATAATTTTCTGTTTAAGCAAGCCAATAACATGTTTGCTGATACTTTAACATATGAAAAGTACAGTTGTGTACACTTACCATAAATGTAGATGTTCAAATGTATTCACTGCTGCAGTCACTACATTTGGGTAATCTGCTGGCAGGTTGCCCTCAGTCAGCCTGATTAACAAAGTCTTGTGTCCTGAGTCGGTTGCTGTCCCTTCTTCCGTGACGTCAGGTCATCAGGGGTGTTAAACATGCTGCTGACGCCATTATATCAGTTTTTCTTTCCCCAGAATTCAGGTGCCCCCCAAATGGGGAGCAAATAAAATTAAAAACACACAAAAAAATATACCTCCAATTAAAAAATCAAATACACCAAAAAGGCTTTTAAGCATAGTGAAAGAATGTAGAGGTACAGCCAGAAAAAAATAGGGGGCTGGAGAGAGGGTAACCAGGACTGCAACAGTGAATACACTCGAACATCTACATTTATGGTAAGTGTACACAACTGTACTATGTTCTTCGTGTTTCACTGTTGCAGTCATTACATTTGGGTAGATTCCCAAAACTATGGTTGGGAGGATGGATTTATACAGCATTAGGACCTGCTATAAGGCCCTGCAGGACAGCAGAGGCAAAGCCAGCTCTGGATTTAGAGAAGAAAGGTAAATGGTAATGTTTGGTGAACATATGGACTGAGCTCCAGGTAGCAGCTTCTAGAATGTCTCTGGTAGGAACACCTCTGATAAAGGCTGTACAAGTAGATGCAGCCATGGTGGAATGAGAAAGTACAGCTGTGTACACTTACCATAAATGTAGATGTTCGAGTATATTCACTGTTGCAGTCATTACATTTGGGTAATCCTGCTGGCAGGTTGCCCTTAGTCGGCCTGAATTCCAAAGTCTTGGGTCCTGTGTCGGCTGCTGTCGCCCCTTCCCTGAAGTCAGGTCGTCAGGGGTATAAAAGATGCGGCCGATGCCATTTTCTTTAGTTTTTCTTGCCCCAGATGTCAGGTGCCCCCTAAAAGGGTAGCCAAAATGTATATGTGTGTGTGTGTGTATATGTGTGTATATATATATATATATATATATATATATATATATGTATGTATATATAAAAAAATACATGCACCAATATAAACTTTACCTTCATCTACAAGCAAATACACCACATAGGTTGTATAAATCAGAGAAGGAAATTAGAAGTTATGTACTCACCATAACGTTCCATCTGAGTAGGTGTATTCATTTGTCTGCAACCTGTGGGTTATGGATCCGATATCGGATCCGAACCGGCATGGTTTTCCAGCTATGGATCCAAGCTCTCAGCTCCTCCCCTCACCCATAATGCCCTGCTCTACCCTCATGACCTCAGATCGAGTTTGCCAAAGCAACAATACCCTAAAAAGGGTAACAAAGAATATGCAGGAAACTGAAAGGCCAGGGGATAGGAGCGGATGGTTGCAGACAAATGAATACACCTACTCAGATGGAACGTTATGGTGAGTACATAACTTTTAAATCTGAAGTAGGATATTCATTTGTCTGCAACCTGTGGGACAGAGTCCCCAGCTACCTGAATCTTGGGCGGCCATCATGGAAGGATATTCGAGCACCGGAGCCAAAGGATGCTCTACCCTAGATGCAAGATCCAACTTATAGTGGGAAATAAACGTATGAGATGAAGCCCACGTGGCTGCTGCACAAATATCATCTAGAGGAATCCTAGCCTTGAAGGCTGCCGAGGTAGATACTGACCGGTTGAATGGGCATGAACACCCTCCGGTGCGGCCTTGCTGAAGCTTGATAAGCCAATAAAATGCACTGTGAAATCCAGCCTGCCAGAGGAACTTTAGAGATTGGCTTGCCCAAATTGAATTTTGCAAAGGAAATAAACAGCTGGTCAGATTGCCTATGACCAGCTGTCCTGTTCAGATAAAATCTAAGTTGCCTGTGAACATCTAGTGAATGTAGCTTATATTCACCTTTGTTTTCATATTTAGGCAAGAAAACAGGGAGGTTAATGGATTGATTGATGTTTGCTTCAGAAGCGATTTTAGGAAGAAAGGACGGGTTGGTCCTGAGGGAGACACGGTCCGGATGAAATACCAAGTAAGGAGGTTTAGCTGATAAAGCTTGAAGTTCAGAAACTCTCTTGGCTGATGTAATGGCTACCAAAAAGGCTGTCTTGTAGGACAAGAATTTGAGATCCACCGTAGCCGCTGGCTCGAAGGAGGAGCGGTCAAGGCCTGTAGGACCAAAGAAAGGTCCCAAGGAGGAACTGCTTGTTTTATAGGGGGCCTGAGAAGAAAAGTACCTTTAAGAAATATTTTACACAATTTGGCTGACATAAGAGGATTAGAGTCATGGCCAATGTGATAGTGAGAAATTGCCGCCAGTTGAACTTTGACTGTGGAACTGCTGGCACCATCGTAAAGAGAGTGGTTAGAAAGTCAAGCACTAAAGGGAGAGGAACCGTGAAGGATTCAGGCCTTGCCGCTCCGCCCACAAAGAGAAACGCTTCCATTTGCTTCGTAAACCTTTCTAGTGGATGGTTTATGAGCCGCCACCAAAATAGCCTTTACAGGTGAAGAAATACCGAGTCCTTATCAAGAGTGGAACCGAGCAGCCAAGCGGTCAGCTTCAGGTTGTCCAGGTTCGAGGAGGAATGCAGGATGGATGGGATATCAGATCCGGATGGGATCTAGAATCCAAGGAGGATTCACCGAGTGAGACCTTAGGAAGGGGAACCAGATCTGTCGAGGCCAGAATGGAGCAATGAGAATCATTCTGCAACCCACCGAGAGGCTTTCTGAAGAACTTGCAGCATCAGAGGCAAGGGTGGATAGGCATACAGAAGACCGGGTGGCCAAGCATGCACCAGAGCTGCCTCTTGGGGTACCTCCGGGAGGAGGTATTAGAGCGAAAAACTGTCGACTTGGTGTTTGAGGGAGAAGCAGAAAGAACGCATGAAGGGGTTCCCCACCGTCCGAATATGCGCTCCGCTACTTGACAATTGAGAGACCACTCGTAAGGGGTCAGAATGGTGCGACTGAGCTTGTCCGCTAGGATGTTGGACCGACCGAATGTGCTGCTATTAGAAAGCGATTGGTGGAGATTGCCCATTCCCAAACTCTCATGGCCTCGACAAAGAGGGTAAGACCTTGTTCCCCTTGCTTGTTGATGTACCAGACAACAGACATGTTGTCCGATTGAATCGCAATTGTTCCCAAGGGAAGAAAGTCCTGAAGTGCTAGCAACGCTAAGAGCACTGCTCTCATCTCTAGAACATTGATATGCAGTAAGGTCTCTGAATCGCTCCACGTGCCTTGGACGGTCCGGCCCTCAAAGTGCCCCCACCCGAGGCGGAGGCGTCCGTGGTCACCGTGGCGAGAGGGGAGAAGCACAAAATGGGCGGCCTTTGTGGAGATCCGGGAGTGGAGCCACCACAAGAGGGACCGCTTGCAAGCCTTGCTGATCGCTATGGGATGATGCATGGGAGAGCAAGGTATGACCACTGTACTAAGAGCGCCCACTGTAGAATGCGATATTGAGCCTGGCAAGAGGAAGAAGTGCTATAGCCGATGCCATGGACCCTAGAGCCCTCAGGACCAACTCCGCTGGAACAGAACTTGAATGGAGAATGGCCCGCACCTGGAGCTGCAGATTTAGAACTCTGTCCGCAGTGAGGAAGGCTCAGAACTCCTTGTGTCTAGCCTGGCCCCTATAAAATCTAAGAGCTGTGTGGCCAGGTTGGACTTTTTGTATTTATTGTGATGCCCAGAAAGGGAGCAAGATGGAGAAAGGAGTCTCAAGCCAATAGAAGTAGATGCCTTGTTGGGGCGTAAGAAGCCAGTCGCCCAGGTAGGAAGACCTGCACCCCTGAAGCCTCAGGTGGGCCGCTACCACTGCTAATACTTTGGTGAACACCCTGGGGGCTGTGGTGAGACCAAAGGGAAGGACCCGAACTGGTAGTGACTGGCTCCCAGCCGAAGCGGAGAAACCTCCTGAGCGCCTGTCCATCAGGATGTGGTAGTACGCTCCTTGAGATCTATCGAGCACATCCAGTGATTTTCTCCCAGAAGGGGAGAATAGATTGCAGAGTGACCATTCGAATTTTTCTTTGGGGACTGCCAGATTCAAGAGAGAGAGGTCTAGGATTGGTCTTAGTTCCCCGCCTTTTGGCACTAAAAGAATCTGGAGTAGAACCCTGATCCGATCTGGTCTGGGGAACGGGCTGGATGGCTCTTTTCTTTAGCAGATGGCCAATTTCTGCCAAAGCGGCCTCCCGCTGACCGGGTGGGACGCCTGGGAGGGACTTCAACTTTGGAAGGTGAAGGAAAGGAATGCGATATCCCCTGGATATGATTTGGAGAACCCAGCGGTCCGATGTTATGGACTCCCATGCCGCTAGGTGCCCCGAACGCCCCGACTGCCTCCAGAGTAGAGCAGTCGGGCAACCCTCAGGGTTGCTGCGGGCCGCTCAGAGAAAGGTTCCCTGGACCCAAGTTTCTGGGAGCCCCTCTGCCTCTAGGGCGGCGTCCTCCCTGTCCTCCTCTGCCACGGAAGGACTGGTTGTCCGAGCAGGCTGGGACTGCTGCGACTTCGAACCACATCTTCTTCTGACCCTTTTGGTTCCTAGAATAGGGCCTCTGGGGTGCAGAGAAGCGGATTCCGACGGCAGACAGCGCCTTCCCGTCCTTTCGCCTGGGTCAACGCCTGAACGGTCTTGCCAAACAGAGCAGAACCATCAAAGGGGCTCGTAAACGACGCTTTGAAGGGCTCAGAAAAATCGACGGAGCCAGGCCTGACGCCTAGTGACCAGTCCTGTCCTCAGCTCTAGCGCCCTCCGCTGCATGGGAGAGTAGCCGCATAGAAGTATTTGTAACTGACCTAAGAGTGGCCATACGGGTGGAGTGCAGAACTCTGTCCTCCTCGAAATGGACTCAGGGGGATGCAGCGATTCCTTAATAAGATCTCGCTGCATCCTAATAACATGTGCCAAATAGTTCAGCCTTACCGAGAAGGTCGCCGAACTGAACATCCGCTTCCCCAAGCGGTCCATCATCCGAGACTCCTTGCTCGGTGGGTGGACTGAGGGACTCTCCTGAGCCAGTTCCTCTTTGTGGCCGCCGTCAACATGGCATCTACCGGAGGCCCCTTACTCCAATGGGTCCGGTCGGATGGCGGACTAAGGATCCTATCCGGTCTTTTGGGAATTGGCTCCACGGTGTCCGGTTCCTTCCACGCCCTGGTGGTAATAAGGTCCACCAGGGGTCGGCAGGGGACACCCAAGAGGTAGACGGGCCCGCTTCAAATGCCTCCAAGAACACGGACTCGTCCGAGGAAGACTTGGGGCAGACCACCCCCTTATACGGAGTATTTCCATGATGTCTCCAAAGGAGACATCCTCGGGGTGACCGTGGGAGCCTTCCCTTCCTCCAAGTCCGTGTCTTCTGTGAGAGACTCGGGAGTCAATGTGCCTCCTTTTGCGTATGCTTGCGAGGACCTCCTCTGGGGGCTGTCAGAGGAGTCCTCAAGCAGCAATTTGCTCCATAGGAGCAACTTGGGGCACAGAAACGGGCTGTCCCAGGGCCGGATGGTGGAAGCCTGGCCCAGTGCAGAGGGAGCGGGACGGAGCCGAACAAGTGCCGGGGTCCGGAGACCCTCAACAGAGCCCTCTCCACTACATCAAAAGCGAAGGGAGCCGACCTCGACCAAAGGATCCGACAATCGGCTCCCCTCGGATCCGAAGAGTGGACCGAGCCGGCCGCTGCTCGGATCCGGCGGGACAGTACGCTCCGACACAGACGGCGCCGAAGGAGCACTGATCCCCGGATCCGGCTCGGATCCAGGCTCCGAGAGGTCGGGTCCGACGCACTCGAGGGCAGGGTCGGATCCGGCACCAAGTACTATCGGCGCCGACCCACCCCGCTCGGCTGCTCGGCTCCAGCTGCTCCGAACCCGGATAGCGGGTCGGAGAAGGAGCAATAGGCTTAAAAAGGGTGTTGAGCTCCCCGGAGGGGAGGCAAGAGCACTCCCATCTGCATCTGGGCCTGGATGAACCTTCTCATCATCCGTCCAGATCAGCATCAGAAAGGCTATGAGTGGATCTCGACGAGGCTACCGAGGTAGGCCTGGAGTGCCTCCTCGATAGCCTCGACGGAGATCGGGTCTCCTCCTCCTCAGGACCCGTGAAAAGCACACAGGGACCGGAGCCGAAGGAGGAGACCGAACCGAACGGAGCCGGGAGAAGCCGCTTGGCTGGCGGGGCCAAACAGAGGTCTCGCCCGCCGCTGGTGCTTCTCCCTCCGTCCTTTACCAGCATCCCTCTCCTCTCCAGAAGCGGGAGGTTGAGTCCCAGGAGCAGGAGGGTGCCACAGGGGAACAACTGTAGCCACAGCTGTTCCCGAAGGAGCGGAGGCGAGCCGAGTCCGGCGGTAAAAGACCCGCCAAGACCAGCTTGGACCTCCGCTCCCTCAGTGCCCTGGGGTTGAACCCTGCACAAATGGAACAACCAGATGTGAGGTGTTCAACCCCGAGACACTAACACACCGAGTGTGGCCATCAGCCGGTGAGAGCTTATGGCCACACTCGAGCATTTTGAAAAATAGATTTAGGCTGATCAGCCATAATCTATAACAACTAAAAGCTACTAAAAGTAACTTAAAACAAAAAGACACACAGGCCTAACACACACACTCTACGCAACAGCGAGGGGAGGGAAAAAAAATTACTTAATTTAACTCAAATTAAACTTTTAGAAAGGGAAACCTAAACTTTCACACAGAATCACTCAAAGAACCAAAAATTTTCTGATTTTACAAGTAATAAAATACCACTTAGCTGAGAGCTATGTACCCAAATCCAGTCACCAGCGCGGCAAACGAGATCTGGGGTCATGAGGGTAGAGCAGGGCATTATGGGTGAGGGGAGGAGCTGAGAGCTTGGATCCATAGCTGGAAAACCATGCCGGTTCGGATCCGATATCGGATCCATAACCCACAGGTTGCAGACAAATGAATATCCTACTTCAGATGATAGGTTCCATCAGAAGAAAGGGGGATGGCGGGTGGGTAACTTGGACTGCAACAGTGAATACACTCGAACATCTACATTTATGGTAAGTATACACAACCGTACTATGTTCTTCGTGTTTCACTTTTGCAGTCATTACATTTGGGTAGAGTCCCAAAGCTAAGGTTGGGAGGCTGGAGCTAAACAGCATAAGGAGCAGCTATGAGGCACTGCAGATCTGCAGTGGCAAAGCCTGCCCTGGATTTAGAGTAGAAAGGCAGATGATAGTGCTTTATAAAGGTGTGCACTGAACTCCAAGTAGCAGCCTCTAAAATGTCCTTGGTAGGTACTCCCCCTGAGAAAGGCTGCTGAAGTGGCTGCAGCTCTGGTTGAGTGTGGCCTAATGCCCTTAGGTACTGGCTTGCCATGGTGTACATAGCAGAAATGAATGCAGTGGCCTATCCACTTTGAAATAGTCTGCTTTGAGATAGCCTTTCCTTGTGATCCTGCCGCATATGCCACTAGTAATTGCTCTGTCTTTCTGATAACTTTGGTTCTGTCCAATTAGAATCCAAGCTGTCTGTATACGTCCAAAGAATGCAGAATTCTCTCCCCTTGTTCTGTGGATTTGGGTAAAAGGTTGGCAGGTGAATAGTTTGGTTGAGAGCCACACTGGATACCACCTTAGGCATAAATGTTGGGTTTGTCCTCAGAGAGACCCTGTCTGCATAAAAAATGATAAAAGGTTCCACAGCCATAAGTGCCTGTAGCTCTGAAACTCGTCTTGCAGAAGTTATTGCTAGGAGCAGAGCTGTTTTCCAAGATAAAAACTTTATATCAGCAGTAGCCGCTGGCTCAAAAGGAGGCAGGGTGAGTTTTTCCAAGACATAGTTGAGGTCCCATGCAGGCATTGGTGATCTCCTCGGAGGTCTTAAATTTTTGGCTCCTCTGAGGTACTGCTTTAAAATAAGGGATGAGAAAAGATTGGTGGCTCTACATTGTAATGAGCCAAAATGGCAGAGGCATGAATTTTAATAGATGAAAAAGATAAACCTTTGTCCAGCATCTCAGTTAAGTAATGCAAAATCTGAGGAATATTTGGCACAGCATCTCTTCCATTTTCCAGCATAAGATTTTCCAGTACTAGGCCTTCTGGATTCCAAAATGACATCCATCACAGCTTTACTGAGAGGAGTGTTTTGTATGACTACATTATTCGCCATGCTGTCAGGTTTAAAGTTCTGAGTTAGCTGTGTAGGATTTGACTGTTCTGCTGGGACAGTAGCTGAGGTATTTGAGGTAAAGGCCAAGCTGGGCATTGAGACAAGCTCCTTAGTATTGGATACCAGTACTGGTGGGGCCAGTCTGGGGCAATCAGTATCATCCTTGGCTTCTCCTGTCTGACCTTTAAGAGTACCCTGGGGAGGAGAGGCAGAGGGGGAAATGCATATACTGATAGGCCTTTCCAGCTGAAAGACAGGGCGTCCACTTTCCATGCTTGTCTATGATAATTCCTTGTGCAGAATCGTTTTAGTTGGTAGTTGTGAGGGGAGGCAAATAGATCTATGTCCGGGCATCCCCATTTTCTTGTCATCATGCTGAAGACTTGTGGGTCCAGGTGCCACTCATGGGGATCCATGAGGTTTCTGCTTAGTTCGTCTGCCAGAGTATTTTTCCTCCCTGGCAGGAACTGTGCCTGCAGATGTACTTAGTAAGTCAATGCTGTATCCCACAAAGTTATGGCTAGTCTGCAAAGGGGGTAAGAATGTGTGCCCCCCTGCTTTTTTATATACCACATGACCGTGGTGTTGTCTGTCTATCAGTAGTTGTCTTGGATGAAGTAGGTCCTTGAAGGCTGTCAGGATATTTTGAACTGCTAGCATCTCTTTTTGATTGATATGTAGATGCATTTGGTTTAAGGTCCGTGTGCCCTGAATGCATCTTCCTGCCATGTGGGCACCCCAGGCATAATCTGATGCATACGTTGTTAGTGTCTGCCTGGCTGGGTGTAATGTGAATGACTGTCCCTTGTTTTGGTGACAAGCCTTTGCCCACCATCGAAACTCCTGTTGCAGGCAGGGAATGAGAGTGATCAGTTTCCAGGCTGTGACAATGTTGAGTCCAAACACTTCTTGGGTACCATTGAAGTTTCCTCATATGCAGTCTTCCATATGGAATTAGTAGGATGCAGGATGCCATGAAGCCCTAAGCCTGCACAATTTTTCTTGCAGATAACTGGGCCTTTGTTGCCAATATTTTGAAATAGGTTGTCAGTTGACTTTGTCTGGCGTGAGATAAGCCATCTGGGCAGTTGTATTTAAGCTTGCACCCAGGAATATTATCTCTTGAGAGGGTACTAGTTTTGATTTCTTTTTGTTGACTGTGTACCCTAGGCATGTTAGAAGTTTTTTCACAAGCGCCAGACGCTATAGAAGAATGTTCTTGTTCTCTGCTTGAATTAGACAGTCGTCCAAGTAAGGATATATTTGTATTCCTCTTTGTCTGCAGAATGCAATTACTGGTGCCAGGCATTTTTGTAAAGACCCTGGGCACAGTAGATAAGCCAAAAGGCAGTGCAGATAATTGGTAATGCATTGAGCCAGTCTTGAATCTGAGGTATCTTCTGCATATTTGTCTGATTGGAACATGCAGGTATGCCTCTTTTGGGTCTAAAGTCACAAGCCAAGTGTTCTTGCCCAGCATGGGCAGAAGTTGCTGCAAAGTCAACATCTTGAATTTCAGTATATCCAGGAATGTGTTTAAAATAGATAGGACCGGTATTGGCCTCCAGGTCTTGTCCTTTCTGGGTACCAAGAACAGTCGAGTAAAATCCTTGTCCCTGCTCTTGCTCTGGTACTTGCTGAATGGCCCCCATGTCCATGAGGGATGAAACTTGTTTTTGTGTCTCTTCCCATTGATTTTTTGGCAGATCTGGCCAGCCGCTTGCCTTTGGCAGGGTATGGAAATGGAGCTTGTAGCCTTGTGACATGATATTTACGACCCTTTTGTCCTGGGTTATAATGTGCCAATTTTGTGAAAAGTGTGCTAATTTTCCCCCTAAGGGTGCTGCCAGGAGATAAGTGCTTGCTGCAGGCAGGGGTAAGTCATTGGGACTGTTTCCTGTATGGGTGTGACTGCTCTTCTCCAACTTTGGAGGTAGAAGCCCCCCATTGCTTTGAGCGGTATGAATCTTGCGCCTGGGATCTGCCTCTAGGTCATCTGGATCTGCCCCTTTGAGGTCTGTCTGACACAGGAAAAGACCAATTCTTTGTTGGCCAGTGTCTACTAAACCTAGGTGGCTGTACTTGTAAAAAATCTTTGACCGTTTGCATATATTTAGCTTCATCCTCCATTTTCTTTAACACCTCTTCTGCCTCAACACCAAACAAAGTATCATGCTGTAAAGGTGCACCTAATAATTTAACTAACATGATCAGGCAGATTTTGTTCCTTTAACCAAGCATTCCTCCTAATTACAGAACCTGTAACTGCGGCACTGCAGGAGGCCTCTAAAGAATCAAACCCACATTGCAAAGTATGCTTTACAACTTGTTCAGCTGCATGCAATAAATCCTGCATTTTCTTGTTTTCTGCACATTCAGAGTTTAACAACATTTTCTGTTTAAGCAATGCCATGACATGTTGCTGATATTTGAGCATATGAAACTGACAGTTTAAGGCCCTTATAGCCAAGGTAGCAGATGTGTAAACCTTTTTTCCCCATCTATCCAGCGCCCTAGAATCTCTGTCAGAGGGTGTAGGTTTTTTTTGCAGCGGAAGCCTTAATTCCTTTGGGACCCTGAGAAATAGTTTCTGGGTCTGCAGCAGGGTTTTTAAAAAGGAATTTATGAGAGTCAGGAACCCTGTAATATCGGTCAGGCTTAACAGGAGCTGGAGGTAAGGAGTCAGGGGTAAGACTAGACTCCGAGAACACATCATCTACAATGTCCAACACAGGTGGGATGGCTAGTGGCTTGTGTTGAGGTAGTAAAAGGAAATCCCTGAGCCTCTTTTTTAGATTCTCAAAAATCTTGGCTCTCCCAGTGGAAATACTCCCTCATGGTATGTAAGGTTTCCCCAAAGGAATAGTCCTCAGGAAGAGAAGCTGAAGGTATGGATTCTTCAACATCAGAATCATCATAGGGTGGAAAAGAATATTCCTGATCAGAAGAGGAATCAGAAGAAATGGAAACCTGATCTGAAGATTCATAGTCAGTCTCTTGCCTAGGCCTCTTATCAGGAGGGGGATGGGAACCCCTGATCAAGGTAATCAAGTCTTCGGCCATTTTGAGCATCTGTTTTTTGGGCATAGAGGCCTGACCATGTGGCTCTTGAGTTCGTTTCTTTGCTTTGGAAGGTGCTTTAGTCTTTGCCTGTGAAACTGAAGTCAGTTTGATGTAAAGATGTTTAGGTCTGAATACACCCTCAGAAGCCAGTGCCTGCTCAGCGGCTCCGGACCCATCTGAAGGGATAATATCCGAGGCTCCAATACCCTAAGTTTCCAGCGGCATGGCCGACTCCACGTGGGAGTCGGTAGCGGCCTGCGGCTCTAAAGTAGCGGGCACCAGGGGCTGCGAAAGCACCTCACTGAGAACTGGCGACTGGCTAAGGAGAAGCTTTGTCGTCGGTTTTGGGCCTCGGTTGTCTCTTTCCTTTTCTTTGCGTTTCTTGTGAATTCCGGTAGTCGGATGGCTGTCCGACGACATTTCAGGATAATTAAACCGGCGTCCAAAATAGTTTAAAGCAAAATCATACCGACACTTAATAGTGCGTTGGTTAAATCTAGCACAAAACCGACAATCAGAAACATTGTGATCAGGGCCTAGGCAAGGAAAACAGTTAGAATGAAAATCCTTATGAGGTATTTGCTTCCCACAAGAAATACAATTATTAATTTTTTCTGACATCGGTCTGGAGCAAGAAAAAAGTTTCCCCAATGGGGTACTTAGCTTTATTGAAGACTTCGGATATGAAACTCGAACATGAAAGTCTCAGGAGTAGGCTGACCGGCACTTGCGAAAGTACAGTTTTGTACCTACCATAAATGTAGATGTTCGAGTGCTAATACAGCTGCAGTCATAACAGATGGGTTTTTCTGCCGTCAGGCGGGTCCTCGGTCGGTCGAATTCCAAAGTCTAGGTCCGGCGTCGGATGTCGTCGCTTCTTCCCTGATGTCAGTGCGACAGGGGTATAAAAGAACCAGCCGACGCCATATTCAGTTTTTCTTGCCCCAGATGTCAGGTGCCCCCAGAAGGGAGGCAAAACATAAATTTATGCAATAATGCAATGCAATATAATCAGAAAACAGTAGTTGCAAGCAAATACACCATAAAAGAATACCCCAATGAGGTTGTATGGGGGGGTGTTAGCCATTAGGCCTGTCCCATGAGGGGAAGGAGGGAGGGAAACCTGGACTGCAGCTGTATTAGCACTCGAACATCTACATTTATGGTAGGTACAAAACTGTACTATGTTCATCGTGCATACAGCTGCAGTCATAACAGATGGGTAGAGTCCCAAAGCTAAAAAAGGGGTGGTAGGCAATAAGTGGAACTAGGAGGAGCCAGGATGCCCTGCAAGACTGCAGTGGCAAAGCCCGCTCTAGATTTGGAGTATAATGGTAGGTGATAGTGCTTGGAGAAGGTATGCACAGAACTCCAAGTGGCTGCTTCCAAAATATCCTTAGTAGGAACTCCTCTGAGGAAGGCTGCAGAGGTGGCTGTGGCCCTGGTGGAATGAGTTCTGATGCCTGTAGGTACGGTTTTGCCATGAAAAGAGTAACAAAAGCGTATGCAGTGGGCTATCCATTTTGAGTTTGTCTGTTTGGAAATTGGCTTTCCTTGAGCTCCTACCGCATAGGCCACAAAGAGCTGTTCTGATTTTCTGAAAGGCTTTGTTCTGTCTAAATAACGCAGTTGTGTCTGTGGATGTCCAAGGAATGTAGTAATCTCTCCCCTTTGTTTGGAGGATTAGGATAAAAGGTAGGTAAATGTATGGCCTGATTTAAAGCTACCTTGGATACCACTTTAGGCATAAAGGATGGGTTGGTTCGTAAGGAAACTCTGTCCTGATGGAAGATGATAAAAGGCTGGACAGCCATGAGAGCCTGTAGTTCTGAAACTCTACGAGCTGAGGTGATAGCCAGAAGGAAGGCTGTTTTCCAGGACAAATATTGCAAATCTGACGAGGCAGCTGGCTCAAAGGGAGGCAAGGTCAGTTTTTCTAGAATGAAATTGAGATCCCAAGCAGGTATTGGTTGTTTCCTTGGAGGTCTTAAATTCTTAGCCCCTCTGAGGAAGTGTCTTAAGAGAGGGTGAGAGAATAAAGATGGATCAGTGTTGCATTCTGCAGAAATGGCTGAGGCATGGATTTTAATGGAGGAGAAAGAAAGTCCACTGCTTAGCAGTTCAGCCAAATATTGTAGTATTTGAGGTAAATTCAGTTTTCCAGGGTCCTGGCCCTTTTTCTCATTCCAGACACAAAAACGTTTCCATTTTGCGGAGTAAGCTTTTCTAGTTGATGGCCTTCTGGCCTCCAAAATGACATCCTGCACCTCCTTGGAGAGTAGGGCCTGCTGTGATGCTAAGGAATCTTCCATGCGGCTAGATTGAGTGTTTTTAGCTGACTGTGAAGAGTTTTGAAGCTGTGCTGAGTCAGAAGAAGAGGCATTAGAGGTAGGGTCCACTGTGGGGAATGCGTCAGGCTTCTCAGGAGTGGGTACCAGTGTTGCCTTGGCCAGTCCGGAGCAATGAGGATCATCTTTGGTCTGTCTGATCTGGTCTTCAATAGAACTTTGGGCAGCAGAGGAAGAGGTGGGAAGGCATAAACTGTCATTGATGACCAACTGAAAGAGAGAGCGTCCACTTTCCAGGCCTTTGGATGGAAGATCCTTGAGCAGAATTATGTCAATTGATAATTTTTGTGGGAGGCAAAGAGATCTAGGTCTGGCCTTCCCCATTCTTGGATTATTTCTGTAAAAACTTTTGGATGCAACTTCCATTCGTGTGGATCTGTCATATTCCTGTTTAGGTTGTCTGCCAGCGTGTTTTCCTTGCCTGGCAAGTACTGTGCTTGTAGTTCCATTTGTAAGTCCATGGTCATGTTCCAAAGTGACATGGCCAGTCTGCATAGGGGGTAAGAATGTGTTCCTCCCTGTTTGTTTATGTACCACATAACTGTGGTGTTGTCCGTTCTTATCAATAGTTGACCTGGTTGTAGAAGGTCCTTGAAAGCTATAATAGCATTTATTACTGCTAGCATTTCTTTTTGATTGATGTGAAGGTGCTTTTCTTTTGGGACCATTTGCCCTGAATGCACCGATCTATCATGTGCGCCCCCCAGGCGTAGTCCGAGGCGTCTGTTGTGATGACTTGATTTGCTTGAGGCTTGCTGAACGGAAGACCTGTGTTTGTTTGACATGCTTGAGCCCACCACAGAAATTCCTTTTGCAGACATGGAATTAGTGGTATTATTGTTTCCAAACTGTGGCTGTGTTGAGACCATATGTTTTTCAGGTACCATTGTAGTTTCCTCATATGCAGCTTTGCACATGGGATTAGTAAGATGCAAGATGCCATGAATCCCAGAGCCTGCAGGATTTTCCTTGCAGTAAGCCTGGTGCAATTTGCTAGTGTTCTGAAGTATTGATTTAGTTGCCCCTGCTTCTCTGGCGTGAGGTAGGCCATCTGGGTGTTTGTGTCCAAATTGGCACCCAGGAAAATTATCTTCCGAGAGGGTATTAGCCTTGATTTCTTTTTGTTGACTGTGTATCCCAGAGAGTTCAATAACATTATTACATAAGCCAGATGTTTCAGAAGAATGTGCTTGCTTGTCCGCTTGGATCAGGCAGTCGTCCAAATAGGGATATATTTGTATCCCTTGAAGTCTGCAGTAGGCAATTACTGATGCCAGGCATTTCGTGAATACTCTGGGCGCAGTAGATAAGCCAAAGGGCAATGTAGAGAATTGATAATGGGTTGAACCTGCAAGAAATCTGAGGTACCTTCTGCAATTTTGTCTGATTGGGACATGCAGGTATGCCTCCTTGAGGTCCAATGTTACCAGCCAAGACTCCTTGCCCAGCATGGGAAGAAGTTGCTGCAGAGTGAGCATCTTGAATTTTGTTACGAGTAGAAATGTGTTTAGGATGGATATATCCAAAATAGGTCTCCAATCTTTTTCCCTTCCTTGGCACCAGAAATATCCTGGAATAAAAACCTTGACCTTGTTCGTGCGTAGGTACCTCCTGAATAGCTTTCATGTTTATGAGATCTGTAATTTGCCTTTGTGCCTCTGCCCTTTGATTGTGTGGCAGGTTTGGCATGCCACTCATTTTTTGGAAGGGTGTGGAAATGAAATTTGTAGCCTCTGTTTATAATGTCCAGGATCCATTTGTCCTTTGTGACAATATGCCAATTTTTTGAAAATAATGCCAGCTTTCCTCCTAATGGGGCTGCCATTTGAGACCTGGTTGGTATGCAAAGGGGAAAGTCATTGCTTTCTGAAAGACTGCGAGTTGTCCCCACCACCTCTGTGTAGAAGCTTGCCATTGTCTGCCTCTATACGATCCTTGGGATTGTCCTCTGCCCCTCGGGCGCCTGTATCTGCCTCTTTGGGGTCTGTCTGTGGCAGGAAAGGACCAGTTTTTGGAAGGCCAATTTCTACTAAAACGTGGGGGTTGGACCTGTAGAAATTCTTTCCAAGTTTGCATTGATTTAGCCTTTTCCTCCATTTTCCTTAATACCTCCTGCGCATTAGCACCAAATAGTACAGCCTTTTGAAGAGGGGCGTCTAGTAATTTAGCTTTGACATGATCAGGCAAGGCTTGTTCCTTGAGCCAGGCATGCCTACGTATGACTGATCCTGTAACAGCAGCTCTACACGAGGCCTCTAGAGCATCAAAACCACACTGTAAGGTATGCTTACCCACTTGTTCTGCACTATGCATCAAATCCTGCAACTCCTTCAAGTCTGGTTGTTCAGGTTGTGACATTTTACTTTTCAACTGTGATATCAAAAAACTGTTGGTATTTTAGCATATGAAACTGACAGTTTAAGGCCCTCATGGATAAGGTAGCCGAGGTATATACCTTTTTCCCCCACTTTTCTAAGGATCTGGAATCTCTCTCGGAAGGCAATGGATTTTTAGCAATGGAGGCCTTAACTCCCTTGGGGCCCTGTGAGATGGTTTCTGGGTCAGCAGCATGGCTTTTGTATAGAAATTGGTGTGAGTCAGGGACCCTGTAGTACCTGTCAGGCTTAACTGGAGCTGGAGGTAGAGAGTCCGGGTTAAGGCAGGCCTCCGAGTAAACATCATCTAGGATGTCCAATACAGGAGGTATAGCCAGAGGCCTGTGCTGAGGAAGCAAGAGAAATTCCCTGAGCCTTTTCTTGGAATCTGAATAATCCTGGCCTTCCCAGTGGAAGTGTTCCCTTAAGGTATGCAAAGTTTCCCCAAATGAGTAATCCTCAGGGGGGGATACAGAAGGGATGGACTCCTCCGCATCAGAGTCTTCAAAAGGGGAGTAAGAATGTTCCTGATCATCAGAGTGCTCTGAAATAATGGAGCCCTGATCAGAAGAGGGGGAATCTTCCTCCACTCTAGGCCTTTTGTCCGGAGGGGGCTGAGAACCTCTGATAAGAGTAATTAAATCCTCAGCCATTTTAAGCATCTGTTTTTTAGGCATGGGGCCTGGAGATGGGGCATGTGAAGCTGGTCTCTTGGAGTGCATGGTTGCTTTAGACTTTGTGAAAGCCTTAATGGAGAAGGAAGAGGAAGGTCTGAAGACACCTTGAGTGGAGGTGGACCTGTCCACATTCTGAGTATCAACGCCAAGAGTGGCTTCGGTATCTGTAGTCGGGGTGTGGGCCGAGGAGCCTGCGACCTCGGGCACAGGAGACACCGTCAAAGACAGGTCGTCGGTAGTCAGGGGCTGCGCAGGTGCCTCGCTGAGAACCAGACCACGTGTAGTCGGCTTTGGCGTGGTGTCGGTAGAGGCCGCGGACCTCGTGTGTCGGTCCTTGTCTTTGCTTTTTTTTAGACAAAACCGGAGTCGGAGTATCCGACGACATAGTATAGTTAAATGCTTTCCCAAAATAATGCTGGGCGAACTCCGCCCGACGCTTAATAGTGGCTTTGTTGAATGTAGCACAAAAACGACAGACCGAGACGTCGTGGTCTGGGCCTAAACAAGGTATACAGAGGGAATGGAAATCCTTATGCGGTATTTGCTTCCCACAAGAAATACAATTGTTAACTTTGTCTGACATCGGTCTGAGGCAAGAAAAGTTTCTAGCGGGTACTTAGCTTTTAAGAAGACTTCGGTTTCCAAATTTTCGTAATCTCAGGAGCTGGCCGACCGGCACTTGCGAACTGCTTCTGCTTCGGGCACCGCGCGGCAAGAAAGACTGAAGAAAATGGCGTTGGCTGGTTCCTTTATACCCCTGTCGCACTGACGTCAGGGAATAAGCGACGACAACCGATGCCGGACCTAGACTTTGGAATTCGGCTGACCGAGGACCCGCCTGACGGCAGGAGAACCCATCTTTTATGACTGCAGCTGTATGCACGATGAACATCTGTCTTAAGAGAGGGTGAGAGAATAAAGGAGGATCAGTGTTGTATTCCGCAGAAATGGCTGAGGCATGGATTTTGATGGAGGAGAATGAAAGTCCACTGCTTAGCATCTCAGCTAGGTACTGTAATATTTGAGGTAAATTCAGTATTCCAGGACTCTGACCCTTTTTCTGATTCCAGGCACAAAACCGTTTCCATTTTGCGGAGTAGGCTTTTCTAGTAGAAGGCCTTCTTGGCCTCCAAAATGACATCCTGCACCTCCTTGGAGAGTAGGGTCTGTTGTGAATTTAAGGAATCCTCCATGCGGCTAGATTGAGTGTTTTCAGCTGACTGTGAAGAGTTTTGAAGTTGTGCTGAGTCAGTAGAAGAGGCGTTAGAGGCAGAATCCATGGTGGGGAATGCGTCAGGCTCCTCAGGAGTGGGTACCAGTGTTGTCTTGGCCAGTCTGGAGCAATGAGAATCATCTTTGGTCTGTCTGCTCTGGCTTTTAATAGAACTTTGGGCAGCAGAGGAAGAGGTGGAAAGGCATAAACTGTCATTGTTGTCCAACTGAAAGAGAGTGCGTCCACTTTCCAGGCCTGTGGATGAAAGGTCCTTGAGCAGAATTTTGTCAATTGGTAATTTCTGTGGGTGGTAAAGAGATCTATGTCTGGCCTTCCCCATGCTTGAATTATCTTTGTAAAAACTTGAGGATGCAACTTCCATTTGTGTGGATCTGTCATATTTCTGCACAGGTTGTCTGCCAGCGTGTTTTCCTTGCCTGGCAGGAACTGTGCTTGAAGTTGGATTTGTAATTCCAGCGCCATGTTCCAAAGAGACATGGCTAGCCTGCATAGAGGATATGAATGGGTTCCTCCCTGTTTATGTACCACATCACTGTGGTGTTGTCTGTCCTTATCAACAGCTGGCCTGGATGCAGTAGGTCTTTGAAAGCCATAATAGCATTTATTACTGCTAGCATTTCCTTTTGATTGATGTGTAGGTGCTTTTCTTTTTGTGACCATTTGCCCTGAATGCACCGATCTGTCATGTGCACCCCCCAGGCGTAGTCCGAGGCGTCTGTTGTGATGACTTGATTTGCTTGAGACTTGCAGAATGGGAGACCTATGTTTCTTTGGCATGCTTGAGCCCACCACAGAAATTCCTTTTGAAGACATGGAATCAGTGGTATAATTGTTTCCAAACTGTGGCTGTGTTGAGACCATAAGTTTTTTAGGTACCATTGAAGTTTCCTCATATGCAGCTTTGCACATGGGATTAGCAGAATGCAAGATGCCATGAATCCCAGAGCCTGTAGGATTTTCCTTGCAGTCAGCCTGGTGAAGGTTGCCAGTTTTCTGAAGTATTGAGTTAGTTGCCCTTGTTTCTCTGGCGTGAGGTAGGCCATCTGGGTGTTTGTATTCAAGCTGGCACCCAGGAAAATTATTGTTTGAGAGGGTATTAGTCTTGATTTCTTTTTGTTGACTGTGTATCCCAGAGAATTCAACAACATTATTACAAACACCAGGCGTTTCAGAAGTATGTGTTTGCTGTCCGCTTGGATCAGGCAGTCGTCCAAATATGGGTATATTTGTATCCCTTGAAGTCTGCAGAAGGCAATTACTGATGCCAGGCATTTCGTGAACACTCTGGGTGCAGTAGATATGCCAAAGGGCAATGCAGAGAATTGATAATGTGTTGAACCTGCAAGAAATCTGAGGTATATTCTGCAATCTTGTCTGATTGGGACATGCAGGTATGCCTCCTTGAGGTCCAATGTTACCAGCCAAGACTCCTTGCCCAGCATGGGAAGAAGCTGCTGTAATGTGAGCATCTTGAATTTTGGCACGAGTAAATATGTGTTTAGGATGGATAGGTCCAAAACAGGTCTCCAATCTTTGCCCTTCCTTGGTACCAGGAATAGTCTGGAGTAAAAACCTTGACCTTGTTCTTGTGCAGGTACCTCTTGAAGAGCTTTCATGTCCATGAGATCTGAAATTTGTTTTTGTGCCTCTGCCCTTTGATTGTTTGGCAGGTTTGGCATGCCTCTCATTTTTGGAAGGGTGTGAAAGTGGAATCTGTAGCCTCTGTCTATAATGTCCAGGATCCATTTGTCTTTTGTGACAGTATGCCAATTTTTCGAAAATAATGCCAGTTTTCCGCCTAAAGGTGCTGTCATTTGAGCCTTGCTTGGCATGCAAAGGGGAAAGTCATTGGTTCTGCTTTCTGAATGGCTGTGAACTATCCTCACCACCTCTTGGTGTAGGTGCTTGCCATTGTCTGCCTCTAAATGATCCTTGAGATTGCCCTCTACCCCTCGGGCGCCTGTATCTACCTCTTTGAGGTCTGTCTGTGGCTGGAAAGGACCAATTTTTTGAAGGCCAATTTCTACTGAAACGTGGAGGTTGTACCTGTAGGAAATCTTTCACTGTTTGCATTGATTTTGCCTTTTCCTCCATTTTCTTTAATACCTCCTCAGCTTTAACACCAAACAATACATCATTTTGAAGAGGTGCATCTAGTAATTTAGCTTTGACATGATCTGGTAAGGTTTGCTCTTTGAGCCAAGCATGTCTACGTATGACTGATCCTGTAATAGCAGCTCTACATGAGTCCTCTAAAGCATCAAAACCACATTGCAAGGTATGTTTACCCACTTGCTCTGCACTGTGCAACAAATCCTGCAACTCCTTCAAGTCTGGTTGTTCAGGTTGTGACATTTTGCTTTTCAACTGAGATAACAAAAACTGTTGATACTTTAACATATGGAACTGACAGTTTAATGCCCTCATGGTTAAGGTGGCCAAGGTGTATACCTTTCCCCCCCCACCTGTCTAAAGCTCTGGAATCTCTCTCTGAAGGCAATGGATTTTTGGCAGTGGAGGCCTTAATTCCCTTGGGACCCTGTGAAATAGTTTCTGGGTCAGCCGCATGGCTTTTGTATAGGAATTGGTGTGAATCAGGAACCCGGTAATACCGGTCAGGCTTGACTGGAGCTGGTGGTAAAGAATCTGGGTTAAGGCTGGCCTCTGAATACACATCTAGTATGTCTAAGACAGGAGGTATAGCCAGAGGCCTGTGCTGAGGGAGCAAGAGGAAATCCCTGAGCCTTTTCTTGGAGTCTGAGTACTCTTGGCCTTCCCAGTGGAAGTGTTCCCTCAAGGTATGCAAGGTTTCCCCAAAAGAGTAATCCTCAGGGGGAGAGACATAGGGAATGGACTCCTCTGCATCAGAATCTTCAAAAGGGGAGTATGAATGTTCCTGGTCCTCAGAATGCTCTGAAGTAATGGAGGCCTGGTCCGAGGAAGGGTATTCTTCCTCCACTCTGGGCCTTTTGTCCGAGGGGGGTTGAGAACCCCTGATAAGAGTAATCAAATCCTCAGCCATTTTGAGCATCTGCTTTTTAGGCATGGGGCCTTGAGAGGGGCCCTGTGGAGCTTGTCTTTTAGTATGCATGGCTGCTTTAGATTTAGTGAAAGCCTTAATGGAAAAAGAAGAAGAAGGCCTGAAGACACCTCGAGAGGTGGCAGGCCTGTCTAAACTCTGAGTTTCCCCGCCAAGAGTGGCTTCGGTATCTGTAGTCGGGTGGGCAAGAGCCTGCGACCTTGGGCACAGAAGACACCGCTAATGAAGTGTCATCGGTAGTCAGGGGCTGCGTAGGCGCCTCGATGAGAACCGGAGCACCTGTAGTCGGCTTTAGCGTGGTGTCGGTAGAAGTCGCGGACCTCGTATGTCGGTCCTTATCTTTGCGTCTTTTACTCAAAACTGGAGTCGGAGTATCCGACGACATAATGAAATTAAACTTTTTGCCAAAATAGTGTTGGGCGAACTCCGCCCGACGCTTAATAGTGCGTCTGTTGAATGTAGCACAAAAACGAAAGGCCGAGACGTCGAGGTCTGGCCCAAAGCAAGGAATGCAGAGGGAATGGAAATCCTTATGCGGTATTTGCTTCCCACATAAAATGCAATTATTAACTTTGTCTGACATCGGTCTGAGGCAAGAAAAGTTTCCCCAACGGGGTACTTGGCTTTCAAGAAGTCTTCGGTTGAAGAATATTCGTAATCTCAGGAGCTGGTCGACCGGCACTTGCGAACTTGCTTCTGCTTCGGGCACCGTGCGGCAAGAAAGACTGAAGAAAATGGCGTCGGCTGGTTCTTTTATACCCCTGTCGCACTGACGTCAGGGAAGAAGTGACGACATCTGACGCCGGACCTAGACTTTGGAATTCGGCCGACCGAGGACCCGCCTGACGGCAGGAAAACCCATCTGTTATGACTGCAGCTGTATGCACGATGAACATCTGCTTCTGCTTCGTGCACCGCGCGGCAAAAAAGACTAAAGAAAATGGCGTCGGCCGCATCTTTTATACCCCTGACGTCAGGGAAGGGGCGACAGCAGCCGACGCAGGACCCAAGACTTTGGAATTCAGGCCGACTGAGGGCAATCTGCCAGCAGGATTACCCAAATGTAATGACTGCAACAGTGAAACACGAACATCTGATCCCCTAGGGGATAGTTTTACCATGGTGCATATAGCAGAAACGAATACAATGGCTTATCCCTTTGGAAATAGTCTGCTTTGAAATAGCCTTTCCCTCTGCCCCTGCAGCAAATGCCACCAGTAGTTGTTCAAATTTTCTTTGAGATTTTGTCCTATTTAAGTAAAATCTAAGTTGTCTGTGCACATCCAATGAATGCAGAATCCGTTCCCCCTTGTTCTGTGGATTGAGAAAGAAGGTTGGCAAATGAATGGTCTGATTAAGAGCTACACCGGATACCACCTTAGGCATGAAGGATGGATTGGTCCTGAGAGACACCATGTCCACATGAAAAATAATGAAAGGCTCCACTGCCATAAGAGCCTGTAATTCGGAAATCCTTCTAGCTGAAGTGACTGCTGAAAGGAAATCTGTTTTCCAGGAGAGAAATTTTAAGTCTGCAGTTACAGCTGGCTTGAAAGGAGGGAGAGTGAGTTTTTCTAATACAAAATGGAGATCCCAGGCTGGGGTGGGTGCCCTCCTGGGTGATCTTAAGTTTTTGGCCCCTCTGAGATACTGTTTTAGTAGACGATGAGAGAAGAGGGGAGGTCCTGTGTTGTAATGAGCTGAAATGGCTGAGGCATGGATTTTTATGGAAGAAAAGGACAGGCCCTTGTGAAGCATCTCAGATATTGTAAAATCTGAGGAATATTGGGCACTGTTGTGCTTATCCCTTGTGACTGACTCCAGGCACAGAATCTTTTCCATTTGTCAACATAAGATTTTCTAGTACTAGGCCTTCTTGCCTCCAAAATTACATCCATCACAGGTTTGCTGAGAGATGCCAAGGGAGAAGTCAAAGTTTGGAGCTGAGTGTGCAGAATTTGGTTGTTCTGCCGAGACAGTAAGTAAGGTGTCTGAGGCAGATGCCACGGTGGAAGGTGTGACACACTGCGCAGGAGTGGGTACCAGTGCTGGCGAGGCCAGTCTGGACCAATCAAAATAATTTTTGGCTTGTCCTGTTTGACTTTTAGTAGAACTTTGGAGAGCAGAGGCAGAGGGGGAAAGGCATAGACTGATAGATTTTCCCAGCTGAATGATAGAGCATCCACTTTCTAGGCTTTTTTGTGATGAGTTCTTGTGCAGAATTTGTCCAACTGACAGTTCTGGGGTAAGGCAAAAAGATCTATGTCTGGATTCCCCCATTTGCGTGCCAATCCGTGGTTCCAGTTTCCATTCGTGTGGGTCCATGAGATTTCTGCTTAGTAAGTCTGCCAGAGTATTCAGCTTTCCTGGCAGGAATTGAGCGTGTAGTTGAATTTGATAGGTCAAGGCCATGTTCCACAATGCCATGGTTGTCTGCAAAAGGGGTAGGAGTGTGTACCCCCCTGCTTGTTTATGTAACATATAACTGTGGTGTTGTCTGTCGTTATCATTAATTGTCCTGGATGAAGGTAGTCCTTGAAGGCTGTCAGAGCATTTTATACAGCTGGCATCTCTTTTTGGTTGATATGAAGGTGCATTTGATTTGGGCTCCATTTGCCCTGAATGCACTTCCCTGCCAGATGAGCCCCCCAAGCATAGTCTGATGCGTCTGTAGTTAGGGTGTGGGCAGCAGGGGGTGGAATGAATGGCAGTCCCTTGTTTTGGTGGCAGGCCTCTGCCCACCATAGGAACTCTAGTTGCAGGCAAGGTATGATAGGAATCATTGTTTCCAGGCTTTGACAATGTTGACTCTATAAACTCTAAGTACCACTGAAGTTTCCTCGTATGCAGTCTTGCATATGGAATTAGAAGAATGAGGCCATGAACCCCAAGGCTTGCAGAATTTGTCTTGCAGACAGCAGGGTTTTTGTGGCCACCTGTTTGAAGTAAGTCACCAAATGAATTTGCTTTTCTGGTGTAAGGTAAGCCATCTGGGCAGTTGTATTCAAGCTTGCACCCAGGAATATAATTTTTTGAGAGGGTACCAGTTGTGATTTCTTTTCGTTTATGGTGTATCCTAGACAAGTTAAAACCTTTTTATTTTTTTTTTTTTTACAAACGCCAGATGTTTTTGAAGAATGTCCCTGTTTTCAGCCTGAATTAGACAATCGTCCATGTATGGATATATTTGAATATTTCTTTGCCTGCAAAATGCAATTACTGGAGCCAGGCACTTTGTGAAGACCCTGGACGCAGTAGATAAGCCAAAGGGCAGTGCAGAGAAAGTACTGTTTTGTACCTACCATAAATGTAGATGTTCGAGTGCTAATACAGCTGCAGTAATCACAGATGGGTTTTCAGCCGTCAGGCGGTCCCTCGGTCGGCCGAATTCCAAAGTCTTGGTCCGGCGTCGGTTGTCGTCGCTTACTCCTCTGACGTCAGTAAGGCCAGAGTATATAAGACACAGCCGACACCATGCTCTTCAGTCTTTCTTGCCCCAGATGTCAGGTGCCCACAAAAGGAAGGCAATACATAAATAAGGCTTATCTACATATGCAAGCAATGCAATGTAATGCAAAATCAGTGTAAGCAAGCAAATAAAACATAGCAGGATAACCCAGTCAGGTGGTATGAAGAGGTTGTTAGGCCCCATGCCTTTACCAAGTGGGGAAGGAGGGAGGGAAACCTGTACTGCAGCTGTATTAGCACTCGAACATCTACTTTTATGGTAGGTACAAAACTGTACTATGTTCATCGTGCATACAGCTGCAGTAATCACAGATGGGTAGAGTCCCAAAGCTATGCATAGGGTGGTAGGTACTATGAGGAACTGGGTTGAGCCAGAATGCCCTGAAAAACAGCAGTGGCAAAGCCTGCTCTTGTTCTGGAATATAAGGGTAGGTGGTAGTGTTTTGTGAAGGTATGTACAGAACTCCAAGTGGCTGCCTCTTCCAATTTTTTCGTGATTCAGGAGCTGGCCGACTGGCACTTGCGAACTGCTTCTGCTTCGGGCACCGCGCGGCAAAAAAGACTGGGGAGCATGGCGTCGGCTGTGTCTTATATACTCTGGCCTTACTGACGTCAGAGGAGTAAGCGACGACAACCGACGCCAGACCAAGACTTTGGAATTCGTCCGACCGAGGGACCGCCTGACGGCTGAAAACCCATCTGTGATTACTGCAGCTGTATGCACGATGAACATCTGGTAATGCAAATATCCTGTTTTGAAGCGGAGGTATCTTATGCACGATTCCCTGATTGGGATATGCAGGTAAGCCTCTAAGTCTAGAGTTACAAACCAGGCATCTTTGCCTAGCATAGGAAGTAACTGTTGAAGAGTCAGCATCTTGAATTTTGGAATGTTCAGAAATGTGTTTAGAGTAGACAAATCCAGAATTGGACACCATGATTTGTCTCTTCTGGGTACCATGAAAAGACTGGAATAGAAACCTTGTCGCTTTTCCTCTTCTGGGACTGGTCGAATAGCTCCCATGTTCATGAGAGACAGTACTTGTTTCTGGGCCTCTGCCCACTGATTTGGAGGCAGGTCTGGCCATCCGTTTTGGGATTGGCAACGGTTGGAAATGAAATCTGTATCCCTGGGATACTATACTTAAAACCCATTTGTCCTGGGTTATAAGTTGCCAGTTTCTTACATGAAGTGCCAGTTTTCCCCCCAAAGGGGCGGCTGAAATAAGTGTAGAGGGAAGTCATTGAGTCTGCTTACCATAGGGAGGTGCCTTGGTGTTTCCAGATTTGGAGGAGGAGGCACCCCATTGTTTTGATCTAAAAGTCCCTTGTGACTGAAACCTGGAGCCTTTGGAATGTCTGGGTTTGACTTGAGTGGCTCTCGAAGGAACTGGAAAGGACCAGTTCTTAGTAGGCCAGTGCCTACTAAATCTTGGAGGTTGCACTTGTAAGAAATCTTTCACAGTTTGCATAGACTTAGCTTTATCTTCCATCTTTTTTAAAACTTCTTCAGCCTTATTACCAAAGAGACGGTCCTGTTGTAAAGGAGCATGCAACAATTTTGCTTTAACAAGATCAGGCAGAGTTTGTTCTTTGAGCCAAGCATGCCTTCTTAGCACAGAGCCAGTTACATCAGCCCTGCAAGAGGCCTCCAAAGAATCAAAACCACATTGCAAAGTATGTTTTCCAACTTGTTCAGCTGAATGCAATAAATCCTGTAAATATTTTCTGCAAAGTCAGAAATTAACATCATTTTCTGTTTAAGCAGTCCCATGATATGCTGCTGGCATTTAAGCATATGAAATTGACAGTTTAAAGCCCTGATTGCCAAGGTTGCAGAAGTGTAAACCTTCTTACCCCATCTATCCAGCGCCCTGGAATCTCTATCAGAAGGGGTAGGATTTTTAGCAGTAGAGGCCTTAATGCCCTTGGGACCCTGAGAAATGGTTTCAGGATCTGCAGTAGGATTTTCGAAAAGGAATTTGTGGGAGTCAGGAACCCTGCAGTATCTATCTGTCTTGGCTTACGAGGAGGCGGAGGCAGAGAATCCGGAGCCATACTAGATTCTGAAAAATCATCAACAACAATGTCTGGGACAGGAGGTATAACCAAAGGCCTATGTTGAGGAAGAAGAAGAAAATCCCTAAGTCTCTTTTTAGATTCAGAGAAATCCTGACTTTCCCAGTGGAAATGTTCCCGTAAGGTATGTAAAGTACTCCCAAAAGAAAAATCCTCAGGGGGAGAAGCAGAAGGAATGGAATATTTTGCATCAGAGTCCTCATAAGTAGGTACGGACAAATCCTGTTAATTAGAAGAGTCAGAAGAAATAGAATCCTGTTCAGAAGATTCATAATCAATGTCTTGCCTAGGCCTCTTAGAGGAGGAGGGGGGGGGGGTTGGCTACCCCTGATCAGAGTAATTAAATTTTCAGCCATTTTGATCATTTGTTGTTTTTTAGGCATAGGGGCCTGTACATGTGGCCCAGGCGTCGGTTTTTTAGACATAGATTTAGATTTTGGCCTTAGTTTTGAAGACGGCGTCGGTCGAATATACAAATCTGTAGGCCTGAAAACACCCTCAGAAGCGGTGCCTGCACAGCAGCTCCAGACCCATCTAAGGTAGAGACATCCGCGAGTTCCATAACTGAAGCATCTCGTGGCATATCGGACTCTGAATGGGTCTCAGTAGAGGCCTGAAAAAGCGTCTAAATGAGTACCAGTGAACTGGCGTCTGGCTTAGGAGAAGCTTCGTCAGTTTTGGACCTCGACGGTCTGTCTCTGTCTTTTTCTTTGCGTTTTTTAGGTATTCCGGTAGTCTGATTGCTAACAGACGACATTTCTGGATAATTAAAGCGTGATGCAAAATATTTAGAAGCAAAAATATACTGATGTTTAAGCAAGGAATACAGTAAAAATGAAAATCCTTATGAGGTATTTGCTTCCCACAAGTAATGCAATTATTAACTTTTACTGACATCGGTAAGGAGCAAGAAAAAGTTTCCCCAACAGGGTACTTAGCTTTTTTGCTGAAGACTTTGGTTCTGAAACTCAAACGAAAATTTCAGGAGTCGGCCGACTGGCACTTGCGAACTGCTTCTGCTTCAGGCACTGCGCGGCAAGAAAGACTGATGTAATGGCGTCGGCTGCATGCTTTATACCCCTGACGTCATGGAAGAAGGGACAGCAACTGATGCAGGACCCAAGACTTTGCTAATCAGGCCGACTGAGGGCAACATGCCAGCAGACAACCCAAATGTAATGACTGCAACAGTGAAACACGAACAACATCTGGCAGTTTACAGCCCTAATGGCCAAGGTTGCAGAAGTGTAAACCTTCTTACCCTATCTATCCAGCGCCCTGGAGTCTTTATCAGAAGGGGTAAGATTAGCAGTAGAAGCCTTAATGCCTTTGGGTCCCTGTGAAATAGTCTCTGGATCCGCAATAGGATTTTTAAAAAGGAACTTGTGTGAATCAGGAACCCTGTAATATATCAGGTTTTCTGGGAGCAGGAGGCAAAGAATCAGGGGCCAAACTAGATTCCGAAAATGAATCATCAACAACGTCTAGTACAGGAGGAACAGCTAAAGGCCTATGCTGAGGCAGGAGTAAGAAATCCCTAAGCCTCTTTCTTGAATCAGAAAAATCCTGGCTTTTCTAGTAGAAATGCTCCCTTACAGTATATGTAAGGTTTCACCAAAAGAAAAATCCTCTGGAGGGGAAGCAGAGGAAGAGTCTCCTCTGCATCAGAATCCTCATATGTAGATAAGGGCAAATCCAGATCATCAGAAGAATCAGAAGACTCCTGGTCAGAAGATTCATATACAACTTCAGTCCTAGGTCTCTTAGAAGGGGGAGGCTGGCTTCCCCTGATTAGAGTTATAAGATCTTCAGCCATTCTTATAATTTGTTTTTTAGGCACAGAGGCCTGAGCATGCGGCCTAGGCGTCATTTTTTTTTTTTAGGCATGGTTCAAGATTTTGGCCTAAATGAAGGAGGCGTCAGTTTAATATGCAAGTCCGTAGGCCTGAATACACCCTCAGAAGCCGGTGCCTGCACAGTGGCTCCGGACCCACCCAAGGTAGAGACATCCGCAGGTTCCACAGTTGAAACATCTCGCGGCATACTGGACTCCAAATGGGTCTCAGTAGAGGCCTGCGAATCAGAAGTAGTGGGTATCAGGCGCTGCGAAAGCACCTCACTGAGTACCGGCAAATTGGCGACTGGCTTAGAAGCGTCATCGGCAGTTTTGAACCTTGGCGGCCTCGATCTTTATCTTTGCGTTTTTTTGAAATCCTGGTAGTCGAATGGCTAACAGACGACATTTCTGGATAATTAAACTGAGAACTGAAATATTTAGAGGCGAAAATATACCGACGACGGATAGTGCACCGATTAAATAAAGCACAAAACTGACAGTAAGGTACGTCGTGGTCAGGGCCTAAGCAAGGAATACAGTAGGAATGAAAATCTTTATGAGGTATGTAATTATTAACTTTTACTGACATCGGTAAGAAGCAAGAAAAAGTTTCCCCAATGGGGTACTTAGCTTTAGTTGAAGACTTCGGTTCTGAAACTCGAAAACGAAAATTTCAAGAGTCGGCCGACCGGAACTTGAACTGCTTCTGCTACCGCACGACAAGAAAGACTAATGTAATGGCGTCGGCTGCATGTTTTATACCCCTGATGACCTGACGTCATGGAAGAAGGGACAGGAACCGATGTGGGACCCAAGACTCTGTTAATCAGGCCGACTGAGGGCTACTGCAAGCAGATAACCCAAATGTAATGACTGCAACAGTGAAACACGAAGAACATCTACGAAGTGCACAAGCTGAAGCTGCTGACCTTGTTGAGAATTCTGCAGCTTCATAGCTAGATTTAATTAAATGCCTGGTGACTTGGGACGCAAGGGCCAGCAGAGAAGACACAGACGATTAGATGAAGAGTCTGGAACGTTCGCCAACAGTTTGGTGGCAGAGTCTAGAAGAGACAGGGCATACTTTTCCATATGAGTCTGGTAATTAGTAGCTCTAAATGCCAAAGTGGATGAGTGTAAATCTTTTTGCCTAACCTTTCCATAGTTTTGCCATCTTTGTCAGCAGGAAGGATGGTGGTGCTAGGCAAAAAGTTTAGAAGCTTTGTCTGTAGAGACAGAAATGGTTGCTGGATCTGCAGAAGGGCACTTTATCAAGTGCATAGCAGAATCTGGGACTCTGTATTGTCCTGTCTGTTTTACGAGGAGCAGGAGGTTGTGAGTCCGGATTGAGAGATGCAGAAGAAAAGGCATCTAAAAAGCCAGGCAGTACAGGAGAAATGGCCGAAGGGCTTGGTGTTTCCATTTGAATGAGGTCATATTACCTCGTTTGTATTTCAGACATGTCAGTGGATTCCCATCTGAAGTGTTCCTTCATTTTAAAAATAGTTTCAGAGAAGGTCAAATCTTCAACAGAGGAATCTGGGTCTATAGATTCTTCCTCTGGGGATCCATATCCCAACGGAGAAGAAAGTTATGAATTATAAGAGAGGGAATCTTCTGAGGAATCTGAACAGATGTCTTCTTCCCTACTGTCTCTGCACGTTGTGGCCTAGGACTAAGGAGAGGAGGGGAAGATGCAGGAGCATAAGCAACTGATGTAGGCCTCAGGGTCATGAAAGCTGAGAAAAGGCTTTGGCTAAAGGCCTGCCAGTCTGTAATACTTTCTACTGGCTGAGACATATGCTTCCTTTTTTCTCTCCTCTTGAGAGTCCCAACGAGCATCTGTTTAGGAGCGGGTGTCAATGTCAGAGGCAGGGAATGGGAAGGTGCCCCTGAACATGTTGGTTCCCCCCCTGCATCCGAAAGGGTCGCCAGTATAGCCTCTGTGGACATGCTCTCACCCACCGGTAATACAGCTTCTCCAGAGGTACCAGCTACATCAGGTGCAGTGGATCTGGGTCCAGATCCAGAGACCAGGCCAATGTTGGCCACAGGCTGTGGATTGGTCGGAAAAGGATCAGCAAGTGTTACAGGCCGCAAAGATCTGGCCTCGTTTTTAGGCAGTTCAGGGGTGACATCCGATGAGCCCTCCATTCATAAAGCAAGTTGTTTTAGACCTTGGTTCTCTAAGTACAAACTGAGCGCATGCAAACCACTGTGCAACGTTTTTGGAACGATCGCCTGGCAAATAGGGCAGGCCATATAATCGTGAGGCCATCCAAGACAGAACACTTATCGTGAGTGTCTTTATGAGGGATCTGACGGCTGTACCAACATTTACCCTTTCTGGATGACATGAAAAGGCAGTAATACAAAAGGAAGAACTGAAAAGGTCCCCAACAGGGTACTTAGCTTGAAACTTGAATCCGTCGTCAGTGAAAGCAAGAACACCTGGCGTACGACTGGCGGCTGGAAAGTTCTGAGGGCTGGTGCGTGCCGACAACACTTTTATGGCCCAAGTACTCTCACCTAGACCTGATGTCTCGTGCCCCTAGGAGGGACTGGAAAGCTTTTGGATACTGGCCATATGTACGCGAGACTAGAAGGGTAAACCCATATGCAGAATACTGCAACACAGAAACAGAACGACATCATTATGTTAGATACAGTTTCAGAAAAAGAAAAAAATTTTAAGGGACTATCAGGAAGAAACACTCTGTAGAACCTGAATCAGTCAACTATGGAGATAAAAAAGTAGAAATGTGTGTAAACAAACTTAACAGTAGATGTCAGAGTGACCACTGATGCAGTAGTCTTAGCTATATGGACTACATCTTGCAAAGTCAGCCAATGTGCCAGAGCTTAAGGACACCTTCTGTGAGCCCATACTGTTGGCAACTTAAGAAATTTAAAAAGTACCACTTTACTGTTAAAGAGTGACGGAAAGTCATGGGACAGTCCAATAAAGCACACTTTCCAAGCTTAATTTATTTCACAAAAAAAGTTACACTTCTGTCATGGTTTGGAAGCTTTTTTCTCCCAAAGGGAACTTATCTGCCCAGCAATGTAAAAACACTAACCAACCATCTATCCTCGAAAGCCTGCAACAGGAGTGTTCTTTAGTGGCAAGAAAGGTCTTATGGGCTTGACACCCAATTTACTTTCTTCAGCTCTGCTTGAGCTGTCAGTGATTTGTGTGCATAGAAAATGCCCTTAAGCTCTGGAAGTTGGCCTGCTGTTATATGTTGTGCAGGATTTAACCCACATAGCTACGGCTACTACAAAGCAATGATCAAATTATGCACGCAACTTACCTTCTTGGGGTGCAAATACCCCTAGACGCACTGTTATTTTCTCACAGTGTTCTTAATTCACGGCAGCATTCTTGGACCACAGTTGTTACCAAATCTAGCCATGCCCCCACTCCTCTCCTCTTCATGTAGCCCAGCACTATTAAATTACTGTGGAAGAGGTTACAGTTCCTTATGCCACTGAATCTCCTCAATCCAAATGGTTCTGTATAGGGGGTGGCAAATTCAAGAATTTCAGGGAAGACTTCAACTCAGTGAAGACTCTTACACTAAAGTTTGGAATGACATTGACTTAGTTATAAATAAAATGGAATTCCCAACATTATTTATAGATTGAATGATGTCTTTGTACAATATTAACACCACAGCAGTTAAATTATGATGACATGATGCCAAGTCCTCTATCAGTAACAATACAAAACAAAGTTATTCACAGCCCCCCCCCACCTCTCTGCATTTCCCAATAAACCAACATAGCTCTTATGGAAGAGAAAGCTACAGCAAGATAAGAATATGCATAGGAATACAAATAAATATATTTTAAGACATTATCTTATTTTTGTAGGTTATTTAGAAGCATATATTAATATTCTGAAATACTTCTGTTTCCAGGAGTTCAGATCTTCGTTTTACAGGTTCACAGGTATATACCAGGCTAAAGACCAGCAGGGCCTTTATAAGCCTAGCTGTGCAACCTAACCCAATTCTGTCCCTATATATCATGGGCATTTTATAGAAGAGGGTAAGTTAGTTAGGAAATTTCTAAAGGATAGGGGAGAAATTTTAGTTTTGGCATTAATGTCTGCCTCTGTGTATCAGAAACATAGGGGTCAGACCTGGAGTGAATTTCTGATTTCCCATCAACTGGTTAAACTTCTGCTTTAATAGGGTTAAAGATGGACTTTGCTTCACATGGATGGTGAACCTGTTCCAGAGAAAGGGGATTCTCTGAGACACATATCTGTCTTGTTGACATGTCTTATTTATGTCACAAGTAACTGTACATTCTTGGACCTAGTGGCTCTGATGCTATTCATTTTGCAGATATGCAAAAGGTTCATCAGAGCTCGATATGAGAATTTCTTGTACGCCAGGCACAGATCGCTTCTCAGTAACCATTAGGAGATAATGTATAGAGATAGGGCTTTAAGACAATCCATAAAGGACAGTGTGTTTATACTTTGGATTCTCCTGGTAAGAACCCTTTGTGGGCGTCCCCACTGTTGCACATGTCTGGTCAGGTATATGCCGAAAAGGGCATTATTCTCAATGATGGGTCTGACAAGGGCTCAATAAAAGGGAACTATGACTTCCTTGGAACTGGACGTCATGTCCTTATTTAAAAGTTAGGCAACATAGAATGGTTTTCTTACTACTTTGGCTACATGTTGGTCAAAGGTCAGATTACTGCAAGCTTGCAGTCATCAGCAAGCTTTGCCAGAGACCCTTTGCATCAGTTTGAACACGGAAGAAATGCATTCACTTAGCAATGGACCCAACACATGGAGCTCTGAGGGACCCAACTGTTTGTGCATTTTGTGGTGGTGAGTGTACCTCCAATTTTCACCTGCCAAACCAATTTGAGAGCCAAATGACTAACAGGTTACAGGCAGATTTACATTTATTATAGTTTCTCAACAATGCAGACTAAGGGGTGGTGTCAAAGGCCGTAGCCAGACTGTGTTAGGCTGTGTTCATCATTTTGCTCTCCTACAAGGTCTTAATGACTTTGCTTGCAGACAAGAATAGTAAAGGCTTGTGTGTCTATGCATTATATATATATATATATATATATATATATATATACACCCATGTACAGATATTATATATATATATATATATATATATATATATATATATATATATATATAGACACACATGCACACCTCACACACACATATAGACATACACAAAGCAGATCTTTGCAGTGAGGTGCAAGTTTTCAATACCTAGGGTATAAAGATGCCTCCCATCCTAATGGAAAAAAATAGAACCACTGGGAAAACTGGTACTTTCATGAGCAAAGCTGCTGCTGGTTGGGACTCCTTAAAAGCAGAAAAAAAAAAGAATCAAACTGTAAACAAGCTCAGTTGAGACTTTAAAGTAATCAAGCACTTATAACTTGTTTAGAAATTACTACTTTATTGAAAAATAGCAGACTTTTATCACATCTAACTCCACTTTACATAACATGAAGCATCTACATACTTAAAAAGTTCATTATCAAATCACTCAAGCTGGAGTCAGAAATGTAAACCAAGGACGGTCTGGCCAAGCCGCAACACAGTAGGTCTCATCTTTCATGCCCATTCTGCATTCTATTTGTAGCTAACAAGTTATTTATGTGCTGCATTCCTATCCTATGTAGCTAGAGACTGATACAAACACTTCTTGTCACTGGCTATGCACATTAATTACTACTACATCTTACTTTCTATGTGTTAAGTTAATGCTATTTGCCATACTTAAAATGGACAAGTACTAACAAATACATGGTAACTAGTCAAAGTATAATCCTTAAGAGTTATACATACATATGCAAATTATAATCCCTAAGTAATATAGACACATAAGCATACACACACAATCATTTCTGAAAAATGTTAATGACTTGCTTCTGATTTAAAAGGGCAACACTACATAATCATGAAAGGCATTGTGCAATGTATCTTTACTTTCAGTAATAGGTTCTCCATTCTGGTGTCAACTCTCTCATAAGTGACTTCAAGTCAAAAGCTTATAAAAAAAGAACCATATCAAACAATAACATTACAGACCTAGCAGAAATCATCTATAAGTAAGCGACACGAAATTTCAGAATATGACAACTCCTGAAGCCTTTTTGGGGGTGGGGGGGGTTCAAACTGTATGATTTGACCAGTAAATAATCACTGCACCTTTTCAAGCATTCAGCTGGTGTGCTTGGAGGCTCTTAAAAGGCCACACTACATTTACTGTTAGATTAAATCAGTTATGTGTAAGGTAGCGTCTGGAGTGAATCAGATGGGCTACAGAATGTGCTACCAAGATCATCAATGGTCAGTTTTTAAATTGTCGTCTGTCCATAGATTTTTTTGCAGTCCTGTAATTTCTACAACCTATGCTCATAACAGATGCTCTTTAGGCCAAGTTGCATGCTACTACATTTACTTGAATTTAAGATAATGCCATTACTTCTGTACAAGAAGTGAATTTTTGTAGAACATCCTGGAAACTTTGCACCTTTTAATGAAGTAATGCGGCCCAGGTAGCAATCGTTAGCAGGTCTAATTACCCATAGCACATTTTCTACTTATGTAATACTGTTACATATCTAAAAAAGGCAGGTGCCCAGTTCCCTAGTCATGCCAAGTAAGTTACATAATGATTCGGTGCATAGTTTACATATGATACTGGTCAGCCTGCCAGGTCTAAAACTGGGTCCGATTTGAAGCCCCTCCTCTTGTGAACTTCTACCAATACACCAGCGTCAACAAAGGTCACAGATATGCCCACCTGCTGACATATTTTAACACAAATGAGAGAGTAAGTCAGGTTTTCCATGCCTTTGTGCAGGTAACACAGGTTTGGTACCATGGTTTTAATTTTATATGAGACAGCGAAAAGAACTGGCAAAGTGATCGATGTCTAAAGATAGTATGGTAATGATTCCCTTTCAGTTTTCTGCTGTAATTTCAGAGTACAACATTACTGCTGTTTAGCCACCACTTCAACCTCAGTGATCAAGCAGAGTTTACATCTAGATCCGGAACAACTAAAAAGAAGAGTACATAACTTCTGTACTTTATTTAATGAAGATTTATTACTGAAGTGGCTTAGTGATTTCTAATAGCTAAGTAGCACCTCTTTTTCTGCTTTATGGCTTATTTTTGCAATTATATATTTTTGTTTGGAATTTAAATTATCTCTACACATGTTTTTGCAGCATTTTTTATTTATCTGTGCATTTGTCTTAACAACATGAGCTGATAAATGCATTAATTAAAACCATAACAATTCATTCACAGCATCGTGAGCAGACTTGTTTGGGTCACTGTACTGCATCAGTTTCCACATGTAAAAGTTTATGAAGGATGTTTTTTTTTACTCCGAATTTACTCATAACAGATGGGATTATGATCTGTATAAATTAGAAAAGGCATGACCAGTATAACCAAGGTGGAGACGTAGGAAGATTCTAACTTCGTCAGTCCATCCAAGATACTGCTATTTCTTAGTGTGTTTTCATACTAAAGTATTTCTTGCAAATTGTGTTAACACAGACAGTTAGCACTCCCAGGAAATCCTCACACTCTGTAGTGAATGGTGTATAGCAATTCCAGAAAAAAAATGTATTCAATAATTTCCTAACTAAGCAATTTCTTACTTGACTTCCAGATGTTAGGTGCTCTTACACAAACACTGCCATTCATCCCATAAGATATGCAACAATTAAATGAGGTACAATATGGAAACAAAAGTTATGTACTTATGATATGATCTGCAAAGCCATAGTTCCTCCACTTCACCTATTAGGACTTTGACTGCAGGTCTTAAATTAGCTCAGCAAGGAGTTAAAAGTTTCCTGGGCTGCAACTCCTCTTTTACCCATAACACCTTGCACTCCTTACCTACTCTCCATACTATAAAGGTTGGCAGGTTACTGCAAAGTATTTAATAAAGTACGCTTGCAGTGACAAGAGGGTGCTGATGCCATGCATACTAACATTTTTGGAATGGTCTTTGTGCCACATTTGGGATGTACCTTACAAGACACCTGCAACAGCTGTATCTCACCAAGAGGATTACTGGCCTCAAACATATGCCCTATGCAGCCCGACTGAAGTAACTCCAGCTGTACTTGGTTGCATACCGCTTACTCAGATGTGATCTCTGCCTGACATACAAGGCCATGTCCAACCCAGAATTGATGGACATGCTCTACCTAAAAAAAAAAAAAAAAAAAAAAAAATCCCCAAGAGCCACACGCTCTAGGGATCTAAACCTCACAACAACAATAAATAGGATGTGCTGGAGGGATAGATTCCTGTCCCAGAGACCCCCCATGCTTTGGAACAGGATTCCAATCTACATTAGGCAGAACCCCTCACTAACACTTCAAGGGAAAACTTGACGAGTGGATGGGAAACAGAAAATTTACCCCTGGGAACACTGCAGTGGCTCTGCTGGACAGAGGTACAGGGAACTAATGGCTCTGCTGGACCAAGGCACAGGGAACTAATCTAAGGGGGTGGCGAAAACCAACACATTCTGGCTAGGCTTATAGATGCCCTCGGGCAGATAGCCTAAGTACTTACCTATGAGCCTATAACCTGCTGCCTAATGCCTGTAAGAAGACATTTATTAATTCCTTTATGCTTTGAGTTTTTTTGCTGCTGTTCTTGACTGTGACTTCAGGACTGGACATGCTGATCACGGTCTATAAGATGATGTTCATTAATTTAGCTGCTTTACGTCCTGAGGCAGAAGCTTAAATAAAACACTTTAAAGGAAACCTTGTTGTTTTATGTTTTACTGCTGCTGCACAACAGTCTATTAGTCAGACTTTTCTTTCCTGTTATTTATTTACCAAACACTGAATATAAACCAGTTTTTTCCCTACTTTAGTTTTATTAATTCATTCTATTCTGCTGTGGTTTTACTTTATGATTAAATATTCTTCAGCTACTGCAGCAATGAGAAACTCTACTTTTATTACAATGTCAGAAGCTTGGCTTAACTGTAGACAATGTGCCTCTGCAGTACTGTGGGGGGAGAGGACTGTCAATTCCTTGGACTACAAAAGGAAACCCTGAGCAAAGGCCTGAAATTTAGCTACTTTTCTGGCTGTAGCTGGATAACTTCTAAGTACAGTGTAAGACAAGCTCTGAGCCAAACATAAATGAGGGGGGATTAGAGAGAGAAAAGAAGCAGTCCTTTTACAGAAGGTACAGAAGATGACAGTGACTCTCACAAATCCCATTATATGTCAATGGTATGGGAAATCACAGTTACTTCCTTATGTCTGGCATGAGTCATACAAAGCATTATGGGAAAGAGAAAGGGTTAAGGAAGACAAAGATCACATTGATACATCAAGCCCAACTGGCAGCCATATTGTGGAAAACAAGCTAAAATTACAAATAAAGCACTTATGAGTGACTTTGGTGTGTTAAAATAGGTCAGGAAACAAAGATAGAGTGAAAAAAAAAACAAATTATTTTTAGTTGTAGGGCAGAGTTTTACTTTAAGAATGTCAGCAAAGACATGTGTAGTAAAGGTAAATCTTCCCACAGTAAAAAATGCATCACACTGTATTTAAATCTTAACGAATAAGACATATCATCATTTACCATTTGCAATGTACCTGTTTTGGAGTAACATTATTAAAGCTTACACTCGATCACATCTTAAAGTTCAGCAAACTGACTGATTAGGAAAGAATGCCACGGATACATCAGATTCAGTAAAATGAGTTAAAATGTCAGTATAACCGAAAGCACTAGTTTTTACTTGGAACACACTTAGTCTTGTTAATACAAAGTTCCAGGGAATGAGGACAGTGGGAGACTGAAAAAAAAACAAAGCCAAGCCAACAGGAAAGCTGAACATCCTCTATTCCCCTTGGCACTTTTTTCTGTTAGTTAATTAATGAACAAAGGACTAAACATTCAGTGTTTATAGTTAGGTTATTGTAAAAGACATGAGGCTATAGCTTTCAGTGAATGGGGCACTAAACATTTTAACAAGACAAAAAATAATGATATCTGAAAAATGTTTAGCTGTGCCAAAGAACACTACCTGAATTAAACATGGAAATCTCTGACAATACCCCATTTAAAAAGTCTATCTTATCATACATTAACTCCTCTGAATATAGGTCTGCCGCTTCTAACTACTACCTATACTCTTTCCGTCTAAGTCACCTAATTATCTTTGGGGAGGGGAGGAGTGGAGTGTATATGGAGCCTATCTGTGTGTCTGATATTCTGTACCTACATGGTATCCAGAACTGTAACATAGACCTCCAGAAGCAAACTCAACCACGAGAGGTTGAGTGGGAGAATCATTTCTATCCTGTGTGATATGCAGTAACAATGCAGACTGTCGCAGCATTCTTTACTTCTTATGGTGAACTTGGGAACCCTTCGTTTCCTCTTCTATACTGAGTCATTCACCACTACCTCAGGGCATGTGCAAGGTACTCAAGCTGTAGAGTCCAACGCACAGAACCTTGCATTTGACAGCAATGACCTTCAGATTTTTTCCATTCATTGCTATCCATACATTACAGAAATCATTTTTTCACTCTCTCTCACACACAAACACATGTACACTGAATAATCGTATGTGAGAATGTATATATGTATGTATATATCACACACATATGTGTGCTTGTGTGTGTATATATTCGTGTGTGAGAATGTATATATGTATGTATATATCACACACATATGTGTGCTTGTGTGTGTGTATATATATATATATATATATATATATATATATATATATATATATACACACACACACACACACACACACACACACACACACAAGACTGTATAATGGCAGAATGTCTTAGAATGCATGCAGAATGAGGACTGCCCTCATCTTGCGAACACTAAACAGAGTGGTCTCTAGCTATGACCAGACAGCTTGGACTGACTCTGACAATACACCCATCCCATAACCTCACATCCTAAAGCTTGAGGTAACTGTCAACCATAATTACTGCAATGAAGTGGTTAAAAGGGGTTGCTAGAGTAAGGCTGGAAGTGAGAATCCACCATCTAAAATCTCTCCAACAGGTCTTGGATATCTGAACTTGTCCTGGCATGTCTGAGCATTAATTTCATTATGCCGTTAGGGTCCACTAAGAATTTTCATGTGATTTTCTGCAAATGAAACAAGATTTCAAAGTCTTGAAATAGGTGGCCTCTGACACAAAACTGCACTGGAAGAACTGAATCACCATGCACTGAATAGGCAGAATAAATTTTAAGAGGAGACTACTTTGTAGGACACATTGACCAGTAAACAAACTAATGTAGGTAGGATTCTGATACTGCTGCACCTGAAACATTCAAGTGTTCATCATAATCCACAAAGAATGGAACAGCCTGATTAGAGAATGAAGAAACTTCTCTAGTGCCAGCGCTGACAGAAGCCAGGTGCACATATAACAAAATAACAATCCCTATGAGCTTCTGGTTCACTGCAACTAAAGTCATACACTTTGTAAACTACCAAAGGGGCTAAGGTGAGTATGAATGCAAAGACCTCAGCTGCAAGTAACGGTCTCCCATCTGTAAGCAAAGGAACTTTCTTGACTCCTTGGCAATCTTTACATGAAGGCAAGTGTCTTGGAAGTTCAAAGGGCACATCTAAACTCCTCCTGTTAATCAGGGAAGAAATTACTGCACTGTGGCATTCCAGAAAATTTCCTGTGGAATGATCCTGTTGAGGCAAGTGATCCAAGATGAGTCCTGAGGTCCGGGTTTTTTTGTTTGTTTTTTTTTTTGGGGGGGGGGGGGCATTAAAAAATTCTGAATAGTAATCAGACCCCACTCTATCTTGGTGAGACTTCATGGAAGGCCGTTTTTCAGGACACTCAAGACCTGAACGTCATCACCCTCTACAGCAGGAAGGGGAAAGGACTGTGGCTGAGATGGGGTGTGAAATGGGATTTTGAAACATTTGATTACTATACTGCAAATCAATCTACCCCAAGTGGTGGCTGTCAATGCAGACATATGGACTGACAAATGACCTACAACTAACACCAGAGTGGAATAAAGTACAGTTGTGTACACTTACTATAAATGTAGATGTTCGAGTGTATTCACTGTTGCAGTCATCACATTTGGGTTATTTGCCTGCAGGTAGCCCTCAGCCGGCCTGAATACCAGAGTTTTCAGATTTCTGCGTTGGATGCTGTCGCTTCTTCCATGACGTCAGGTGTATAAAATATGCAGCCAACGCCATTACATCAGTTTTTCTAGCCCCAGATGTCAGGTGCCCCCACAATAGGAACCAATTATATGGTATGGTACACCCCCATCAAAAAGCAAATACAGAAGAAAAAATAAATATACCAACAAGAAGGAAAGGTAGAGCCAATAAAAGTCAGGGGGCTGGTGGGAGGGTAACCAGGACTGCAACAGTGAATACACTCGAACATCTACATTTATGGTAAGTGTACACAACTGTACTATGTTCTTCGGGTTTCACTGTTGCAGTCATCACACCTGGGTTGATTCCCAAAGCCAAGGAAGGGAGGAGGAAGTTAAAGAGCATTAGGGCCAGCTATTAAGCCCTGCAAGACTGCAGTGGCAAATCCAGCTCGGGATTTAGAAAAGATAGGCATGTGGTAATGCTTGGTGAAGGTATGTACACAGCTCCAGGTAGCAGCTTCTAGGATGTCCCTGGTAGGGACTCCTCTGAGAAATGCCGCAGAGGTAGAAGCAGCCCTGGTGGAATGTGATCTTATCCCCTGTGGGGCAGGTTTTTCCATGGTGCTTGTAGCAGAAATTAATGCAATAGGCTATCCAACTGGAAATGGTTTGCTTTGAAATGGCCTTCTCCTCTGCCCCTGCAGCAAAGCCAACTACCAGCTGTTCAGATTTTCTGAGAGGCTTAGTCCTGTCCAAATAGAATCTAAGTTGTCTGTCCACGTCCAGAGAGTGCAGTATTCGTTCCCCTTTGTTTTGTGGATTACGGAAAAAAGTAGGCAAATTAATGGACTGATTTAGGGCCACACTAGACACCACCTTGGGCATAAAGGAAGGATTAGCCCTGAGGGAAACCCTGTCCGCATGGAAGATAATGAAGGGTTCCACTGCCATGAGGGCCTGTAATTCAGGCACTCTTCTCGCTGAAGTGATGGCTAGAAGGAAGGCTGTTTTCCAGAAAGGAATTTCAACTCTGCTGTTACAGCTGGCTCAAAGGGGGGAAGAGTGAGCTTTTCCAATACAAAGTTAAGGTCCCAGGCTGGAGTGGGGGCTCTCCGGGGGGGGGGGGTCTTAAATGTTTGGCCTCTCTAAGGAATTGTTTTAGCAAGGGGTGAGAGAAGAGGGGTGGCTTAGTATTATAATGTGCTGAAATGGCAGACGCATGAACTTTAATTGACGAGAAGGATAGGCCCTTGTGGAGCATTTCTGTTAAGTACTCTAGAATATGAGGTAGCGCAAGACGTTGTCCCGTTCGATTCTCAGCTAGAGCGTCTACTGTGGAGACATGCGTGAATGGGCGTACCTTCGTTGAAGGTTGTGCGTTAGGGCTGGCAACTCAGCACGTAAAAATCAACTGCCAATCATTAGCGGACCGGAGTTCCGCTGTGGCAACCCCTAACCGGGAAAAGCCGAAGGACACAACAACAACAACTCTAGAATACGAGGTAGCCACTGTGGTGCAGCGGTAGCGTTGTCGCCTCACAGCAAGAGGTTCTACTGTTCGATTCTCGGCTGGAGCGCCTTCTGTGTGGAGTTTGCATGTCCTCCCCGTGGTAGAGTGGCGTTCGAAAGACATGCGTGAATGGGCATGTCTTCGTTGAAGGTTGGGCGTCGGGCTGGCACCTCAGCACTGTAAAAACCTATTGCCAATCATTAGCGGACCAGAATTCCGCTGTGGCGAAACCTAACCGGGAAAAGCCGAAAGAAAAACAACAACTCTAGAATATGAGGTAAGCTGGGCACCATTGTGCCCATCCCCTGAGCCTGGCTCCAGGAACAGTATCTTTTCCACTTTTCAGCATAGGATTTTCTAGTACTAGGCCTCCTTGCCTCCAGAATGACATCCAGCACCTGCTTACTGAGGAGAGCTCAAGGAATTAGCCAGGCTGCAAGGTTCAGGGTTTGAAGCTGAGGGTACAGAATCTGGCCCGCCTGCTGGGACAGCAGGGAAGGGGTCTGAGGCAGGTGCCATGGTTGTAGCAGTGTCATACTGCGCAAGAGGGGGTACTAGTGCTGGCATGGCCAGTCTAGTGCAATCAAAATTGTCCTTGGCTTGTCCTGTTTGATATTTAGTAGAACCTTCGAGAGGAGAGGCAGAGGGGGAAATGCATAAACCGAGAGGCTTTTCCAGGTAAAGGACAGGGCATCCACTTTCCAAGCTTGACTTTGGGGAGTTCTTGTGCAGAATTTGTTCAATTGGTAGTTCTGAGGGGAGGCAAACAGGTCTACCTCTGGAGTCCCCCATTTGTTCAAGAGGTTGAATATTTTGGGTTCTAGTTTCCATTCGTGTGGGTCCATGAGATTTCTGCTCAAGATATCTGCCAGTGAATTTAGTTTGCCTGGCAGGAATTGTGCTTGTAGGTGTACGTGGCAGCTCAAGGCTGTGTTCCACAGAGCCATGGCAAGTCTGCAGAGAGGGTACGAGTGGGCTCCCCCCTGCTTGTTTATGTACCACATAACTGTGGTGTTGTCTGTCTCTACCAATAGTTGTCGTGGAATAATACGGTCTTTCAAGGCTGTCAGAGCATTCTGTACAGCTAACATTTCTTTTTGATTGATATGCAGGTGCATCCGTCTCGGGTTCCATTTGCCCTGAATGCACTGCCCTGCCATGTGAGCCCCCCATGCACAGTCTGATGCGTCTGTTGTTAGGGTTTGGGCGGCAGGGGGTAGAGTGGAAGGGAGCCTCTTGTTGTGGTAGCAGACCTCTGCCCACCAAAGGAACTCTGTCTTCACACAAAGAATGATAGAAATTATTGTTTCCAGGTCCTGAGAATGTTGACACCATAGGCTTTTTAGATACCACTGGGGTTTCCTCATATGCAGTCTTGCATATAGAATTAGTAAAATGCAAGAGGCCATGAACCCCAAAGCTTGCAGTATTTTCCTTGCAGATAGCTGGGGTTTTGTGGCCAATAGTTTGAAGTAGGTTGTTAAATAAACTTGTTTCTCTGGAGTGAGGAATGCCATCTGGGAAGCTGTGTTCAAGCTTGCTCCCAGAAATACAATCTGTTGGCAGGGTACTAGGTGAGATTTATTTTCATTGATGGTGTACCCCAGTGAGGTTAGAAGTTTCTTTACGAATGCCAGGTGTTGTAATAGCAAAGTCCTGGCTTTCTGCCTGAATCAGTCATCCAAGTATGGGTAAATTTGATTATTTCTCTGCCTGCAAAATGCAATAGCTGGAGCTAGACACTTTGTGAACAACCTGGCCGCATTAGATAAGCCAAACGGAAGTGAAGAGAACAGAAATTGCATGGAGTCCACCCTGAAACGTAGGTATTGTCTACAGGATCCTCTTATTGGGATGTGCAGGTAAGCTTCCTTTAAGTCTAGGGTTGCCAGCCAGGCATCCTTGGCTATCATAGGAAGAAGCTGTTGAAGCGTTAGCATTCTGAATTTTGGAACCACCAGAAAGGTGTTGAGAATATAGAGTTCCAGAATAGGACACCAGGAGTTGTCTTTTCTGGGTACCAGAAAAAGTCTTGAAAAAACTTGTCCCCTTTGTTCTGCTGGGACAGGTTCAATAGCCCTGATTCTGAGAAGAGAGAGGACCTGTTGTTGGGCCTCCGCCCATTGATCTGGGGGTAGGTCTGGCCAACCATTTGAGGCTGGTAGTGTGTTGTAAGTGGAATCTGTATCCTTTGGAAACTATGTTCAAAACCCTTTTGTCCTGGGTAATGAGTTCCTAGTTTTTTGCATGCAGGGTGAGCTTTCCTCCTAAGAGAGCAGGTAGTTAAGCAGGGCTTGGAAGGGTTAAGGTTAAGTCATTGTGCCATTTTTCCGTGGGGGGGGGTGGGGTGGCTCAATACTCCCTGCTTTGGAAATGGGAGTCCCCCACTGCTTAGATCTGTGGGTAGCCTGAAACTGTGGCCTAGGTGGTCTGCTGTTCCTGGGTTTGGACTAAGAAGGCCTGGAAGGGACTGGAAAGGACCAGTTCTTTGAAGGCCAATGCCTACTGAATCTGGGAGGCTGTACTGTAGGAAATCTTTAACAATTTGCATAGATTTAGCTTTTTTGTCCATCCTTTTGAGGACGACTTCTGCTTTGTTGCCAAAAAGACGGTCTTGGTTTAAGGGAGCATCCAGTAATTTAGCTTTAACCCAAATGTGATGACTGCAACAGTGAAACATGAAGAACATAGTACCGTTGTGTACACTTACCATAAATGTAGATGTTCGAGTGTATTCACTGTTGCAGTCCCGGTTATCAGGAGGAGCAGAAATATCAGATTCCTGATCAGAAGAATCAGAAAGAAAATCAGTTCTAGGTCTCTTACAGGGGGAAAGGCTGGCTTCCCCTAACTAAGGTAAAAAGGTCTTCAGCCATTCTAAGCATTTGTTTTTGAGGCATATGGGCCTGAGCTTGCAGTCGGTTTTCTAGGCATAGCGCGAGTTTTTGGCCTGAGGAATTTGGAACTTCTGGATGGAAACGATTGCGTTGGTTTAAAATGAATGTCTGTAGGCCACAATACACCCACAGAAGTCAGTGCCTGCACAGCGGCTCCGGACCCATCCAAGGTAGAAACATCGGCGGGTTCCATAGTTGAAGAAGCATCTCGCGGCATACCAGACTCCGAATGGGTCTCAGTAGAGGCATGCGAATCTGAAATAGCGGGTATCGGGCTGCGAAAGTACCTCACTGAGTACCGGCGGACTGGTGACTAGCTTAATGGAAGCGTCATCGGCAGTTTTTGACCCATGCGTTTTGTCTCTGTCTTTATCCTTACGTTTTTTCGGAAGATCGGTAGTCAGATGGCTTAACAAAGCCATTTTGGAGTACGGGGATAGAGTATGAAAGTAATTGGCTGCAAAAATAGCCAGACGATGAATAGTTCAGGCATTGAACAAGGCACAAAACTGACAGCAAGGGACATCGTGGTCTGGGGGGATGCAGTAAGAATGAAAATCTCTGAAGTATTTGCTTTCCACAGGCAAGACAATTGTTAACTTTTACTAACATCAGTTAGAGCAAGAAAAAGGATCCCCAACGGGGTACTTATCTTTTTTGAAGACTTCAGGTCTAAAACTCGAAAATGAAAATTTCAGGAGACGGCTGACCGGCACTTGCAAACTGCTTCTGCTTCAGGTACTGCACGGCAAGAAAGACTGATGTAATGGCGTCGGCTGCATGTTTTATACCCCTGACGACCTGACGTCATGGAAGAAGCGACAGCATCCGACGCAGAAATCAGAAGACTCTGGTATTCAGGCCGGCTGAGGGCTACCTGCAGGCAGATAACCCAAATGTGATGACTGCAACAGTGAAACACGAAGAACATCTGAGCAAAGACTTAGGGAATCCACTGCTGCTATCCTCTAGACTGGGGTCCATGACATACTTATCTGGGATGCAAAGTCTTACGTCTGAGTCAGCATTCATTCGGGAAACTACCACTGACATTTCTCGAAATATTAAAATTTATGTTGCTCTTGGCCACACCTGTACTATAACTGTCCCCATCTCTTCTGTGTCTTTAACTACATCTTCAGAACACCACTAACAGCACTGTATGTTAAGTGCACAATGAGTTTCAAAATGGTAGACTGGGTAAGCTGCTGGAGAGGAAAGTTTAGTTCTGAACCCAACATCAGAAACCTTCTCCACAACTTAGTCATACTGTCCACTATCTCATACTTTAAATGCGAGACAAGTAACCCAACACCTCGAGAGAAATGCCAAAAGGCCTGAAGCTCTAGGTTCTTTCTATAAAGGCCTGACTGCTGAGTTCTGAGGAAACCCACTGTACAGCTGCCTCAGCAAAAACAATTTATGAAAATTCTGGACTCAGCAGTTTTAATCCTTAGGAGACTATAGGATCCTATCTGGTCTTCCAAGGATGGGTGGCACAACATCAGAATCTCACCGTGCATCCCTTCCAGCAATAGCCAGCATCCTGTCTGCAGGGGAAACCAAATAAGCTACAGGGGAGAACTTAAAGGCGTCCTTGCAGGACTTTCTGGAGACAAGAGAGGGAACAGTGGTTATCCTCTCTTATCCTGAATCATCTGAAGTATATCTCGAAAAATGGGGTTTGTCAGGAGTGGTAGAGACTCTGCCTCATTTCAAAGTACCCGTATCTCCAGAGGGGAGTCTGTTTCTTTTCACATAACTATTTCCACTCATTGGGGGACATTCTGAAGAGGATGAAGAAGCAGAAGACTCGATCATTCTAGGTTGGTCCCTCTGTCAACCCTCTGCTTTTTTTGCTCAAAAAAACTGTGCAATTTTACTCCCATAGCTACATCTCCTCAAGCAAAGTTTGGGGCATCTGTAATTACTGTCTATGCTTGAGCTGGAAGGAAAAAATGGGAAACAAGGATGATGATTACACCTGTTCTCTCCACCAAAGCAGTTCCTTTATACAAATCCCAGCAAAGGAATCTGGAATGTCAGATGATGTTGATGATCGGACCATAAAGACTTATTTAAATACTACTGAATCTTTTTCATATGGAGTCTGGCTAGAGGAATCATGACTCATGCATACCATGAATCCTAATATCCCGAGAAATTCACTTTCTGGAGCTTTAGAATGAGTGGAAAAACTCAGGAAAAGACATGCCTCTACTTTTTCTTGTGGAAGAAAAGCTCTTTGAACTGTGACATCAAGGAGACCACCCAGGAAAACAATCTTGTGACAAGATGTTAAACACAAATTTTGGATGTTATCCTGAAACCAGTTGTGAAAAATCTCACATCCAAGTGAGATTTCTGAATGTTGAAAGACACTGCAAAGATGAGTCTTTCGGCTTTTTCCGGTTAGGGGTCGCCATAGCAGAACTCCGGTCCGCTCATGATTGGCAGTGGATTTTTATGGTGCCGAGTTGCCAGCCCGATGCCCAACCTTCAAAGGCGGCACGCCCATTCATGCTCGCACCTACCTGCATGTCTTTAGCATCACTCAACCGCGGGGAGGACATGCAGACTCCACACAGAAGGCACTCCAGACGAGAATCGAATGGGAGAACCTCTTGCTGTGAGGCGACAACGCTAACTGCTGCACCACCGCGGCCATAGCTGCAAAGATGATGAGTCATGTAAATAATGAAAAGTATGAATTTCTTGCAGTCTGCAATGTGTTACAATTGGGGAGAGACACTTTTTGAATACCCTTGGATCAGTGGATAATCCAAAGGGTAATGCAAGGAACAGCATCCCTTAAATCAAGTGTTACTAAGAAACTTAAAACAAAGGTCATGAAGGGACAGCATTTTGAACTTTGGGACTTTCACAAACTGGTTTAAAAAAGAAAGATCCAGCTTCTTTCTTTTGAACAAAACATTCTTGACTAAAAACCTTTCCCTATTAGAAAAGAGGGACAGCATCCATCACCCTGTGTCAGCAGATGCCTGATGAATGGAGAGAAAAATAAAGTTTGATTCGGTGGATGAGGAGAAATCCCTGAAAAGAAGGATTAATTTTTCACTGACAAATGTAATTCTTGTTGCATCATACTCTGAACCCCTTTGTCTAAGATTATCTGTTGCTAAAAAGAGCAATGGAAAGCTAGATTTTGGTGAAGATTTAAAGGCTTGCAAGGGTGGAATGTGTGTGGTGGTGGGGAGAACTCTGCAGACAGTATTCAGACTTGGACTGTCCTTGTTTTTTTTTTTTTTTTTTTTTTTGTGGGGGGAGGGCTCCTCAATTCTTTTTAGAGCTTCTCTGTCACTTTTTTTTTTTGCTTGCTTGCCATAAGCTTGCAATGTCTACTGGTTTTCCTTTTTATAAAAAGGTGCATAGGGTAGGTGTAAAATCTTTAACAAACTTGGACAAAAAATGTTGAAAAATATGAGCACCCCCCATCAGTTTTTCCTCTCTCAACACACTTTTTCAGGATTTCAGCAGAAAACCGGTCCACAAATAACCACTCTAAAGGAGAATTCAAAATTGTAGCTTTAACATCCTCAGGCAGATTTTGAGTATGCAACCACACAAACCTTCTCATTATGGCTGCTCTGGAAGAGGCATCAGCTGAATTATAAGGCACACTTTAAAGAGCCAGAGATGCAATAAGATTATTCTTACAACACATTTCTTCAGAAGGGAGAAACACAGCTATAATGCAGTCATATATTCAAATGATGCAAACAAGAATTTATTTTTCTATTAACACCACCACCAGAAATGGATCCTGAAAGAAGCCCAATAAATCACTCATGTGTAAAGTAACAGAGGCAAGAGAAGGTAAGCACTTAACTTTCTGCATTTTTTTGATAGGAACGTCTTTAGAAACAGACTCTTGTCAGGCAAATCACACCTGGGGACAGGCATCTCCGTTCAAGTTAGGCAAAGAGACATTCCCTGCTCTTTCCTCAGAGACCAACAACAGTGGTTCTCCCTTGCCCACCAAGGGCACTCCAAGAGCCACAAGGAATGCCTCTAACCCTCAGTCCATGGTGGCTTAACAGATTAACTAGAGGGAGTCAATGTAAAAGATGAATGGTCTAAGGAACTAGAAATGCCACAGCAAAGTCACCCATCTGCAGCTGTAGCAAGTCTACAACTAGCAGAAGGAAAAAAAGGCTGCCTGGAAATGCTGCTCTTTTTGAGATTTTAAGGATGAATTGAGGAAACGTTAAGTTGTTCCATGGTGAAGCTGAAAATGAAGCCCGAAGCCCAGGCAAGACAGAAAGTAATAGTTGATGCAATAAACAAGTATTTAAAAAAATTGCCCCCCCCCACGGAAGAAGAGAAAAAAAAAAAGTAAAAAGCACTTTAACACTTACCACATCCGCCAAGCTTAAATTTTTTTATAAAAAAATAGCTTTCTTCCACAAAAGTAAAGTAGTGATTCACAAAAAAAAAAAAAGTGAATGAAAGTCGCATGACAGTCCATTACAACTTCCTCCTAGCTCACGTTAATTAACTTTATAAAAAATAAAATTTTCTGATACAAAAAAATAATGTGGAAATTTTTAAAGGGAACTTATCTACCTAGCAAAGGAGAGCTATTAGCCAACCGCTGATCCTTGAAATCCCACAAGAGGGGTGCTCTTCAGCAGCAGGAGCCCCTTAAGCTCTAGAAGCTGGCCAGAGGTTACAGCCTATGCAAGCGTATATGCCATATAGCTAAGGCTACTGCAGCAGTGTTCAAATGCCGAACATCTGAAAACACAAAAAGATACATGCTGACTTATACAAGCACGGAAAAACTGAAATGTTCCTTCTTTATGTAACAATCATGTAGGCTACAAAGACATCTGAGTAATGACTGAATGGGGTGTGGTAGACCAGCTATAAATGACTATATGCTGTTAGAATACTACACAACATCAGGGAATATGGCATTAAGTGATTAAGCCCTGACTATGTCACAGGTAACAAGTTCAACTAGCTGCTCAAGTGCCTGTAGGAACTGGCAAGGGAAGATGGGAATGAGCAGCCACTGCTGGTTCACCATGCCACGGAGAAGGGAGGTGATCCTGGTTCCTGAGGCCGAGTGGGAGCACTAACTGTTCATCCAGTGTAGCACTGACCCTGCAGAGCTCTTGTTACTGTAGTACATCCACATTATACAGGTGAAAGGAAACTACAGAGAAGAGACACATTTTCTCTAGACAAGTAGCAAGTGTGGGCTCAGAGGTGCCACTGAGGGTGAAGGGGGTGCTCTAAGTGGAAGATGGTTGTCTGCCCCTCAGCAAAAGTAAGCTGTCCTGCTCCCTACCATCAGATTCTCACTGGGGAATGGAAGGCAGATGTAGGTTCTGGGCAGGAATGAATGGGACATAGGGTTCTACCCTAGCCTGGGAATACCCAGCTCCTATTCTTCTGGAATGAATGGGTCAACTGGGTAAAAGGAAAGGAGACATTCAGCAATTTTTTTTTTGGGGGGGGGGGGCGATAAAAAATAAATATGAGCAATTATTACTTCATAGTATGGTCAGGTTAAGTTAAAACCAAATGATTAATTCATTAGCAATAACCTTTAATAAGTGATAAAAAACTATTTAAATGTTAATGATGAAAACTGAATACATAGGAGTAGGGGCAGCAAGGTGATTAAGGAAATCAATATTTTAGGTAAAATTCAAAATATACTACTAAATGACAAGATTATCCTGACTTGGGGGAATTTGCTTAATTCGAAAGATCATGTTTTGGATATGATGCCCACACATAAGCATATGGAAGGTGTGTGATGACTGCAAATGTTAGTGCCATGCTGGCTATGCTTTATTACACAGAATAAAAGATCAAGTTGGAAGTTTTCAACTTTGGAATAAACAGATGTGAAAATAGGCCCTCCTGACTTCTGCTGGGTAGTCCGATAGGTGGACAAATTGATATTCAGGTTAGAGGAGGACACAATACAGAAAATGTGTATAAAATAAATTAGATCAGTGTGAAAATTGTTCATATGAAAGTAGCAAGTGGAAGGTGCAAGATATACAAAATATACACATCATAGATTTGGCTGGAAAGGCGGCTATTTAAGGAACTTAAAAAGACACAGTGATGACAAAAAGAAATGTCAAGAAGCTCCATTATAGTCTGTTAGCTAAGCTGATGGGTGGATGAGGTTATATTTTTACCATACAGGGTCATGTTACAAAGTGGTGAAGTGACAGAATAAGGAACTTAAAAAGACATAGTGATGACAAAAAGAAATGTCAAGAAGCTCCATTATAGTCTGTTAGCTAAGCTGATGGGTGGATGAGGTTATATTTTTACCATACAGGGTCATGTTACAAAGTGGTGAAGTGACAGAATAAAAAATTTGATGAAAAGGTATACATTGTTACAACTTGTATGGCTTCGGTGTTTGAGTTTGATAAGATATGGCCTTCAAGATCGAGTATTAAGTTTGTGGTTGAACAGCCACTTAGATATTCCAAAAAGAATGAGTTGTGGACACCAACTTAAGCAGTGAACTGTGACAAAGGCGGTGGTAGGGGCTATTATGAAAGACAGGAGCAATTTGTGAAGGCTAGGCAGAGTTTTCAACACTAAGCTGTCAGATGTCACAAAATGTTACCGACTATTTTACCCATTTGCTGAGAGTTTTGGGATACAGGCTAGAGAGCAATCCATTCATGAACAGCAGGAAATGGTAATCAGAAAACATTAGAGGAGACATTTCAAATTATGTTCAGTTATGGTACGAAGGAAAAGTACAGCTATATAAAGTACAAGTAAACTTGCCATAACAGCAGACGGCTGAATGATCACTGCTGAAGTAGCCTTAGTTATATGGGTTACCATCCTGCCAGTTTTCAAAGCTTCAGGGAACTTTCCACACACGTTGAGTTGACTATAAAAACAGGTTTGGGCCTTTCAGAGCTTTCCTGCCAACAGAGAGAAGAGGCTGAGCCCTGAAAGGACAATGTTAGGAAAAAACAAAAAGACAAGTAATCTCCGTGGTATCGTTGAAGGCTCAAAACAACCCACTAAAGTGTAGTGGGTCTAAAAACAAAACAGTGTAAGAAACTTCTCTGTGTGGAAGACTTTCAGTCCATATATTTCTAGTTAATCACTGTATATTAATCAGACCAGACAATAGTAGTAGAAGTAGCAAACGTAAACTCGTCAAATCAAAAAGTAATAATAGAAAATATATAATTCTACAGCATTACTAAGTATTCGAAAGTAATCCAAGCAAGGCAGGCCATCTGTTTCCAGTCAAAAATCCTTTATTAAGTACACAGACAAGCGATCCAAGTAAAACAAAAATAGAGTAATAATAGAGTAAATAGAGTAATAATTTACTCACAAGCTTTCTAAATATATATATACCTTTTATCAGGCATGGGAGTGGTTTATTGTGCTGTAAAACAAAGTGTTATTGGTACATATGTTAAATTCACATCCCTTCCCCCATCAGTGTGACATTCGAACTGGTCCTGCCCTACCTAGTAGCTGTCATAATAATATATAGCCCTAATGTACTTTAATGGTACATCTTATTTAACCAGATTATTAAGTCTGTGATTTTATCCAAGGCAATATACTACATGGCTGGAAATATATCAACCTTAGTTCATTTTGCGATCAAAAATTATATATAAATATATACATATACATTTTGCATGTAAAAATCAGTTTCTGTTTTCATAACCTATTGTTAACAAAGATCGCTTTCGTCCTTCTAGACTTCTTCAGGTCTGTGTACAAGAACCCTAAAAACCTATATAATTAGTTAGTATTGTTATTACCATCATTTTGAATAAAGTGGAAAAAAGAGAACCAGAAAAAAACATAAATAAGACAAAATGTATGTATGATGATGGAAACAAAATATACATTTAAATTTCAAATGATTGAAATAGCCTTTCCCTCTGCCCCTGCAGCAAATGCTACCAGCAGTTTTTCAGATTTTCTTCGAGGTTTAGTCCTGTCCAAGTAGAATCTAAGTTGTCTGTGCACAGACAAGGAATGCAGAATCCGTTCCCCTTTGTTCTGTGGATTGGGAAAAAAGGTTGGCAAATGAATGGACTGATTAAGAGCCACACTGGATACCACCTTAGGCATGAAGGATGGATTGGTCCTGAGTGACACCCTGTTCGCATGAAAGATGATGAAAGGCTTGACTGCCATAAGAGCCTGTAATTCAGATATCCTTCTAGCTGAAGTGATTGCTATAAGGAAAGCTGTTTTCCAAGAAAGAAATTTTAAGTCTGCAGTAGCAGCTGGCTCGAAAGGAGGTAGAGCGAGTTTCTCCAATACAAAGTTAAGGTCCCAGGCAGGGGTTGGAGCTCTCCTGGGTGGTCTCAAGTTTTTGGCCCCTCTGAGATACTGCTTGAGCAGAGGATGAGAGAAGAGGGGAGGTTCTGTGTTATAATGAGCTGAAATGACTGAGACGTGGATTTTAATGGAAGAAAAGGAAAGGCCCTTGTGAAGCATCTCAGTTAAGTATTGTAAAATCTGAGGTAAACTGGGCGCTGCTGTGCTCTTCCCTTGAGACTGGTTCCAGGTACAGAATCTTTTCCATTTTTCAGCATAAGATTTTCCAGTACTAGGTCTCCTTGCCTCTAAGATTACATCCATCACAGGTTTGCTGAGGGATGATAAGGGTGAATTTAAGTGATTAGCCAGGCTGCAAGGTTCAATGTTGGAAGCTGAGGGTGCAGAATTTGGTTCTCCTGCTGAGACAGCAGGGAAGGTGTCTGAGGCAGGTGCCATGGAGATAACTGCGACACACTGCGCAGGAGGGGGTACCATGTGATGGCTCGGCCAGTCTGGAGCAATCAAGGTCATCCTTGGTTTGTCCTGTGTGACTTTTAGTACAACTTTGGAGAGCAGAGGCAGTGGGGGGAAGGCGTACACTGATCGTTTTTTCCAGCTGAAGGACACAGCATCCACTTTACAGGCTTGTTTGTGGGGAGTCCTTATGCAAAACTTGCCCAACTGGTAGTTCTGGGGGGAGGCAAATAGATCTATGTCTGGGCTCCCCCATTCGCTTGTCAACATGTCGAAAATCCTTGGTTCCAGTTTCCACTCGTGTGGGTATATGAGGTTTCAGCTTAGTCCGTCTGCCAGTGTATTCAATTTTCCTGGCAGGAATTGAGCTTGTAGGTGCACATGGTAGCTCAAGGCTGTGTTCCACAACGCCATGGCTAGTCTGCAGAGGGGGTAAGAATGTGTACCCCCCTGCTTGTTTATATACCACATAACCATGGTGTTTGTCCGTCTTTACCATTAGTTGCCCTGAAAGAATGTAGTCCTTGAAGGCTGTCAGAGCATTCTGTACAGCTAACATTTCTTTTTGATTGATATGTAGGTGCATCTGACTTGGGTTCCATTTGACCTGAATGCACTTCTCTGCCAGGTGAGCCCCCCCATGCATAGTCTGATGCATCTGTAGTTAGGGTTTGGGCGGCAGGGGCTAGTGTGAATGGTAGTCCCTTGTTTTGGTGGCAGGCCTCTGCCCACCAGAGGAACTCCAGGCGTAGGCAAGGTATGATAGGAATTATTGTTTCCAGGCTATGAGAATGTTGGCTCCATAGACGTTTTAGATACCACTCTAGTTTCCTCATATGCAGTCTTGCATATGGAATTAGAAGAATGCAGGCGGCCATGAACCCCAAGGCTTGCAGTATTTGTCTTGCAGATAGCAGGGTTTTTGTGGCCACTTGTTTGAAATAGGTTACCAAATGAATTTGCTTTTCTGGCGTGAGGTAAGCCATCTGGGCAGTTGTATTCAAGCTTGCTGCCAGGAATGTAATTTGTTGACAGGGTACTAGTTATGATTTCTTTTCATTTACGGTTTACCCCAGACAAGTTAGAACCCTTTTTACAAACGCCAGATGATTCAAAAGTATGCCCTGGCTTTCTGCCTGAATAAGACAATCATTCAGGTATGGGTATATTTGAATACTTCTTTGCCTGCAAAATGCAATAACTGGAGCCAGGCACTTTGTGAATACCCTGGATGCAGTAGACAAGCCAAAAGGCAGTGCAGAGAACTGATAACACGTGTAGCCTGCTTTGAAGCGTAGGTATCTTCTGCAAGATTCCCTGATTGGGATGTGCAGGTATGCTTCTTTTAAATCTAGTGTTGCCAACCACGCGTCTTTGCCTAGCATAGGAAGTAATTGGTGAAGAGTCAGCATCTTGAATTTTGGAATCTCCAGAAAGGTATTTAGAGTAGACAGGTCCAGGATTGGACGCCATGATTTGTCTTTTCTGGGTACCAGAAAAAGTCTGGAGTAGAAACCTTGTCCCTTTTCCTCTTCTGGTACCAGCTGAATAGTTCCCATGCTTAAGAGGGGAAAGTACTTGTTTTTGAGCCTCTGCCCACTGATTTGGGGGGCAGGTCTGGCCACCCATTTGGTGTTGGCAACATGTGGAAATGAAGAGCAATCTTTCCCCCCAAAGGGGCGGTCATAAGATAAGTGCTTGGGAATTTTAAAAGGAAGTCATTGAAATTGTTTACCATAGGGGGGTGTCTTATTTCCAGATTTGGAAGTGGAGGCCCACCACTGCTTAGTTCTGAGAGTCCCCTGGGACTGAAACCTGGGGTTTTTGCTGTGTCTGGGTTTGACTTGAGAGGACCTGGAAGGGACTGGAAAGGACCAGTTTTTAGTAGGCCAGTGCCTACTAAATCTCGGAGGTTGCACTTGTAAAAAATCTTTAACAGTTTGCATAGATTTAGCTTTATCTTCCATCTTTTTAAGAACTTCTTCAGCCTTGTTGCCAAACAGGCGGACCTGATTTAAAAGAGCATCCAACAATTTAGCTTTAACATGATCGGGCAAAAATTGCTCCTTAAGCCAAGCATGCCTTCTAAGCACAGACCCAGTTACAGCTGCCCTGCAAGAGGCCTCTAAGGAATCAAAACCACATTGCAAAGTATGTTTTCCAACTTGTTCAGCAGAATGCATTAAGTCTTGTAAATCTTTATTTTCCACACAGTCAGGAATCAACATCATTTTCTGTTTAAGCAGTCCAATAATAGGTTGCTTATATTTTAACATATGAAATTGGCAGTTTAAAGCTCTGATTGCCAAGGTCACAGAAGTATAAACTTTTTTACCCCATCTATCCAACGCCCTGGAGTCTCTATCAGAAGGGGTAGGATTTTTAGCAGTAGAAGCCTTAATGCCCTTGGGCCCCTGAGAAACAGTCTCTGGATCTGCAACAGGATTTCTGAAAAGGAACTTGTGGGACTCAGGAACCATGTAGTACCTGTCAGGTTTACTAGGAGCACGAGGCAGGGAATCAGGGGCCAAACTGGATTCCAAGAACACATCATCAACAATGTCTAGTACAGGAGGTATAGCCAAAGGCCTATGCTGAGGTAGGAAGAGGAAATCCCTAAGCCTCTTTATTGAATCAGCAAATTCCTGGCTTTCCCAGTGGAAATGCTCCCTTAAAGTATGTAAAGTTTCCCCAAAAGAAAAATCCTCAGGAGGGGAAGCAGAAGGAATAGAATCCTCTGCATCAGAATCCTCATAAGTAGGTATGGACAAATCCAGGTCATCAGAAGAGTCAGAAGAAACAGAATCCTGATCAGAAGATTCATAATCAAGCTCAGTCCTAGGCCTCTTGGGGGGGAGGGGGTTTGACTACCCCTGATTAGAGTTATTAGATCTTCAGCCATTTTTATCATTTGTTTTTTAGGCATAGGGACCTGAGCATGTGGCCTGGCCGTCGGTTTCTTAGACATGGGCCGAGATTTAGGCTTTAGTAATGAAGGAGGTGTCGATTTAATACTCAAGTCTGTAGGCCTGAATACACCCTCAGAAGACGGTGCCTGCACAGCGGCTCCGGACCCATCCAAGGTAAAGACATCTGCGGGTTCCATAGTTGAAGCATCACGCAGCATACCGGACTCCGAATGGGTCTCAGTAGAGGCCTGCGAATCAGAAGTAGCAGGTACCAGGGAACTGACGACTGGCTTAGGAGAAGCGCTGTCAGCAGTTTTGGACCTCGGCGGCCTGTTTCTGTCTTTATCTTTGTGTTTTTTCGGAATCCCAGTAGTCGGATGGCTAACTGACGACATTTCTGGATAATTAAACAGAGAACCGAAATATTTAGAGGCAAAAATATACAGACGACGGATAGTGCGCTGATTAAATAAAGCACAAAACCGACAGCAAGGTACGTCGTGGTCAGGGCATAGGCAAGGAATACAGTACGAATTAAAATCTTTATGAGGTATTTACTTTCCACAAGTAATGCAATTATTAACTTTTACTGACATCGGGAAGGAGCAAGAAAAAGTTTCCCCAATGGGGTACTTAGCTTTAATTTGAAGACTTCGGTTCTGAAACTCGAAAACAAAAATTCCAGGAGTCGGCCGACCGGCACTTGGGAACTGCTTCTGCTTCTGGCACAGCACGGCAAGAAAGACTGATGTAAGGACGTCGGCTGCATGTTTTATACCCCTGACGACCTGATGTCATGGAAGAAGGGACAGCAACCAACGCAGGACCCAAGACTTTGTTAATCAGGCCGACTGAGTGCAACTTGCAAGCAGATTATCCAAATGTAATGACTGCAACAGTGAAACACGAAGATCATGTCAGGGACATCAAAAATGGTAGGCTTGAAAGCCCTCTTGCTGTGCATTTTAAGGATTGCCACAATAAAAATCCAGAGGGCTTGCAAAGTACTATTTTGGAACATATTCCTGTTAAGAGATTTAGTCTTGATATAAAGAAAAGACTTTTGTATAAGGAAACTATATTTATAATGAAGTATGGGACACTGAGCCCTACTGATATTAATGTTGAGTGCAATTGGAAAGTTTTAATTTAATCTAAGATTTAATTGTGTAATTGTCAGTTAATTGATTTGATGATTTAAACTTGAGTATCAGAATGTGTTTTGTGAAGGCTCTTGTCGATGCGCTAGCGGTTTTAATAAATTTGGTGTTTGGATCCTGGTTTTTCATTGTTTTCATCAGCTTCCAGTTTGCTGTTTCTACCTGCCTGTTTTTTTTGATTTGCCAAATCTTGGAATACCTCCCTGATCTAATTTCCCCTTGTGAGGGTCTGCCCTTGTCCTGTTGAGCTTGTCTGCCACACAATTTTGCTCTGACAGAAAGGTTGTCTGACAAGCCAGGAACACAAACCTATGTGAAGAAGTCCACACAAAAAAAGAAACTTTGTGAAAGAGATCTCCCACCAAAGTGAGAGATTCCCGAGCCTTAAATAAAAAAAAATATTTTCGGACCTCGGAAGGAGGAACTGGTTATATTACGCCCTGGGACTGCATGTGCTGAAGTGGGGAAAATATGAGAGTCTGGTCTGTTGGATGAGGAATTACCCCCTGAAAAAAGAGGGATTTCCTCCCACTGGCATCTGTATACTAGGTGAATGATCTTCAGAACCCATTTGTCTAAAACTACTTGGTGCCAAAGAGAAAAGTGGAGATTCAGACTTTCTAGATGGGAAAAGGGACTGTTGCTGAGGGGGTGGGGTCTCAAATAGTCATTCTGACTTGCTGGACTGTCCTTTGTTTTTGAGGGGGTCCTGAATTCTTTCCGGAACCTCCTTGCCATGCTTCTTAATCATCTGCCTATTGGGATTTTGTCGAGACTATTTACTTTTTTTTTTTGCTGGAGGAGTGGTTAGAAAATCCCTTAGAAAGGTTGGAAAAGGTGGGCTGAAAATCTGAAGAGATTCCCTGCATCAACTTACCCCTTTCATCACACTCCTAGTTAACATCTGCAACAAGGAAACCAAAAACTAAATCACTTTCCAAAAGAAGAATTTAAAATCTTAGTTTTCACATCATCTGGGATGTTTTTGGGAACAGAGCTAGCCCTGAAGTAGTATCAATGGAGTCGTATACACAAACTGTAGTGATTTGTACAATGAAAGAAAAAAAGAAGTTATGTACCCACAATAACGTTCCATGTGTCTTGTCCATTTCGCCTTCATTCTTCACTGGTTGGGTTCAGAACAGATCTCGTTTCCGACTTGGCTGTATACAAAAGCTCGAGGTCTTCCACTAGCTCATGGCTGAAACCCCTGTCCCATCATGTTCTAGTAAGTCTCCTCAGATATTGTTTGCTAATATAACAATAGGTATCAAATAAACTATAGAATACCTAATAAAGTACTGAAGAAGGTCGGAGCATATTAATACCAATTGTAACCCCTGGGTCCTCCAGGAACCCAAGGCTGGGGACAGGAGGGTGGGATGTAAGAATGAAGGCAAGTAGTAAAACACACATGAACGTTACGGTGAGTACGTAACTTCTGTATGTGATGATGTCCTATCTCGCCTTCATTCTTCACTGGTTGAGACAGCATCCTTAGCACCATGTTTCTTGGGTAGCTCACAGAAGAATATTCTTCAGAACAGTGGACCCAAAAGGAGATCCTGTTCCTGGAGGCCAAATCCACTTTATAATAAGTGATAAAGGTATGTGGCACTGCCCATGTAGCTGCAGCACAAACAGTGTCAACTGGTAGTCTAGCTCTAAAAGCTAAAGAGGTTGCTATGGCTCTTGTAGAAAAACACGTGACTTTAAAGGGCAGATCTTTGCTGTAAGATATGTATGTAAGCCATTTTGAAAGTGTAACTTTAGATACAGAAGCACCTTTCTTATAGTCTGAGAATGAAACAAATAATTGGTCAGATTTTCTAAAGTCCTCTGTCCTACGCAAGAAGCGCAATTGCCTATGTACATCTAATTGGCGTAGCATATATTCTGCCTTGTTGCCATAGGTGGGGAAAAAGGCGGCAGTTCTATGGACTGATTCAAATTGGACTCCGAGCACACTTTTGGTAGGAAAGATGGGTTTGTTCGAAGGGATACTCTGTCTTTATGTAAAATCATGTATGGGAGCTTTATCGATAATGCTTACAGTTCTGAAACTCTTCTAGCAGAAGTGATGGCAATCAAGAAAATTGTTTTCCAAGTCAAAAACTTTAGATCACAGGATGATGCAGGTTCAAAGGAGGGGAAAGAATCAAACGTGATAAAACATAGTTTAGGTCCCATAGCGCTGGAGGAGTCTTAATGGGTAGTCTTAATAAAATAGTGCCCTTCAGAAAAGCTTTGCATAGACTATGAGTCATCAGATTTGGGCCCGATTCATTTATATGAAAATCAGATATCGCTGCTAACTGAACTCGAATAGTGGCTGCAGCTGCTCCTTCATTGAATAGCTTTGTCAAAAATGGACGCTATAGGTGCAGAAACGGGATCTATGGCATTCGGGATCTATGGTATTTAATGCCTAGGAAGAAAATCTTTTCCATTTGCTCATATATAATTTCCTCATTGAAGCCTTATGAGATGATATCAAGATATATTTCACAGATGAGGACAGATTAGGGAGCATGGCTATGTTTGGAATCAGAGCAGCCAAGCTGACAATCTGAGGGTTTGAAGAGAAGGACTGAGCATCCCTGACGCATGAGTCAGAAGGTCCGGAAATGGGTCCAGAACCCATGGCTCCTCCTGGAGATGAAGCCAAAGGAAGGGGAACTAGATTTGACAAGGCCAATATGGAGTGACGAGTATTAAGTTCCTTCCCAATGAGCTTGCTTTCTGAAGAACTTTGGGTATCAACAGGAAGGGAGGGAAGGCCTATAGGAGACCCGAGGGCCAACTGTGTACAAGTGCATCTCTTGGTGACTTCCCCGATGGGGGGATTAGGACAAAAAGGATGCTGCATTTGGCATTTATGGACAAGGCAAAAAGGTCGCAGAAAGGCTGGCCCCATTTGTGGAAAATCATCTCCGCTACTTCCTGTTTTAGGGGCCACTCATGAGGCATCAAAATTGCTCTGCTGAGTTTGTCTGCTATCACGCTGGATTTCCCCGGTATGTGCGCCGCTATCAGAAAGTGTTGGGAGGTCGTCTCCCACTGCCATTTTCTCAGGGCTTCTCGACATAGGCGGTAGAACCTGGTTCCTCCTGGTTTATGTACCAAGCAACTGACATGTCAGTCTGTATTGCAACAGTTCCCAGAGGGAGAGAGCCCTGAAATGCTTGCAACGCTAAAAGTACCGCTCTCATCCCTAGGACACTGATGTGCAAATGGGCCTCGTAACCCTGCCAGGTGCCTTGGACTGTTCTTCTCAGATAACCCCCCACCCCCACACACACATGGGAAGCTTCAGTGGTTACTGTGGCTGAAGGATGTGGAAAAACAAAAGGTTGACCTGATGTCACTTGAATGGAGTGAAGCCACCAGGGAAGGTCCTTCTTGCAAGATTCTGTAACTGAAACTTGGTGGGACATGGAAAGTTGTTGTAGGGACCACTGAGTGAACAGCAGCCACTGCAGAATCCTCACCTGCAAGCATGCTAATGGAACCAAGTTTACTGCTGCTGCCATGGTCCCAAAGACTTTGAGTACTGTTCTTGCCTGTACTTTTCTCCTGGAAAGAAGGTTCAAGACCTGATGTCGAAGTACATAGACTCTTTCTGGGGGAAGTTTTGCCCTCATTTGTGTTCTATTTAGATCTGCTCCTACAAAAATGATACGGTGAGATAGCAACAATGCAGATTTTTCATAATTTATCGTGATTCCTAGAAGAGAGCAGGGATGTAATGTGGTGCCCCCTGCTTTTTCTAGTAGATGCTTGGTGGTGGAGGTTAAGAGCCAGTCTTCTAGATACGCAAACACTCGGAATCCTGGATGTGTCAAGTGAGCCGTGACTACTGCCATACACTTGGTGAACACTCTGGGGGCTGTAGTGAGGCCAAAGCGCACAGTCCTAAACTGGTAGTGACCGTCTCCCAGCTGAAAGCTTAGATGTCCATCTTTATGTGGTAGTATGCATCCTGGTGGTCTACTGAACACATGCAATTGTCTTTTCCCAGAAAAGGGAATATAGACGGCACTGTTACCATCCAGAACTTTGTTTTTCTTACAGATTTGTTTAATCTGCTAAGATCCAGTATGGGTCTCCAGTTCTCTGTTCTCTTTGGTACTAAAAAAGAACCTTGAGTAAGTTCAGAATACTATGTGGAGACAGCACTCTTCACATAATCTCAAAAGCACCCTGTCCCTGATCCGAGGAAGCCCCCCGGCTCCAAAGAACCAGAAGGCATCCTTGGAACCAAGAGGGTTGGCTCAGAGGCTGATGTAGGAGCTGAGCTCACCCCCGCCGAAGCCTCGAGAGGCAACTTCGGATCCCACAACTGTCTGATCCGACTCTCCTCCCCAGACCCGAATGGACAGCGTCAGCTCCTAAACTCCTCGAGTTCAGACAGAACCAAGGATGTCTGAGCAGACGTCTGGCCTGAAGACCCCAGGATAGGTCTTGGAACTGACGGTTCCACTATAATCAGTTCCAGGCATTCTGGCTCTACGGTCTCAGGTTGGCTTGGAGGAGGAATCAATGTCGAGGTGGAAGTCTTGGTCGACTCCAAATCCCTCTGGATTGGAAAACAGTTTGGCCAGTGTCCTTAACAGTTTGTGCACCATCTGATCTACGTCATCAGAAAGACTCCTGGAAGACCGAGAGGGGGGAGCAGGAGATCTGACTGGTTGCAACAGAGGAGACCTTAAAATAGGAGAAACCGGCTTCAATTCTGGGGACTGGATGCATAATTCAAACTTCATCGGCAACGACATAGAAGTAGCTGATGGAGATTTTCCAGGCCCAGCAGTCTTCAGATCTGGAGATGCCACTTTGCTCAGTTTTTTTTGTTGGCTCCGATTGGCCAGAAGAAGGAGATGATCTTGTTCCCGATTTATCGGACTTTACAGAAGATAGAGACTTGGCAGATTTAGAAGTGCCCTGATCTTCTTCGAGTGCTTCAGTGAAGAGGAACTTCAGTAAACCTCTCACAACAAGTTTGTTTTTTCTCTCAAGCAGTACTCTTGAACTGAAAGAGTGACAAAATGACACAGGATTCTTGTAGATGCACTGCTCCAAGGCAGTATACACAAACAATGTGACCATCAGTTATAGACATCTTCTGACTACATTTTCCACACTTCTTGAAGCCAGAAGGTTTGGTTTCCTTGTGATCCTCAGACATATTCAGAATACAGTCAACCACAGCAATGACCAGAAATTACAACCAACAAACTTAATATAGCTAGTCAAAAAAAAAAAAAAAAAAAAAAACCCTATCATCACATTTTATATATATATATATATATATATATATATATATATATATATATTTTTTTTTTTTCTTTTTTTAAAAAGCAGGAATAACCCTAACAGTTAAAGCAGCAAAAAAAGGGAAGGGGTGGCAGTTCTCTAACTTAAATGAAGCTAACTAATGAAAAGCAAAGGGAAGGAACAAAGGTAGCCCTCTAATTCAAATGGGCAACGGCAGCCCTCTAACTTAAACGAGTTGAGGCTTCAGGTTAGAACAGGACAAAAATATGAGACAATAATTCACTTGACAAACTCAAAATTCTAAACGTACAATCACAGGCCTAAAGCAGATGCCCTATACTGACCATCTAAAAAACCTCCAGCTATACTCTGTGGCATATCGTCTACTCAGAGGTGATCTCTGCTTAACATATAAGGCCATGTCAAACCCTGAGCTTTTGGACATGCTCCACTTAAAGAAATCCCAATCCCTCAAAGCCACATGCTCCAGGGATCTAAACCTGGTCATCACAATGAACAAAACATGCTGGAGGGATAGGTTCCTGACCCAGAGACTCCCCATACTCTGGAATAGACTGCCCATACATGTCAAGCAGAGTGTCTCCTTGGCACTCTTCAAAAAGAACCTTGACGATTGGATGGGAGATAGGAAATTCACCCCGGGGATCACGTCAGTCGCCCTGCTAGACAGGGGTCCAGGGAAGTAAATACTGTGGGAAGAAATACCCAGGGAATTGTTATGGCTAGGCTCGTATAGGCCCTAGGGTCGATAGCCTACTGTTGCCCTATGAACCTATTAATAAAAATATAGCAAAAGATAACAAAGGAAACCATCTAACTAAAAACAGGGTTGAAAGGAAACATTTTAGCCGGGATAGTGAAGGGAACAAAGGCCTAGCGGTAAAACGATGGCCAGAAGCAAAAAGCACAACAACAAACACTCTAAATTAACTAAATATGTATTAAACACTAATCATCAAGTATATCAAACAAGCAAAGAACACAGAATTCTAAAAAGAATAAAGTTTTTCCACTTAGCCAGAGCCAATATGGAAGCACCCGATCTGTTTAGCGGCAAACGAGATCTGAGGAGACTTACTAGAGCATGATGGGATAGGGGTTGCAGCCACAAGCTAGTGGAAGACCTCGAGCTTTTGTATATGGCAGAGTTGGAACTGAACCCAACCGTTGAAAAATGAAGGCAAGATAGGATAACATCATATCTAAATTTAAAGCCGTTTTTTCTTACAAGATGTAACTACAAACAAAACATTCCTCATACTTTCACAATCAGTCAGAATAAACCTTAACTGTATGAGCCTGACGATTCAAAATTCTGAAAATCAAACCTGCATATACCTTTTTTCCTCATACTTCCCAATAATATTCCCATCCTTATCAGAAGCATTAACATTGGAATTAACCAAATGTTTAGCAGCAGTAAAATTAACTAATGCTATAGCTGCTGGTCATGATTGGGAAGTGTGTATAAAAACTTAAAAGATTGAGAACTTTACACCTATCTGCCTTTTAAGGACAGAAGGCATACTATCAGGAAAATTGCAGCTTGTGGTGTACACACCCTCCAAAGCAGACAGAACTTGGGGAATAGATGAAGTTCTGGAAATTCCATCTGTAACAGCTTACAGTATTTTCTGAAGCAATGACAAACCTCTTTGGGTTGGAAACATTATGGTCGTGCACTAGCTGAGGCTAAGTTTCCAACAGTCCAAGGTTCAGTACTTACTGATCACATGAACACTAAGAACTGATAACATGAACACTAAGAACAGACACAAGAACACAGAAAGAAACAATGGAGAACCACTGCAGAGCAACAAGCACTGGCCCAAGGAGCATGCTTGCAAAAATATGGGTCCATTCAGACTCCTCATCTTTAGCTTTCAAAGTAAATGGAAGACCTTTCTACAACAGGCCTCAAAAGAAGGAACTCCCAAGTATTCATCTAAGGCAAAATAACCTCTTCAAGAAAGTCTTACATTCAAAGCGACAGTCAGATTACACTTTAGACAAAAAAAATCCACTCACTTTGGATATATTGTCAATTCATTAGAAAGTCAATTTTAACAATTTCAAAATACTGCATCCCAATGAAAGGAACAATTACAATGGTTGACAGCTCCTCAGCCAATCATCAATGGCAGAGTTCATAGGTTAGTACCAGGCAGGCAGTCTGAACATCCACATACAGCTCAGCCATGCACCATTAGAAGTACATCAGTTTTATGTTCCCTAGAAAGTACACAATCGATTTACCTCCCTTCTTGATAAGGGATAAAAGTGTATGAACCTATCCAAATCATCAAGACTTAACTTGAATGAAGCCAAAGTGTTACACACTTAACAAGAAAGGGAAGTTTGCTCCACAGGGAGGAATCCTTTGGGCAATGAGCCATCCTGTCAAGTTGTTCTACTTATGTTACAATGTAAGTTGTGAGTGTTCTAATATTACCCGTGTTTATGAGGTTGAGAAAATTTAGGAAAAAAAGAAGTTATGTACTTACTATAACGTTTCATCTGTGTTGTTGATCTTCATTTAACCTTGACGTGTGGGTTTGATTCTGAAATGGGAACCAACTCGGCCATACTACAGCCCACGAAGGCCAAAAATTTGAGCTTTATCTTCACCCAGAATGCTCCTCTCCATTCTACCTCAGATCGAGTTTGCTGATTGACAAACAGAATAATTTATCCTGTTATTACTTTTGTGGACACCATATCTGGTATAGGATAGTTAAAAAGAAGCATGAATAAAAACACAGCTCATTCCACTAAAAGATATAAAAAGGACAGGGGATGGAGAGAAGGGAGTCGAGGATAAATGAAGATGGACAAAACAGATGAAAATTATGCTGAGTACATAACTTTTTTATCTGATGTTTTCAATCTTCATTTATTCCTTGATGTGTGGGACAGACGGTCCCCAGCTACTTTCTACCTTGGGTGGACTTGCAGTAGTATACTCCTCAGCACCACAGAACCAAATCAACTTCTTCCCCTGGAGGCCAAATCCAATTTGTAATGAGTAATAAAGGTATGTGGGGGTAGCCCAGGTTGCTGCTACACAATGTCATCCAAGGAAGCCATGGAGTGAAAAACTGTTGGAAGTGGCTATTGCTCTGGCAGTGTGTGTGCCTTAACAGGTCCAGGTAATTTAACATTCCTCTTGGTGTATATGAAGCAAACGCAGTCTTTCAACCATCTAGAAAGGATAACCAGTCTGCCTATCTAGTACTAGAAAAGGCAATAAACAGTTGATCAGATTTTCTGATAAGTCTGGTTCTACAGAGGTAAAAACGCAATAGTCTTTGGACATTTAATAAATGAAGACAGTATTCACCTCTGTTTGAAAATTTTGGTAAATTTATAGTCTGGCTAATATTTGCCTCTGAAATAGCTTTTGGTAGGAAAGATGGATTGGTCCTTAAAGAAAAGTACAGTTGTGTACACTTACCATAAATGTAGATGTTCGCGTGTATTCACTGTTGCAGTCATTACATTTGGGTAATCTGCTGGTAGGTTGCCCTCAGTCGGCCTGAATTACAAAGTCTTGGGTCATGCGTCGGTTGCTGTCTCCTCTTCCATGACGTCAGGTCGTCAGGGGTATAAAACATGCAGCAGACGCCATTTTAATCAGTTTTTCTTGCCCCAGATGTCAGGTGCCCCCCCCAAATGGGGAGCAAAAGTATATACATAAAACTGTAAATATATAAATGCACTTTAGAAAACATAAAATTTACCTTCAACTAAAAGCAAATATACCACAAAGGCTTTTGAGTATAGTGAAGGAAAGAAGCAGTATAGAAAGGGGTCTGGTGGGTGGGTAATCTGGACTGCAACAGTGAATACACTCTAACATCTACATTTATGGAAAGTGTACACAACTGTACTATGTTCTTTGTGTTTCACTGTTGCAGTCATTACATTTGGGTAGAATCCCAAAGCTATGAATGGGAGGATGGAACTAAACAGCATTAGGAGCAGCTATAAGGCCCTGCAGGACTGCAGTGGCAAAGCCTGCCCTGGATTTAGAAAAGAGAGGTAACTGGTAATGCTTTGTGAACGTATGAACTGAGCTCCAAATAGCAGCTTCTAGAATGTCTCTGGTAGGGACCCCTCTAAGAAAAGCTTCTGAAGTAGAGGCAGCCCTGGTGGAATGGGATCTGATCCCCCTGGGCACAGGTTTACCATGGTGCAAGTAGCAGAAACGAATGCAATGGCTTATCCATTTAGAAATAGTCTGTTTTGATATAGCCTTCCCCCTCTGATCCTGCAGCAAATGCCACCAGTAGTTGCTCAGACTTTCTTAGAGATTTTGTCCTGTTTAGGTAGAATCTTAGCTGTGTGTGTACATCCAATGAATGCAGAATCTGCTCCCCCTTGTTCTGCAGATTTGGGAAGAAAGTTGGCAGGTTAATGGTCTGGTTAAGAGCCACACTGGATACCACATTAGGTATAAAAGAAGGATTGGTCCTGAGGGCCACCCTGTCCGGCTAAAAAATAAAGAAAGGCTCCACTGTCATGAGAGCCTGTAGTTCTGAAACCCTTCTAGCTGAAGTGACTGCCAAAAGAAAGGCCGTCTTCCATGAAAGAAATTTTATATTCGCAGTAGCTGCTGGTTCAAAAGGAGGTAGGGTGAGTTTTTCCAGCACAAAATTGAGGTCCCATGCAGGAGTTGGTGCTCTCCTAGTAGGCCTTAAATTTTTGGCCCCGCTGAGATACTGTTTTAGCAGGGGATGAGAAAAGAGGGGAGGCTCTGTGCTGTAATGAGCCGAGATGGCAGAGGCATGGATTTTTATTGAAGAAAAAGATAGGCCCTTGTGAAGCATCTCCATTAAGTATTGCAAAATCTGAGGAATATTGGGCTTTGCTGTGTCCATTCCTTGTGCTTGGTTCCAAGCACAGAATCTCTTCCACTTATCAGCATAAGATTTTCTAGTACTAGGCCTTCTGGCCACCAAAATGACATCCATCACAGGTTTACTGAGAGATGTGGTTGGTGCAATTAGTTGATTAGACATGCTGCAAGATTCAGAGTTTGGAGCGGAGTGTGCAGAATTTGATAGTTCTGCTGAGACAATAGGTGAGGTGTTTGAGGCAAGTACCATGGAGGAAGGTGTGTCATATTCCTTAGTAGCGGGTACCAGTGCTGGCGAGGCCAGTCCGGAGCAATTAGAATCATTTTTGGTTTTTCCTGTCTGACTTTTAGTAAGACCTTGGAGAGTAGGGGGAAAGGCATAGACTAATAGGTTTTGCCAGCTGAAGGACAGAGCATCCACTTTCCATGCTTTTTTATGGCGAGTTCTTGTGCAAAATTTGTCCAACTGATAGTTTTTGGGGAGAGGCAAATAGATCTATGTCTGGGCTCCCCCATTTTTGTGTTAATATGCTGAAGATTTGTGGATCCAGTTTCCATTCCATAGGTCCATAAGATTTCTGCTTAAGTCGTCTGCCAGGGTATTTTGCTTTCCTGGAAGGAACTGAGCTGAAGATGTATTTGGTAAGTCAAGGCTGTGTTCCACAAGGCCATGGCTAGTCTGCAAAGGGGGTAGGAGAGGGTACCCCCCCCTGCTTGTTTATGTACCACATAACTGTGGTGTTGTCCGTCTTTATCAGTAGTTGTCCTGGATGAAGGAAGTCCTTGAAGGCTATCAGAGCATTCTGAACAGCTAGCATTTCTTTCTGGTTGATATGCAGATGCATTTGGTTTGGGCTCCATTTGCCCTGAATGCATCTCCCTGCCAGGTGTGCCCCCCCAAGCATAGTCTCATGCGTCTGTAGTTAGGGTTTGGGTGGCAGGGGTAGAATAAATGACAGTCCCTTGTTTTGGTGACATGTTTCTGTCCACCAAAGAAGCTCCTGTTGCAGGCAGAGAATGAGAGGAATCATTGTTTCCAGGCTGTGACAATGTTGACTCCATAAGCTTTTTAGGTACCATTGAAGTTTCCTCATATGCAGTCTCGCATATGGAATTAGTAGAATGCAGGATGCCATGAACCCCAAAGCCTGCAGAATTTGTCTTGCAGATATAGCTGGGTTTTTGTTGCCATTTGTTTAAAGTATGCTGTCAAGTGAATTTGTTTGTCTGACGTGAGGTAAGCCATCTGGGCAGTTGTATTCAAGCTTGCACCCAGGAATGTTAATTATTTGAGAGGGTACCAGTTGTGATTTCTTTTCGTTTATGATGTACCCTAGGGATGCTCGAAGCCTTTTTACAAACGCCAGATGTTTAAGAGTGTCCTTGTCCTCTGCCTGAATGAGACAATCGTCCAGATAAGGATAAATTTTAATGTTTCTTTGTCTGCAAAATGCAATTACTGGTGCCAGGCACTTTGTAAAGACCCTGGGTGGAGTAGATAATGCAAACGGCAGTGCAGAGAATTGGTAATGCAAAAAGCCTGCTTTGAAGCAGAGGTTATCTTCTGCAAGATTCCCTTATTGGGATATGCAGGTATGCCTCTTAAGTCTAGAGTTACCAACCAGGCATTCTTGCCTAGCATAGGCAGTAGTTGTAAAGTCAGCATTTTGAAATTTGGAATGTCCAGGAATGTGTTTAGAATTGACAAGTCCAGAATTGGACGCCAAGATGCGTCTTTTCTGGGTACCAGGAAAAAGTCTTGAATAAAATCCTTGTCTTTTTTCTGGTACTGGTTGAATAGCCCCCATATCCATGAGGGACATGACTTGTTTCTGGGCCTTTGCTCACTGGTTTGGTGGCAGATCTAGCCATCTGTTTGGAACTGGCAAGGTGTGGAAATGTGTACCCCTGGGATACTATGTTTAATACCCACTTGTCCTGGGTAATAAAATTCCAATTTTGAGCATGAAGTGCTAGTTCCACCCTGCCAAGGGGGCTGCCAAAAGATAAGTGCTTGGAGATGGCAGAGGAAAGTCATTGAGACTACTTACTGTAGGGTTGTGCTTTGTTACCTCCAGATTTGGAGGTGGAGGCACCCCATTGCTTAGACGTGTAAGATCCCTGATATTGATATCTGGAGCCTTTGGAGAACCTGGGTTTGCCATGAGTGGCACAGTTGGACACAGGAAAGGACCAATTCTTAGTAGGCCAGTGCCTACTGAACCTGGGTGGCTGTTCTTGCAGGAAATCTTTTACAGTTTGCATAGATTTAGCTTTGTCTTCCATTTTCTTTAAAATCTCTTCTGCCTTATTACCAAACAGACTGTCATGCTGTAAAGGGGCATCCAACAATTTAGCTTTAACATGATCAGGCAGAATTTGCTCCTTGAGCCAGGCATGCCTTCTTATCACAGATCCAGTTACGGCAGCCCTGCAAGAGGCCTCTAAAGAATCAAAACCACATTGTAAAGCATGCTTTCCAACCTGTTCTGCTGAATGCAATAAATCCTGTAACTCTATTTTCCGCACAATCAGAAATCAACATAATTTTCTGTTTCAGTAAGCCCATAACATGCTGTTGATATTTAAGCATATGAAACTGGCAGTTCAAAGCCCAGATTGCCAAGGTTGCAGACGTATAAACCTTATTACCCCATCTATCAGGCGTCCTGGAATCTCTATCAGAAGGGGTAGGATTTTTGGCTGTAGAAGCCTCAACACCCTTGGGACCCTGAAAAATAGTCTCAGGATCAGCAGCTGGAATTTTGAAAAGAAATTTGTGGGAGTCCGGAACCCTGTAATATCTGTCTGGCTTACTAGGAGACGGTGGCAGGGAATCAGGAGCCATGCTCGATTCAGAGAACACATCATCAACAATGTCTAATACAGGAGGTATTGTCAAAGGCCTATGCTGAGGAAGAAGAAGAAAATCCCTAAGCCTCTTTTTTGATTCTGAGAAGCCCTGACTCTCCCAGTGAAAGTATGTAAAGTCTTTCCAAAAGAGTAATCCTCAGGGGGAGAAACAGATGGGATGGATTCCTCTGCATGAGAGTCCTCATAAGGTGGAATAGAAAATTCCTGATCAGATGAAATGGAAACCTAATCTGAAGATTCATAATCAGTGCCTTGCCTAGGCCTCTTAGCAGAGGGGGGGGGGGCAGGCTGGGAACCCCCGATCAAGGTAATTAAATCCTCAGCCATTTTGATAATTTGTTTTTTACACATAGGGGCCTGAGCACGTGGCTCATGAGTCAGTTTTTTAGACAAAGAAGTTGGTTTTGACCTTGTTTTTGATGATGGCGTCGGTTTAATATAAAAATGTTGAGGCCTGAAAACACCCTCAGAAGCCGGTGCCTGCTCAGTGGCTCCGGACCCATCCGAGGGCGAGACATCCATGGGTTCAATACTCGCAGAATGTTGCGGCATACCGGACTCCGAATAGGTCTCGGTAGAGGCCTGCAACTCAAAAGTAGCGGGTATCAGGGGCTGTGAAAGCGCCTCACTGAGTACCGCCGACTGGCTTAGGAGAAGCTTCATCGGTTTTGGATCCCGACGGTCTGTCTGTCTTTTTCCTTGCGTTGTGAACAAAACTGTGAGGTCAGAATGGGGCAATGAGAATCACTTTGCTCTTCAACCTGATTTTTTTTGTTCAAAAATTGAAGGATTAACAGAATTGGGGGAAAGTGTTGAGATCCTGCTCTGAAGCGGAGATATTTTCTGCACGATTCCCTGATAGGAATGTGGAGGTAGGCCTCTTTTAGATGCAGGGTGGTTAGCCAAGCGTCCTTGGAGAGCATGGGTAGCAGCTGCTGGAGGGTAAGCATTTTGAATTTTGGGATCACCAGATGGTGTTTAAAATGGATAGATTGAGGATGGGGCACCAGATGCCCTCTTTTCTGGGCACCAGAAAAAGTCTGGAGTAGAAGCCTTGGCCTATCTGTTCTGCAGGAACATGTTCTACTGCCCTCATAGACAGCAGGGAAAGGATTTGCTTTTGAGCCTCTGCCCACTGATTTGGTGGTAAATCTGGGAACCCTTTTGGGGTTGGAAGAGTGTGGAAGGAGAATTTGTATCCCTGAGACACAATGTTCAGAACCCATTGGTCCTTGGTAATGGTGGCCCAGGTGCTTGAGTGAAAGGAGAGTTTTCCTACTAGAGGTAAGTGAAGGTGGGCAGAGGGGAAGTTGGGAGAAGGTGAGTCATTGTGAGTTCTTACCATGGGGGGGGGGCTTAGAACCCCCTGGTTTTGAAGTGGAGGTAGTCCACTGCTTAGATCTCTGCATTTCCTGGGGCTGCTGTCTGGGGGGTCTGTTTCCACAGGGTCTAGGCTGGGCCTGTTTACTCACAGCAGGAAAGAACCAGTGCTTGGAGGGAAAATTCCTGCTGAACCTTGGGGGCTGGACCTGTAAGAAATCTGTTTGCATAGATTTTGCTTTTTCTTCCATCTTTTTAAAGACCTCTTCTGCCTTAGTGCCAAGTAAGTTACCTTTGTGTAAGGGGGCATCCAACAATTTAGATTTGACATGGTCTGGCAGGGGTTCTTCCTTAAGCCATGCACATCTCCTAATGACAGATCCAGTGACTGCTGCCCTGCAAGAAGCTTCTAGGGCACCAAAACTACAGTGCAAAGTGTGTTTAGTTACTTGACTTGCAGAATGCATTAAGTCTTGTAAATCATTATAGATTCTGCCCAAGCAGGAAAGGAAGACATTTTTTGTTTAAGGAGTTGCAAGGTATGTTGCTGATATTTAAGCATATGGAACTGGCAATTTAGTGCCCTGATAGCAAGAGTAGCTGAGATGTATACTTTTTTTACCCCATCTGTCCAATGTTCAGGAATCCCTGTCTGAGGGGGTGGGATTCGTAGCAGAGGTTGCTTTAATCCCCTTTGGCCCTTGAGAAATAACTTAGGGCCAGCTGTTGGATTTTTAAAAAGATATTTGTGAGTCAGGGACTCTGTAGTACCTTGTCTGGTTTTCTGGGAGCAGGATGGAAGGCATCAGGAGTCAAGCTGGATTCAAGAAAAACATCATCCACAACATCCAGGACTGGGGGGATGGCCAAGGGTCTCTGTGTTGCGTAAGATCTAGGAATTCCCTGAGTCTCTTTTTAGACTGAGGGTAGTCCTGACTCTCTCACTGGAAATTCTCCCTTAAAGTATGCAGGCTTTCCGCAAAGGAAAAATCCTCTGGGGGAGAGGCTGAATAAAGGAAAGGATTCCTCTGCATCAGAATCCTCATAAGTGGAGAGGGGTTGCATGTCTTCATAGTCAGAGACATAAGAGTCATCGGACTCTTCTTCAGACAAAACTACTGGGGACAGATCTCTTTTCTTTTTTTTTTTAGGGGGTAGCTTGGCTTCCCCTGACCAGCATGATAAGGTCTTCCACCATTTTATGCATTTGAGACTGAGGCAAGGTAGAGGCGCCTGACAGTGGGTAGTCGGTTTCTTGGGTGTTGTTCGAACCCTGGGCCTAAGAAACTCAGTTGATTTAGAAAGAACAGTAGTCACGAAAGAAGACGTCTGTTTGTGTTGAGATTCAGTGATGTGACGGACTTCCTCAGAAGCCAATGCCTGCTCAGTGGCTCCAGACCCATCCAAGGTAGAGACGACCGCAGGATCCTTAGACGCAAAAGAGTTTTGGGCATACCGGACTCCAAATGGGTCTCCATAGCGGCCTGCAAATCAACTGAAGCGGGCATCAGGGGCTGCAAAAGCACCTCACTGAGTACCAGAGGACAACTAGCTTAATGGATGCGTCGTCGGAAGGTTTGGACCTGTGTGGTCTGTCTCTGTCTTTATCTTTACGTTTTTTTTGGAAGATCTGCTGTTGGATGGCTTACCGAAGCCATATTGGAATTCGAGGATTGTAAACAAAAATATATGGCTACAATAAGGGCTCGACGACGGATAGTTCTGGCATTAAACAAAGCACAGAAGTGACAATGGGGGATATCGTGGTCTGGGCCTAGACAAGTGATGCAGTAAGAGTGGAAGTCTCGGTGTGGTATTTGCTTTCCACAGGCAAGACAATTATTAACTTTTTTTTACATTGATTAGTGCAAGAAAAAAGGATCCCCAATGGGGTACTTAGCTTTAGAAGATTTCAACTTCAATTCGGAAATTAAATCATAAGTAGTAGCCGACCGGCACTTGTGCGAACTGCTTCTGCTTCAGGCTCCACGGCAAGAAAGACTGATGTAATGGCGTCGGCTGTCTTGTTTTATACCACTGACGACCTGATGTCAGTCCTTAAGCGACAGCAACTGACACAGAAATACTAAGTCTCTGGCATTCGGGCTGGCCGAGGGCTACCCTGACAGGGATAACCCAAATGTGATGACTGCAACAATGAAACACGAAGAAAGTACAGTTTTGTACCTACCATAAATGTAGATGTTCGAGTGCTAATACAGCTGCAGTAATCACAGATGGGTTTTCTGCCGTCAGGCGGGTCCTCGGTCGGCTGAATTCCAAAGTCTAGGTCCAGCGTCGGCTGTCGTCGCTTTCTTTCCTGACGTCAGTGCGACAGGGGTATATAAGACACAGCCGACGCCATATTCTTCAGTCTTTCTTGCCCCAGATGTCAGGTGCCCCCAGAAGGAAGGCAATACATAAATTTTATATATATATATATATATATATATATATATATATATAGTCAAGCAATGCAATATAATCAAAAATCAGTAGTTGCAAGCAAATACACCAATAACCCAAATTAGGTTGTATGAGGAGGTGTTAGCCACTAGGCCTTTACTAAGAGGGGAAGGAGGGAGGGAAACCTATACTGCAGCTGTATTAGCACTCGAACATCTACATTTATGGTAGGTACAAAACTGTACTATGTTCATCGTGCATACAGCTGCAGTAATCACAGATGGGTAGAATCCCAAAGCTACGCACAGGGTGGTAGGCACTAGGTGGAACTGGGAGCAGCCAGAATGCCCTGCAACACAGCAGTGGCAAAGCCTGCTCTAGTTTTGGAATATAAAGGCAGGTGGTAGTGTTTTGTGAAGGTATGCACAGAACTCCAAGTGGCTGCCTCCAAAATATCTTTGGTAGGGACTCCTCTGAGCAAGGCTGTAGAGGTAGCTGTGGCCCTTGTGGAGTGGGATCTGATGCCTGTAGGAACAGGTTTGCCATGAAAGGAGTAACAAAACCGTATGCAATGGCCTATCCATTTTGAAATTGTCTATTTGGAAATTGGCTTCCTTTGAGCTCCTACAGCATAGGACACAAAAAGTTGTTCTGATTTCCTGAAGGGCTGTGTTCTGTCCAAATAGTAACATAGCTGTCTATGGATGTCTAAGGAATGTAGCAGCCTTTCCCCTTTGTTTTGAGGATTGGGGTAAAAGGTAGGTAAGTGTATGGCCTGATTTAAAGCTACCCTGGATACTACCTTAGGCATAAATGAAGGGTTGGTTCGTAGGGAAACCCTGTCCTGATGGAAGATGAGAAAGGGCTGCACAGCCATGAGGGCTTGTAGTTCCGAAACCCTATGAGCTGAGGTAATGGCCAGAAGGAAGGCTGTTTTCCAGGACAAATATTGCAAATCTGTAGAGGCAGCTGGTTCAAAGGGAGGTAATGTTAATTTTTCTAGAATGTAGTTAAGATCCCAGGCTGGTATTGGCTGTTTCCTTGGAGGTCTTATATTCTTAGCTCCTCTGAGGAACTGTCTTAAAAGTGGGTGAGAGAATAAGGGTGGATCAGTGTTGTATTCTGCAGAAATGGCTGAGGCATGAATTTTGATGGAGGAAAATGAAAGTCCACTGCTCAACAGCTCAGCTAGATACTGTAATATCTGAGGCAAATTCAGTTTTCTAGGATCCTGGCCTTTTTTCTCATTCCAAGCGCAAAAACGTTTCCATTTTGCGGAGTAAGCCTTTCTAGTAGATGGCCTTCTGGCCTCCAAAATGACATCCTGCACCTCTTTGGAGAGTAGGGTCTGTTGTGGTGTTAAGGAATTTTCCATGCAGCCAGATTGAGAGTTTTCAGCTGACTGAAAAGAGTTTTGTAGCTGTGCTGAGTCAGTAGAAGAGGCATTAGAGGTAGGGTCCAGGGAGGAGTATGTGTTAGGCTCCTCAGGAGTGGGTACCAGTGTTGTCTTGGCCAGTCTGGAGCAATCAGTATCATCTTCGGTCTGTCTGCTCTTGCTTTCAAGAGCACCTTGGGCAGAAGAGGCAAAGGTGGGAAAGCGTAAACTGTCCATGTTGCCCAACTGAAAGAAAGGGCGTCCACTCTCCAGGCCTTTGGATGAAAGGTCCTTGAACAGAACTTTTTCAATTGATGGTTCCTGTGGGAGGCGAAGAGATCTATGGCTGGTCTTCCCCACGCTTGGATTATCTTTGTAAACACTTGAGGATGTAACTTCCATTCGTGTGGATCTGTCAATATTTCTGCTTAGATTGTCTGCCAGCGTGTTTTCCAATCCTGGCAAGTACTGTGCTTGAAGTTCGATTTGCCATTCCAGAGCCAAGTTCCAAAGCGACATGGCCAGCCTGCACAGGGGGTATGAATGTGTTCCACCTTGTTTGTTTATGTACCACATTACTGTGGTGTTGTCTGTTCTTATCAATAATTGCCCTGGATGCAGGAGGTCCTTGAAAATTGTAATTGCATTTATCACTGCTAGCATTTCTTTTTGATTGATGTGAAGGTGCTTTTCCTTTTGGGACCATTTGCCCTGAATGCACCTGTCTGTCGTGCGCCCCCCAGGCGTAGTCTGAGGCGTCTGTTGTGATGACTTGATTTGCTTGAGGCTTGCAGAATGGAAGACCTGCGTTTGTTTGGCATGCTTGGGCCCACCATAGAAATTCCTTTTGCAAACATGGAATTATTGGTATTATTGTTTCCAAACTGTGGCTGTGTTGAGACCATAGGTTTTTTAGGTACCAGTGAAGTTTCCTCATATGCAACTTTGCACATGGGATTAGAAGAATGCAAGATGCCATGAAGCCCAGAGCCTGCAGGATTTTCCTTGCAGTGAGCCTGGTACAATTTGCTAGTATTTTGAAGTAATGAGTTAGTTGCCCTTGTTTTTCTGGCGTAAGATAGGCCATCTGGGTGTTTGTGTCCAAGATGGCACCCAGGAAAGTTATTTTCTGAGATGGTGTTAGCCTGGATTTCTCCTTGTTGACTGTGTATCCCAGAGAATTCAATAACCATGTTACATAAGCCAGATGTTCCAGAAGTAGGTGCTTGTTGACCGCTTGGATCAGGCAGTCGTCCAAATAAGGGTAAATTTGTATTCCTTGAAGTCTGCAGTAGGCAATTACTGATGCCAGGCATTTCGTGAATACTCTGGGCGCAGTAGATAAGCCAAAGGGCAATGCAGAGAATTGATAGTGGATTGAACCTGCAAGATATCTGAGGTATCTTCTGCAGCTTTGTCTGATTAGGACATGCAGGTATGCCTCCTTGAGGTCCAATGTTACCAGCCAAAACTCCTTGCCCAGCATGGGAAGAAGCTGCTGTAATGTGAGCATCTTGAATTTTGGTACGAGTAGAAATGTGTTTAGGATGGATAAGTCCAAAATGGGTCTCCAGTCGGTTCCTTTCCTTGGTACCAGAAAAAGTCTGGAATAAAAACCTTGACCTTGTTCGTGAGTAGGTACCTCCTGAATAGCTTTCATGGCCATAAGCTTTGAAATTTGTATTTGAGCCTCTGCCCTTTGATTGTGTGGCAGGTTCGGCATGCCTCTCATTTTTGGAAGAGTGTGAAAGTGAAATCTGTAGCCTCTGTTTATAATGTCCAGGATCCATTTGTCTGTTGTGATAATATGCCAATTTCTTGTAAATAATGCCAGCTTTCCTCCCAAGGGTGCTGCCAGCTGAGACTTGCTTGGCATGGAAAGGGGGAAGTCATTGGGTTTGTTTCCTGTATTGCTGTGCACGGTCTTCGCCACCTCTTGTTGCTGGAGTTTGCCATTGTCTGCCTCTATATGATCCTTGAGGTTGTCCTCTGCCCCTTGTGAGCCTGTATCTACCTCTTTGTGGCTTGTCCGTGGCTGGAAAGGACCAGTTCTTTGCAGGCCAATTTCTGCTAAAATGTGGTGGTTGAACCTGTAGAAAAGCTTTGACAGTTTGCATAGATTTAGCTTTTTCTTCCATTTTCCGTAGTATCTCCTCAGCATTAGTACCAAATAGTACATCCTTTTGTAAAGGAGCATCTAGTAGCTTAGCTTTAACATGGTCAGGCAAGGTTTGTTCTCTAAGCCAGGCATGTCTACGAATGACTGATCCTGTCACAGCAGCTCTACTTGAGGCCTCTAGGGCATCATAGCCACATTGTAAGGTGTGTTTACCCACTTGTTCTGCACTATGCATCATATCCTGCAACTCCTTCAAATCTGGTTGTTCAGGTTGAGACATTTTATTTCTTAATTGTGATAACAGAAACTGCTGATATTTAAGCATATGGAACTGACAATTTAAGGCTCTCATGGCTAGGGTGGCCGAGGTATATACCTTTTTTCCCCACCTTTCTAAGGATCTAGACTCTCTTTCGGAAGGTAGTGGATTCTTAGCAGTAGAGGCCTTCATTCCCTTGGGGCCTTGAGAAATGGTTTCAGGGTCAGCATTATGGCTTTTGTAAAGAAATTGGTGAGAGGTAGGAACTCTGTAGTACCTATCAGGCTTGACTGGGGCAGGAGACAGGGAATCCGGATTTAGGCAAGCCTCCGAGTAAACATCATCAAGTATGTCCAAGACAGGAGGTATCGCCAGAGGTCTGTGCTGAGGTAACAAAGAAATTCCCTAAGTCTTTTCTTGGAATCAGAAAAGTCTTGGCCTTCCCAATGGAAGTGTTCCCTCAAGGTGTGCAAGGTTTCCCCAAAAGAGAAATCCTCTGGGGAGATACAGAAGGAATGGACTGCTCAGCATCCGAATCTTCAAAAGGGGAGTACGAGTGTTCCTCTTCATCAGAATGTTCTGAAAAAATGGAATCCTGGTCAGAAGAGGGAGAAGCTTCCTCCACTGGGTCTCTTGTCTGGAGGGCTGGGAACCCCTGATAAGAGTAATTAAATCCTCAGCCATTTTTAGTATCTGCTTTTTAGGCATGGGGCCTGGAGATGGGCCTTGTGCAACAGGCCTCTTGGGATGCATGGCTGATTTGGACTTAGTAAAGGCCTTAATGGAGAAGGAAGATGAGGGTCTAAAAACACCATGGGTGGAAGTGGACCTATCCACATTAGGAGGCTCAACACTCACAGTGGCTTCGGTGGTTGTAGTCTGGGTATGGGCCGAGGTACCTGCGGTCTCGGTTACAGAGGACACCGCCAAAGAAGTGTCGTCGGTAGTCAGGAGCTGCGTAGGCGCCTCGCTGAGAACCGGACCACGTGTAGCTGGTTCTGGCGTGGTGTCGGTGGAGACCGCGGGCCTCGCGTGTCGGTCTTTGTCCTTGCGTTTTTTGGACAAAACTGTAGTCGGAGTATCCGACAACATTTTATAATCAAAGGTTTTACCAAAAAAGTGCTGGGCGAACTCCGCCCGACGCTTAATAGTGCGTTTATTGAAAGTAGCGCAAAAGCGACAGGCCGAGACGTCGTGGTCTGGGCCTAAACAAGGTATACAGAGGGAATGGAAATCCTTATGCGGTATTTGCTTCCCACAAGAAATACAATTGTTAACTTTGTCTGACATCGGTCTGAGGCAAGAAAAGTTTCCCCAACGGGGTACTTAACTTTAAAGAAGACTTCGGTTTCCAATTATTCGTAATTTCAGGAGCTGGCCGACCGGCACTTGCGAACTGCTTCTGCTTCGGGCACCGCGCGGCAAAAAAGACTGAAGAATATGGCGTCGGCTGTGTCTTATATACCCCTGTCGCACTGACGTCAGGAAAGAAAGCGACGACAACCGACGCCGGACCTAGACTTTGGAATTCGGCCGACCGAGGACCCGCCTGATGGCAGAAAACCCATCTGTGATTACTGCAGCTGTATGCACGATGAACATCATCCACATTTTTCCACTCCTCTGGTTCCTGGAGAAGGACCGCTGGGGAGAAGAGAAATGTACACCCACTGCAGAAAGGACCCTCCCCCATCTTTCTCAGACCTGGATAAGGTCTCTCGAACGTTTGGGCCAAAAAGGGATGATCTGTCAAAAGGTGAATTGACGAATGAGGACTAATGGTTCTGCAAATTCGCATAAGCCCATCCATGCGTGTCTCCTTATGGCTAAGTAGTAACCCGCTGCTCTGCCCCATCCCCTCGGCTGCATGCACTATGAGCCTCAGTACAAGTTGGATATGGACTCGAGGGTGGACACCTGAGAAGCAACCTTATCTTGGACTCCTTCAGATATGGCTCCTGCAAGGGTTTCGGATAACTCCTTAATCAGATGCCTTTGCAGTCTTCTGAAGCGTGCCATAAAATTCAAAGACCATAACCCTTTAGCCCAAAATTGAAAATCTTCAGGAGCTCAGAGAATTCTAGCTGGCCTCTTAGGGATTGGATCTACGGAATCCAGAGTCTTCCATGCCAGCTGCATGGTTAACTTGAGGAGGTCATCAGCGGGTGGAGTAACCAAGTAGATGGGCGAGAGCCGAAAGCTTGCAGGTACACGGACTCCTACAGGGAAGGATGTTGGGATGTCCAGTCACCCCTCTGTTTAAGGATCTCAAGAATGTTGCCAAAGGAGACATTGGGTAACCTTCCACTTCATCGTAGTTAGTGTCCTCATTTACAGATTCTTCTAGGGAATTCAAGTGCTTCCTCTTGCACTTTTCTCTTCTGAGAAACTTCTTCAGTGTGAAAATCTGAAGTATCATCAGATGATGATAGAACCAGAACAGGTACGTCCTGTAGTTTCGGTACTCACTGCCCCAATACAGAGGCTGGTTGAGAGTCATCGAGCAAGAGGAAGGGCCAGGGATTAATTTCAATCGGGGAGCGGACGAATGGGTGCCCACCATGGACAAAGCCATCTCCACTGCCTAGAAGTTAGGTTCCCCCGAAGAGGGAAGGGAGCCCAGAACCAAGAATGACTGCCACTGAACTGTGGTCATTCCTTGCTCCGAGGAGACTGCCCCCGATGCCGAAGAGGAGCTCATGTGTGCCAAGGCCCAGAGGTGCAGGGACGGCTCTGAAAAAACATGGAATCAAAACCTACCCCTTGGAGCAGTCAGTAAAGCCCCCAACTCGAGAGTTTTCTAGTTCCGAGAGGACCAAAGAACTCAGGGTAGTAGTCAGCCCCAGAGAAAAAGATCTAGATGGGCCTGAGACAGTCAGTGCTACAGGGACTGGAGCCTGTATCTCTAAAGCCGCAGATGGGGTTTAAGGAGGAAGATCTGGTGGAGTCATGGAGAAGGGAATTCCAGAACTGAAGGTAGTTGGAACAGAGGACACAGAAGCCAATCCTTTCGCCACAAGGAGCTGATCCACTAGCCTCAGCATGTCCAATTCTGATAGGCTCTTGGTGGAGCGAACTGACTGGGTGGATGTAGATTTAAGGTCTCTCCAGAAAAGGGCTGAGCATTTGTCCCGCAAAGGGATCTATAGATGGAAAACAGACCATTCTAGGAAGCTCCAGTTCTAGTTCAAGAATTACTGTTGGTGCTGGGATGAAAGATGGAACAAGAGCCTGTTGGTTCTGAAGTCTTGCCCATTTCTGTAGTGTCTGCTCTTGGTGCCAAAGATGCAGGTGGTCTCGGAGCCGAAGCTTTCTATTCTAGAGTCTTTTCTGGAAATTATATTTTAGGTTTCTTAGTCACCGGTGCCGAGTGACTTCTCTTTTTATGCTTATCGGTTCTGGATGATGATGATGAGAAAGAAGGGTCCGTCTTACATTTGGAACCAGATAAGGCCTCCTCCTCAAAAGAAGACTTAAGCATGCCTTTCAGAAGTAATTAGTTTTTTTCTTTCAACTAAGGCTAGGTGACTAAATCCATGGCAGACTGAAGAGTCTGCTTGTAAATGTAACGAGCCTAAGCAATACAACATAATGAATGACTATTAGAGTTGGGCAGTTTTCTATCGCACTTGAAGCCAGAAGTGTCTTTTCCTTTTTCAGCCATACCTACAGGAGAGAAAAGAAACACCACCCAAGAAAAACTGGAAGATCGAGAGAGAAAAATTACAGTAAAGTGCTACCAGCAATGGTAGGCCCAGAATTTCCCAAGGTACAAAACAAACTCACAGTAAAGGTAAAAAGATCTCAGGTAAAATGAAGAGGAGCATTCTGGGTAATGATAAAGCTTGCGAATTATTGGTCCTGGTGGCTGTAGTATGGCCAAGTCGGTTCCAATTTTATAACTGAATCCACATGTCAAGGAATAAATGAAGACTGACAACATCAGATCAAGGGTCTTTCACAGCCAGCAAGGCAAGACAGAGAACTTTGCTTAGGAATCTGTATAAGACGGAGAACATAAATGATCTAGCCAAATAACTAACAGCGACAAGTCTCTTGATCCACTTGCACAGGAAATGAGGTCTTTCAAATTAGGAAACAGGTACAGTGAGATACATCAAACAAAATGTTATATTCAAATATCAACCTAACAAGAGAGGAATATTGGTCAGGGCTAAGACCTCTTTGGATTTGAGTGACATACATTTGATAAGTAGGCAATGAAAAAAGACGTCCTTACTGTAGCAGATACCTGATAAACAATGGACAGCGCAGTGTTGATGAAATGCCCAACTCTAACAAATGCTTTGACTGTAAATGGGGTTCCCTTTCAGTGAAAATTAGCAGGAAATGATTGTTTATCGAATATAAATAGACTTTTTTTGCATTGAGTGTAAGGCCTTTACCAGAACATCCAGAGGAAAGAGGTGAAGGTTATGCCTGGGAAAGCAGACCGACTTTTCAAAACAAGACAAAAATCTGAGTTAAATTTGAATGCCAGGACATTTGCTATAGCTTCAGTGTGAGAATAAGTAATGCCATTCACTACTGAATTCCGTGCAATATTCAGCATTACTTCTAATACTCAATACAGTTGAGAAAAAAAAAAAAAACTTGTGATTATCCTTCAGAGTTAGCTAGCTTTAATTCATATTCAGCCTTATTTTTCCTAAAGATGTGTTTAACAGCCCCAGAGTTCTGTTTATACTCCTATATCTGATTGGTGGTGGATTTTTTTTTTAACTGCATAAATTTATTCTCCTACTGCAAAGTTTATCAGAGCTTTACCATAGGGGTTTCATGGATGCCTGAATTCCCACTATACTTATGTCCAATAGGAACTGATTTACCTACAAATTAGCTAAGATGGCTGTAAATCATAGGTAAATGTGGTGGCTTTAGAGATCAGGTCAGCCAGGGTGGCAAAGTACATTTAAAATGCTTGAGACACTCAGACAGGGATATAAAGTTAGTAGGTCCCTCAATGCAGCTAAACAAAGGTGACAAGGTCAGACAGGGTTAAGGGGACACTGCATAATTAGATGTACGGGCCAAGGCAGCATTCACAATGATAAGATAAAGTCCCCCCCCCTCCCCCGTAACCTGGAAATATGATCTAGGGAATGAAACTCTGGGTAAATTTACTGTTAGTTGTGTAAGCTCCCAAATAAAGAGCAGGTGACTAAAGTTAGCAAGAATTAGGATACTGGGTTTAATAGATAAAAAAATCCAGCTTATCAAGGTACCTAAAGTGGTCCTCTGGCAGCACTGAAGGGGCTTTATATTTGGAAATGTGTGGCAATTCCCTTTATTAAACGTAATCAAAACATCAAAGGAGTTTGACTTGAGAATCTTGAAGCATTTGCCACATGTTAATATTTGAGCAGATAAAGAACAAACACTCCCCCAATGCCCCCGATGGTCTGAAAATATTATAGGTGCTGCATCCATTATAGATGGAGTATTATCGGCGTAACTAAACAGAGTTTCCATAACACATATGAATGTGCTCAAATGTCAGGAAAGTTTTCAAATCAACAAATTTATTGTTGGGACTCCTAGCACTGAAAAGAGCCACCTTAATGTATACTGGATTACAATTCGCTGTGCTGGGGTGACTATGAATGGATTTTGTCTAAAATGGCAGTATAGGAGCAAGCGACATCTTGGCCAATATGTGGAAATCCATAAGAGAGAGGTGAAGGCCATCCATAGGAAACCAAAACAACTTGTCAATCATCTCCTTCCAATAATGACAAACATCATTACCTCCCTCAAATGACACTAGTTAAGAGAAATTAAAGTTATGTTCTTACCAGCTCAGACTTCTGCCATTCTCATCTTTGGATCTGGTGCTCAGGCTCCTCCCCTTACACATAATCCCCTTGTGACAAAAGCAAGTTACCTCAGATCTAGTTTGGCTGTAACACCAAGAATACTAAGAGAATTTAGAAGGCACTTATCACAGCATAGAGAGCAGGGGTCTGCAACCTGTGGCTCCGGAGCTGCATGCGGCTCTTCCACCTCTCTGCAGTGGCTCCCTGTAGCTTTGAAAAATAATGGTCACTCTGCCGCATCAAACACACACACACACACACACACACACACACACACACACACACACACACAAACACACACACACACACACACACACAGAGTGATCGAGTGACGGATTTTAAATACTGATATTATAAAGTTGCTAGAATAACATGGTTTCTTTTACCATGCATTCTACACACACTGAAAGTTATCGAGCGATCCCCTGGAAGCAGCAACATCTCCTGAAAGGTTTCTATACCTCTCCACCATACCTCAAACTCTTACCACAAGAAATCTGGACAGAACCACAAATAAAGGGGGAGCAATGGAAGAAAAATAGTGACGGATTTTAAATATTGCTGTTGTAAATTTAGAAACTTGCACGCACATGCACACACGCAAAATTACCTAACACATGTACAGATTTTTGTAGAATGTCCAGATTGTTGCCCCATTTTTTTGGTCTGTTTCTCATAAAACTGTTTTTTTTTTTGGCAAATCACTGACTGCTGAAGTCAGAAAATATAGACAGACATTTGAGTTTCAGACTTCAGAAAATTCATGCTAATACAAGCTTAGAAAGTTGATAAAATAAGTTTTGCAAGAGCAATATTTAAAAGTGTCCCTAGTTTTGGGCCTCTGTCCTCCCATTATTTATGACTTTTGTCCAGATTTCTTGCAAGAGTTTGAGAAGTATGATACATACACACACACACACACACACACACACAGAGCGACCCCAATATAAATCCCAACAAATCAACAAAAATACGAATGAATTTTAAATATTGCTCTTATAAACATAGTTCTTTTATATATAGTATAATAACTACATATAAAACTTTATACATTGTGTTATCTTCATTTTAGGGGTCAAACAGGGTGTGTATCTCCAGATGAATTTTATTTGGTGGGAGAGGGGCCAAAATGGCTCTCTTGATAGTGAAGGTTGCAGACCCCTGGCATAGAGGAAAATAAACCAGCTGCCAACCTTAGGCTTGAAGTACAACCTTATGGTAAACTAATATTAGTCAGCCAAGTCACTCCAGGAGTGAACCGAATGAAGCAGAAAAAACAGGGATGAAGGAAGGAGGACAGAATGCTAAGGAAGGCCATAAGCAGACAGCACTGATCTTTTGTTACGGTAAGTACATAACTTTCATATCTTAGGTTGCTTCAATCCATTCCTAAATGGATGGGATAGTCCTCAGCTACTGTAACACTTGGGAGGTCTCATGGAAGAATATTCCAGAGTACAGCCAAACCAAAGGAGGCTCTTGACCTTGACTACATGTCTAACTTGTAGTGTGAAATTAATGTTTGAACCTTGGACCAAGTAGCTGCAGCACATGTCACCAAGCAGTACGCTGGAAAAGAAGGCTGTCGAAGATGTCAGAGATCTAACTGAATCAGAGATTTGGACAGCAATAAGCCTCTCTTTGTAGACATGACAGACAGTCTGAAAGTGAACGGAAGAGTGTTACATCAAACACTCCCTTTACCATCTTGACAGAAGAATAAGCGATAAATAACAGGTCAGTCTTTCTGTTTCAGCTTGATGCACATAAAAACGTAGCTGGTGGTGCACATCCAGCAAATGTTATCTGCATGCAACCTTGTTAAAAATTTTTGAAAAGAACAGTGGAAGATAGATTAATTGATTGGTTGTTTGATGATACAAAAGCCACCTGGGGGAGGAAAGATGGAACAGTTTTCAAGGATACCCTGTCCTTGTGAAAAATCAGGTAGGGAAAATTAGAAGATAATGTGTGGAGCTCAGAAATGTTCCTAGCAAAGGCGATGGACAATAAAAAGAGTTTACCATGACAAAAAATTCAATTCAACTTTGGTCACAGGCAAAATGGAAGGACCATCAAAGACTGCAGTAAATCCAAAATATCTCAAGGGGGAATGGTGTCTTAAGAGGATAGCAAAGGAGAAAGGCTACTCTAAGGATAGCTTTAGACCGTCTTAAGGATGCAACAGGGGTGGTTTTTTTTTCCAATACGGAAAGAGGAAATAGCCAATAGTACTTTAATAGGGGAGTAACTTGATTCCACTTAAAAAAAGGAATGCTAGAAAATCCACAATTGCTGGAAGAGGGGCTGAAAAACGATCTAAGATTTTACTGCCCAGATTGAGAATCTTTTCCACTTACTTTTATACATCTTTCTAGCATAGGGCTTCTGAGAACAGTTCAATATATGACAACTGGTGATGAAAGCCTGGACTGTCGAGACATAGGATCAATTAAAACAGTCTCCAGGATCTCAAACTTGAAACCAGAAAACTCTGTAAAAACTAGGGACTGTTTCTACAAGACATTGTTGGGTTTCCCTTGCTTATGTCATAAAAGTGTTTGTGCAATTTTACTTTTGAAAGCATTCAGTCTTTCCTACATAAAATCCCAAACACCCATTTCACTTACGAATGTATATAATACCCAATGGTATTAAAATTCTCTCGAGAAAAGTAGACCTTACTTTTACAAAAATTATCCAGAACAATGTAGGGTATCTCTGTTAAAATGGAACTGCACTGGGAGCATACTCCACATTTTTTTGGTACTCTAACTTTAATTTAGAAACATCTTGAGTCTTCTAGTATGACTTTTGTTCTTCCTTGTCTTGTAAACAAATTTGGTTTGGATCCTGTTATTTTGGAACTCGCTCAGCTTTAAAAATACTCCAGTTTTCACTAATTTAATGCCCAAAAATGTTAGAATTATATTCCACAACTAGTACTTGGTCGCTCATTGCATCTTTCTTGAGACAGTTGTGGGTTCCTGAGTGATTGTACAAACCTTTACTTAGGGCTGGTTTGACTAATGTCCCCCCCCCCACAACCACTAAAAACATGGTCACCGATCTCCACAACAGTTTTTTTTTTTTTTTTGGTAATCCCTAGATAAACACATTTATTCAAACTTCTCTTTCTTCAAGTTAAAATCATCTGTTCTGAAGGTCATTCGGGCTAGCTGTATAAACTGGATCTTAACCAAACCTTTTTTCAAGGAAAAAGGATGAGAACTGTTAAAATGTAAAATGTACTACTAAAACTAGGTTTCCTGTACATCTTTGATTTACACCTACCACCTGGAGTTTTGACAGTAATGCTGAGGAAGTTAAACATGCCTGTCATGAGTTCATGTGTAAATATCAAAAACATGGTGGTAAGATTAATAAATTCAACAAACTCAGCAGCCTTCCCTTCAGAATGGCTCCATAAAACAAATATGTCAACAAGGCTTTCAACACCATCCCCCACTCTGGAATTATAGCTAAACTCACTAAATCCCTACGTCACAAGATGGGTTTGCCAACTGGCTCACTGACAGAACCCACAATGTAAAAGTTGCAGACTCCAAATCTGACCTCAAAGCAGTGACAAGTGGAGTACCACAGGGTTTCGTCCTGGGACCTCTCCTGTTTGGTATCTACTTCTCAGAAATACAGGCTAACACAGAAGGCCTCTGACTAACGAAGTTCGCAGATGACTGCAAACTAGGAGCCATAGTCAAGTCCCCAAATGATGTGGATATCCTACAGAAGGGCCTCACTGAGACAGATGCCTGGTGTCAGAGCCATGGCCTCAAGCTCAATGCCAGAAAGTGCAGTGTCATCCCCATTGGTAAAAACTCTGTACCCATGAACTACCACATAGGCAGCAATCTACTTAACACCTATTGCATGATAAGAGACCTTGGGACCCAGGTGGACAGTAGTCTCTCTTTTGATAGTCACATCGCCACAGTAGTCATGAAGTCCTTCTAAGTGGCACACCTCATCATAAAAGGTTTCTCATCCAGGAAAAAAGAGGTCATTGTTCCCCTCTACTCGTCACTCATTAGACCCATTATAGAGTACAACGCCCCATTTGGAATGTACCTCACAAGACATCTGCAGCAGCTGGAAAGATCACAGAAGTACCTCACAGAGGATTACTGGCCTCAAACAAATGCCCTACACTGACCGCCTCAAAAGACTCCAGCTTTACTCCGCAGCACATCGCCTACTCCGAGGTGATCTCTGCCTAACATATAAAGCTATGTCAAACCAAGAGCTGTTGGACATGCTACATCTAAAGAAATCCCAATCCCTCCGAGCTACACGCTCTAGGGACCTAAACCTTGTCACCACAATAAACAGGACACGCTGGAGGGATAGATTCCTGTCCTAGAGACTTCCTATACTCTGGAACAAGCTACCCATCTATGTCAAGCAAAGTTCTTCATTAGCACTCTTCAAGAAAAATCTTGATGACTGATGGGAAATAGGAAATACACCCCGGGGATCACTTCTGTCTCTCTGCTCAACAGTGGCACAGGAAAATAACTTTCTTGGGTGGCATAAGCCATAGAACCTTGCTGGCTAGGCTTATGTAGGCCCTTGGGCCGATAGCCTAGTACCTACCTATGAAGATATCCAAGGTAAAGACCACAGTGTTTAAAATGTTCGGAGGGAAACCCAAAACATTTTTCCCAAGCAAATAAAACCAAGTTGGCAAAAACTGGGGCACAAGCTACACCCATAGCTACCCCTTGATTTGTATGAAGAATTTGCCTTCAAAGAGCATATAAATGTTCTCTAACACGATGGTCATACATACAACAATAAGGCTAATTTCAGAATTAGATATAAACTGACAGCCGACTAAGGCATCATGAAAAACATTCAAGGCGCACATCTTGTGGAATTATAGGAAAACAAGTCTTGAACATCCACAGTGGAAAAAAAAAAACAGGCTGTCACGATAACAACCTTCCTTGATTTTCCCCCAAGAAATCCTGAGACATTGCCCACTGCCATATCATGGCCCTTTGCCACAAAGGTTTGTCTCTGTTTGCTGATTTACCAAACCACCACCATGTTGTCTGGATAGCTATCATACCCAAGAGAAAAAAAGCAGCCCTGGAATGCCTACAATGCTAAGAGGGACCAGTCTCTTCTCCAAGATGTTGATTCTGCCTAAGACCATGTGCCTTGGGCCAACTTTGCCAAGAAATACTCCCACTCCACCCCAGATGAGAAGCACCCAAGATCACAATGGCTCAAGGTGAAGGAAGAATGAAAAAGCTACAAGATGCGACTCCAACCACCACCGGACACATGATCTGCAAATCTTCATTAATGAGACCTGAAAGGACATGGTATGCTGTCTGATCACTCACTGAAATGCCAATGTCCACTGTAGAACTTGCATGTGGTATACGGCCAGAGGAGCTATATTAGTCATAGCTGCTATAGATCCTAAGAGATGTAGTATCAATTTTGATTGTGGCTTCTGACAAGACGGTACAGTCAAAGTTTGCTGGTGAAGACCTGAAATCCTGGTCTGAGAAAGCTTTACAATGTGAAGTTTTGAGTCCAAGACAGACCCAATGAATTTAAAAGACTGTACTGGTTGGAGCATGGACTTTGCTGTGTTCACTGGGATCCCCAGACTTGAGCAAAGACAGAACATGGAGTCCAGGGCCTGAATAAGTAGCTCCCTTGTTGAGACAGTGATGAGCTAGTCATCAAGATAAGGGAACACTTAAAACCCTTCCAGTCAGAGGTGATATGCAAGCAATACCATGCCCCTGGTGAATACCCAGGAGGTTGTGGTGAGACCAAAGAGCAGAGCTCTGAATTAGAAATGACTAGCTCCCATCCTGAAGCAAACAGAACCTTCTGGAACTGTCTGTCCATCTTTATGTGGAAGTATGCAAACAGGAAGCCGATCGAGCACATTCAGTAGTTCTCTCTCACTAAAGGTAGAATTCACTAAACCATGACCATAAAGAATTTTGTTTGGTTTATAGATGCTTCCTTATTTCTTAAACAACTGCTTCCCTTTGAGGGGGTGGCACATCAGGAAGTGACTTTGTGGGTATGGAAGGAGAAATAAAGGGAATTAAATAGCTTCTTGTTATTATCCACTTGAATGATGGATGTCCAGGTTATTGGGCACAGGGATAATGGCCCAGACTGCATCCAGAGAGAGGCAGGTTGACAAATGTTCACTAATGCTAAAAGGCGCTCTCAGAAAAAGGGATGTAAGAAGCCCTGGTTCTGTAGGCCAACTCTACCCAGAGAGCTAAGTCCACCATTAGACTTCTCTCTGCCATGGGGGGGAGCCAAGTCCACCATTAGACTTCTCTCTGCCATGGGGGGGCCTATCTCCAGAAGTGTCAGTTGTGAACTCTTAGGACGTACGGAACCAAAGTTTCTTTCCACCTTTCTGATTCTTTGAAATGGTTTTCTGAGGAGCAGAAAATTTGATTTCCATGGCAGAAAGAGTCTTAATTTCACTTCTGGAAAGTCCTTCTCTGACCAAAGAGGGTAGATCCATCATAAGAGGAGTTAAAGGATGACTTGGAGAGCTCCACAAAATCAGAAAGCTGCATCCAGGCATGTCTCCTAATGATGCTGCCAGTGCCGGCTGTTCTAGAAGCGCTTCCAGTGGCGCTGGAAATAAGGTGCACATAGACACTGAATAAGGACTGGAGGGTAGCCAACTGCAAGCCAATGGATTTCTTTTGTCCTGCAGATACAGCTCCAGAGTGATAGAGAGAGAGAGAGAGAGATCTACTTGGTTAAATCTCGCTGAAAACAGGTGACGTGCCAAGTAGTTCGGCACTTTCACAAAAAAGGTTGCTGAAGTATATACCCACTTCCCAAACCTGTCCAACTCACAAGACTCCCTCTGTTAGGTGGATGGACAGTGAAACTCTCTGTCAGTTCCACTTTAGTAGCTGCCACCACAACCTTAGAATCTACTGCAGGATGCTTGGTCCAATGGACAATCTTTTGAAGCTCACAACGAATGGGTTTGGCATTATCAGTCTCCTTCCATGTCCATTTGGAGATGAAGTTCACTATCTTATCAGCAGGAGGAACCACCCAAGAAGTAGATGGGACAGAACTGAAAGCCTCAAGGAACAATGACTCCTCTTGAGAAGGCATCTCAGTCAACCACCTCCCTTTCCATTAAGCAGTTCTAGTATTCCTCCAAATGCAACATCAAGTGGCGATTCTGGGGAACCTTCCCCTTCATCAAAATCAGTGCTCCCATCAGCAACTCCTGGGTATAATCAACTTGTCTACTTTTACACTTATGCTTCTTATGCACTTCCTCGGTGGAATGTTCTGGGGAGGACTCAGAAGCTGATAAAGGCTCCTCAGTGAAGGCCTGGCTTGAGGCTTCTGGTGCTGGCTATCCTGATGGGACAAGATGAGCAGGCTCCGAATCTTGGGAAGCCCTGTGGGGTAGGGATGGATCAGAGCTCAAGAACAAAGTCTGTTCTCCATACCTAGAGAGCAGTTTTTCCAAAGCCTCAAAAGTTGAGCTCGAGATGGATCCAGGAAGCCTCACCACAGGAACAGGAACACCTAGCAGGAGCTCAACCTGAGAAACAACTCGGCTCCAAAGCAGATGATGGAGCAGAGCTAAAGTTGAAACTCTGAGGGAGGAGGAATGGACCTGAAGATCTCTGCTCTGATCTGACCCTCTCAAGAGTCAATTTCAACTTTCTGGCTCCAAGACACAGGTGGTTCCGAAAGGGTTAAAGCTGACTGAATTAAAGAAGCCATCAAGAGTTGAAGATGACCAGTCCAGGCTTCAAAGAAGACATAACCCAGATCGAACTTAGATCCAGCCGCTCTGACACCTGAGGATGGATCAGAGAAGGAATGATTACCTGGTGAGTGGAAGAAACAAGTCCTTCAGATCTGGTGGAGGCCAAATCGAGGAGGACCCCCAGTTGGATTTGGGTGCAGAGGAATTTCTTCAACTTCCTGTCCACATATGGTTCA